>NW_025726104.1:2787094-3096772 GCF_021461395.2 Schistocerca americana
ATCAAAATTAGGCCACTGCTTTCTAATTATTTGGAGCATTTCACAAAATGAGACCATCTTCCCATCATTCCATTTGTTGCCGCTGAAAGGCATGTACTCGATAAATCTTACATCAACATTTTTCTCTTTTGTTAACTCCACAAAACTGCACACTTCATTTTCATTAAAACCTTGCATTACAACACAATTTATCTGTGGAAGAAAGACACCATTAAAAACTTGGTATCAGATAAAGCATGGTTTAAACAGAGTTTGAAAGACTTTTTGATAGATAACTCATCCTACTCTATAGATGAATATCTTAACAGTGGCTGTTAGGCCAGCTTAAATAAGAATGTCTGTTAGATTTCAGTTCTGAGAGCACTTTGCCATAACAGTCAAGATTATGTACTTTTTGTTTGACAAATTTATTAATAGTGCATAACGATGTTTCAGTCTGACAGCGTATCAATTCTGAAAATATTAGCTGTTCCAGTTTGTATTGTATTCACCTAGTTTGACAATCTCCTGACAAATGATCAGGGTATTCAAATGTTTTATATTTTTTATGTTATACTTTCTGGCATGTTACTCACCCATGAGAATCGTCTCATGTTTTGGGTCTTGGAACAAAAGCTGAATCTAATCTAATCTAACCTACAAAATGATGGTTCTACAAGTCTGTTGTTATATTTGTATACCTCACTGATTCTGTTAAATTAATCTTTTTCTCTCTTTTTAGAGAATGTCTGAATTTATCTTAGCATGCCAGGCTGTTAACCTTCTTAACAATTTATGAAAATTAAACTACATACATCTCCAATCTTTTTCCCCACTCCAACGCACACATCTTTTGCTGAAGGTATTATTTTAACTATTACATGAAACTGTGCTGCCATTTGTGAAACAAAGTTGAAAGTGTTCTCAAGATAAAAGGTCTTCACAAAAGGAGCATTTAGTATCTGTGCAGGTGGTAATACTGACAGCCATCATATAAACAAGCCCAAATGGTAGAACATCCTGCTTTACACATACACGCAATGGCAGAAAAAAGGAAAAGAGCACACCTTTCATTCAAGCATTGAATATATAAACTGATGAGACAAAACACTATGACCTCCTGTTTGATAATGTGTTTGTCCACTGTTGGAACACAATACAGCAGTGATTTTGTGTGGGACAAGTTCAACAAATTTCAGGTATGTTCCCAGCATTATGTGAGGTATGTTCCCAGCATTATGCAGCACCGCATGTCTAAGCACAGGTCATGTAATTCCCATAAATTGCAGATCAGTGGTTTCTGGGTGCAGAACTGGTATCTGATAGCATTGCAGATGTATTCCATCAGATTCAGAAGGGGTGAATTTGATTCTGGCCTCGTGACACTGAAAGTCATATTGTTGAAACATGTCACCTTCATTAGGGACAGGGTGCGGACAGTGCACAATAATGTTCACACAGAACAAAGCTGTTATGGAGCCTTCAGTTACTACCACAGGACCCATAGAAGACCAGGTGAATGTCCTCCATAGCATAATATTGCTCCCACTGGCCTAAGTCTGTAGCAAAGTGCACCTTTCAAGCACCAATTCACTCTGTTGACAGTGTATGTGCACAAAACCGTCACGCAGGTGTAATGCGAAACTCGAATGATTCAACCAGATGACACATTTCTATTGATTCACTGCCCAATCTCAATGCTCCTGAGCCACAGAAATTGTAATTCAACTGTGTTGTCAACATGGGAACATACAGGGGTTGTCTGCAGCAGAGCCCTATGTTTAACAATGTGCAATGGATGGTGTGCTCTGAAATACTCGTGCTTCCACCAGCACTGTGTAGCTTCCTCAGCTGAATGTCATCTTTTTCAAAGGAACCATCCCAGAATTTGTCTTAAATCATTTAGGGAAATCAAGGAAAACCCAAATTTTGGTGGCCCGATGGGACTCGGGTCCGTTGTCCTCTCGAAGGCAAGTCCACTGTTTGACCACTGTGGTGGCATGACCTAGTCTTAATTAAGCCAGAAAATCTTGGGAAATGCTGACAGATTTAAGATATAACAATTTAAAGCAATCCTTTCATGAATTTCACTACAATTTTCTGCTCTTTTGAAAAACAATTTCTTTTGACTGTTTTGATGTTGTTTAGTATGTTTAAATAATGATGGCAGTCTCTATAAAAGGGCAGTTCGGCTTTTAAGTTTAGTTATACTGTTTTAAACTACATCCTTCATCTATTTGTCCACCCAGAAGTGCTATAGGATGTAACTTGAAGACTATGGTGAGGTGGTGGGGGACAGTCATGTGTTGAGGAGGAGGTGCTGCCAGAAATGAAGTGTGTGAGGTGACGATATTGACACTGCATACAGGGAGAATAAAAATACTCTATTCCATATTCATTCACAATCTACGTCTGCCCCCATATGGTTTTACTTTTCTCCAATAAGAAAAAAGAAATTGTCAGTAACTGTCTCTATAAGGTCTTAAAAGGAAACAAACAATAGAAAATCTAGGCTGGAATAATGACCATATTATAAAAAAGATACATTGCTATTCACTGTACACAGGAAATGTTAGGTCACAGACAAGCACAACAAAAAGACTACTAAACACGTAAGCATTCGATCAGAAAGTCTTCTTCGTAAGTGGACAAAACACACACACACACACACACACACACACACACACACACACACACACATATGACTGTTGTTTCTCCCATGATGCGCAGTTGATCCCAGTCTGGCCCTAGCAGCCAGAGACCGTGGTCATGTATGTGTGATCTGCATTTGCGCGCATGTGTGTGTGTGTGTGAGTGTGTGTGTGTGTGTGTGTGTGTGTGTGTGTGTGTGTGTGTGTGTGTGCGTGTGTGTGTGGGAAGGGGGGGGGGGGGGAGGTTTGCACCAAAAGCTTACGTGTTTAATGGGTGGTGTATTTTTTTTTTTTTTTTCCCCCTGCCTGCAACACAACATCTACACTATACAGTGAGTGCCAATCTATCCTTTTCATAATACTGTCGTTACCACCTTGCCAAGAGGCATATTGTGGAGTAATCCGAAGGGCTCTACTAATTTGTACAAGAGGAAGGAGAGCACAATCTCAATGTAAGTTTTTAGAAAACTGGTATGTGCATTACTTCTGCAAACCTTTCAGAAAGGACACAGTATGCACTTCATCCAGCAAGATGAGTAATAAACAATATTAGCAATACTGCATCAAACTTGTTCACTTTCATCTTTGGATTAAACATTCGATTTCAGAGAGTACAGAATTTGGCAGAATCAAATTTTGGGGATATGTGGAACTGGGACAACGGCATATTTTTTACCCATTCACAAACTAAGCACTGCTGATTGCTACTTTTATTGTGTCTGCTGCTGCAATGCATATATGAAACTGTAAGTGCAGCATCTATGATGGAATAAAATGTTATACAAATGAAACAAACAGGCACAGTGAAATAGAGTAGTATGGCTCATCATTTCGGTCTCACAGATTAGCAGGTGTTGACTTGAAAGATAATACTTAAGAAGTTGAATCCAAAGGAGAGGATGTACCGTATTTACTCAAATGTAAGCCGCATTTTTTCTGGTTTTTGTAATCCAAAAAACCGCCTGCAGCTTAGAATCGAGTGCAAAGCAAGTGGAAGTTCTGAAAAATGTCGGTAGGTGCTGCCACAACTAACTTTTGCCGTCGAATATATGTAGCGCTACACAGGCATGCTTCGTAGGCACAAAGATAAATACTTGCGCCAAAACCTCTGCGTCAGTAAATAAATTAAAAAAAAAAGGTGGAAGACGATTTTCATACATTATCCAACGAAGTAAATATAAATTCCGTATTGTTCATCTTCGAATGTAGCAGAACTTCAATGTATTACGAAAATCCGACTGGCAAGACTGTTTCGGATGTTTGTCAATATGGCCAACTCTACGTTCTGAATTTTTTCCTACCTGTGAGAAGAGATGGTTGCTTATAGGAACCTGATGAAATGTGAATCACATGCAGTATTCTCTTCATCATAAGAGTAATACGAATATAAACATGTTGCCACGTATTCTTTCGTGTTTGCTGCTATCTTATTTAAATCCTGTCTGCCTAATAAACTACGAAACTAGAGTGAGACAACAGCAAATGTGGAAGAATATACGTATCATGTCATGTTTATATTCGTATTATTCTTATGCCTAATAGTGATACAGTCAGAACTGAAGCACGGCAACTGACTAGATTTTTAAATCTAAGATGACTCTAATTTCTGTGCAGAATTTGATGTACTAAAGAAGCGGCCGCAAAGATTTTCAAACGGAGATAAATTTTCGCCTAACTCTCGTTCAGAACATGTTCTATCATACACAGTCTATTATTTGGTTCTTGTTGATCATTATCAAAGAAAGCAGCAGTGTAAGTAACAACAAATAGTCTCTTGCCATTGTTTCGCTAATGAGATGATTTCCCTCTCTTTTTTTTTTTTTTTTTTTTTTTTTTTTTTTAAATTGTAGGCGGTGGTAGCGTGCATAAAAGCAAGACATGCCGCGAGCGACGACAGGCCGCAAACACGCACTATCAGAATGCGACAAACAATGCATGACACAGTACAGTAATGTATTTTCAGCTTAGAGTGACATAAACGCCTATAACAAGGAAAACGGCACTTATCAGATCAAAGCAAAATAAGCAATTGATTCAAACCAGACGAAGCACGTGAAAAAGGAAGGGTACCAGTATAAATACGGACGGAGGGCCTGACGCATAGCAAAGGCTACCTGGTAAAGCTTAAGTGCTAAGCTTACGACTCAAACCAAACTACTGTAGCTGTATCGTCATTCATTCGACCTAAATTGTGTCTCATATTACAATGGACCGACTTTGTTTCGATTTGGAGGTGCAGCCTAAAACTTTTCTCTGCCCTTGAACTTCGAGTCTCAAATTTCAGGTGCGGCTTAGATTCGGGAATTTTTTTTTTTTTTCCTTTCTTTATTTTGAGTCTCATTTTTCAGGTTTGAGTGCAGCTTAGATTTGAGTAAATACGGTAGGTGGTATTTCACCTAATTCTGACTATGAAATAAAACAAAGTATGGCAGGGAGCTCTGACGAATCAAAGAGCAGCGATGAAGATTCTGATGAATAGTAAAGTATGAGTTAAGAAATAAGATGCTACTGAGATCGTAAATTTTTGTTGTGTTGATGAATCTGTTAACAAACATATTCAAAAATGCACTGAAACATTGGCACATGTAGTGTTGGGAGGTGATAAACTGTCATTACGGTTAGAGGAGCTACGTATTTCTTGCTGTTCTACTCCTACATGACACTGTATCTGAAGGTACAGAATGAATCTTCACTGGCTAGAGAAATGAGTAACACAATTTTACAAGTCTCTGCTGTCATGTAATCTCTTCAGGGAAATCATGACTGTACTAAGATTCGGTTTGTGGTTGACAAGGTCAGAGTCATTAAGAAATGCAAGGCAGCTACCATGTCAGTCCTAGAAGAGAGAGACGTAGCAAACTGTCAAAGCATGTACATTCCCGGTCCATATGTTTGTGGTGATGTAATAACCAAGTAATACTGAAGTGTGATCCAAGTCACACAAATATGGCTTTAATAATAACCTCCGAACAATATGCCTCTAAGGACTCAACAAGGCACAGAACACTGATGTGCACATTACAAACTAGAATCACACAGAGAATCAGTCAGCACTGTTCCACACTAATATATGTGCGAGTCACCAGCAGATGGCATGGCAGCGACCGCGCCACACGCTTGGCTCCCAGAGACAGAATCCAGCAGCCAGCCTGCAATGATCAGTGGGTGACCAATTTAAAGACGCATGTACGGCAACACCACTCTCGGTGCACTCACACTGACATGTACTAGTAGCACGATACAGCAGTGATGAGCAGTAGTAACCCTCCTGTCTTGCGCGCCTTTTATCTGGCTCTACAATTTACTTTCCTTGACCCACACAAATGCCTGATCCTCCTAATTCAATTTGCTCTGCAGACTATTTAAAATTCACAAAGAAAAAGGAGCCAAAATTGCACTTTGTGTGCCAGTTACTTTCCAATACATTGCCACCAGCTGATCTTATTTAAGAATACTCAACTTTCGTAGCCATACTTACAGCACATCCTTTGCTTCCTGGCCTAAATCCAAGTTAACTACCAGCCCCCCTGCCCCCCCCCCCCCACACACACACACGCCCCTGCCCCCCCCCTCCCCCCCCCCCTCTCCTCCCTTCCCAATCAGCTAGTTGTGTGCTGTTATCTCACGTCACACCCTAGTCTATGAGTGCCCAGCTGTCTGTCGCCTGACCCCTCTACCTGCACCCCTAGATAGCCCACAGATGGCTCCCCACTCTCCCACGAGCCACTAAATGCTGCCCTCCAAACCCCTCCCATCTCTCTCCATCCCTCACATTGCCTCAACCCACCCCATCCTACCCCACTCTAAAGCCCCACCTCACTCCAGAACACTCACCATGGGCCAGTAAAGAGCTGGCAGTTGAGCGACCACAACATAAGGAGACATGCATGTGCATGTGAGTGAGTGTGTGTGTGTGTGTGTGTGTGTGTGTGTGTGTGTGTGTGTGTGTGTGTGTGTGTGTGTGTGCGCACGCGCGCGCATGTTTTCCCTACAGCTAGAAAAAGAAAGTGCATTCTGGAAGCTCGCCAAGCAACGTACCTTTTAGCTTGGAAGGTAGAAGACGAGGTACTGGTGGAAGTAAAGCTGTGAGTACGGGTCGTGAGTCATGCATGGATAGCTCAGATGGTAGAGCACTTGCCCACAAAAGGCAAAGGTCCCAAGTTTGACTCTTAGTCCGGCACACACTTTTAATCTGCCACGAAGTTTCATATCAGTGCACACTCCACTGCACAGTGAAAATCTCATTCTACAAACCTTTTGTTTGTGTGCCTATCAATGAGACAGTGCTTCTGCCTTTTGGTGAGCCATCTGCTTTATTCCTAAATAATTCGTAATTTTCAACAGAAACTTTCCGTACGTTATTATTGCATCCTACATTACAATATGCAATTTCCACAATATGTGGTCATCTGTGAATATAATGGGGGTAACAACTGTAGGAGACCAAAAACTGACTGCAGTAAACAAGTTCAAGTTATTGTACGCTGTAGTAGTTACGCAGAGGTGAAGAGGGTCACACAGGATAGGCTAGCATGGGCAACTCCATGAAACCAATCTTCAGATGGAAGATCACAACAATAAAAACATTTGATTCAGCATACACCAGACTCCAAACAGCGTACACAACCTGTATGCTCAGAAACACAGAAAATCATATTGGTTCCATCAGCAGGAAACTTCAACCCGTAATTGTTATGGAACACTGCGGCGATTTTGTTCATTAATAAAACCCAAAACTGGGGAGTAATAAGAAAGTATTGTTGTAACTTCTTATCAACCTCATTACCAAAATACATATTAAGAAGACTGGTAAATTTTTATTTTAAAGGGGTCACTCCAAAGCGCCACGAAAGTATTTGAGCAATGTATAAAATTAGAGAATCGGTGCACAATATTGAAAGCCTATCTACATTATCTATATCTGCATGACTAGTCTGTAATTCACAATTGAATGCTGGCAGAGGGTTCAGAGAACCACCCTCAACCTATTTATCTACCATTCCACTCCCCTACAGCATTTGAGGAAAAACAAACACTTCAATACTTCCGTACAAGCTCTGATTTCTCTTATTTCATTACAATGATCATTTCTCCCTATGTAAGAGGGCTCTAACAAAATATTTTCACATTCGGAGGAGAAAGTTGATGATTGAAATTTTAAGAACCTGCTCCAGCAAAATGCTTTTGCTTTAATGACTGCCACCCCAATTCACATGTGATATCTGTGGCATGCACTTTCCTGTTTCCCAATAATACAAAATGAGCTGCCTTTCTTTGAACTTTTAAATGATGTCCTCTGTCAGTCCTATCTGGTAAGGATCCCACACCATGCAGAATACTCCAAAAGAGGACAGACAAGTATAGTTGTAGATAGTCTCTTTAGTAATCCTAATCTTCTAAATGTTTTACTATTAAATCACAGTCTTTTGTTTGCTTTGCCACCGCATTATCTATGCGAGCATTCCTATTTAAGTTATTTGTAAATGTAATTCCTAAGTATTCAGTAGACTTCACAGCCTTTAGATCTGTGTGAATTATCATGTAAACAAAATTTAGTAGATGCCTTTTACTACTCGTGCAGATGACATAAAAATTTTTATTATTTAAGGTCAGTTACCACTTTTTGCATCATATGGATAGGTAGCCTAAATCATTTTGCAGTTCATTTTGATCATCTGATCACTTTACAAGACAGTAAATGATTTGCGAGACTGTAAATGATAGCATCATCTAAGAGGACTGCTCAGATTCTCTCTTAAATTGTTAATGTAGATCGGCAACAGCAGGTGGTCTATAACACTTCCTTGAGGAATGTCAGATATCACTTCTGTTTTACTTGACGATTTTCCATCAATAGCTATGAACTGTGACCTTTCTGACAGGAAACCACACATCCAGTTGTACAACTCAGACAATACTCCATAGGCACACAATATGATTAGAAAATGCTTGTGAGGAACTGTTTCAAAAAGTCTTCTGGAAATCTACAAATATGGAATCAATTTGAGATCCCCAGTCGACAGCACTTATTACTTTGTGTGACTAAAGAGCTAGCTGTGTTTTAAAAGGTCGATATTTCTGAATCTATCTTAGCTATTTATCAATGAATCATTACCTTTGAGATAATTCAAAATATTCAAACACAATATATGTTCCAAAATCCTAATGCAAATCAACTTTAGTGATATGAGTCTGTTATTTAGTAGATTACTCCTGTTTTCTTTCTTGAGCATTGGTGTGACCTGAGCAACTTTTCAGTCTCTAGGTATGGATCTTTATCAAATGAGCGGCTATATATGATTTCTAATGGAGCTATTGTATCAACATTCTCTGAAAGAAACATAAATGGTTTATGACACTGAGGAGAGCTACTACTAAGTTACTCACAGTTGCAGTTGTTCTTGATTTGAATACTGCAATATTTACTTTGTTGTCTTTGGTGAAGAAATTTCAGAAATCCGTGTTTAGTAACTCTGCTTTAGTAGCACTGTCATCAGTAACATTACCACAGCTATTGCGCAGTGAAGGTATTGGTTGTGTCTTGCCATTGGTGTACTATACATTCAACCAGAACCTCTTTGGATTTTCTTCCAGATTTCAAAACGAAGTTTCACTATGGGAATTATTAAACACATCTTCCACTGAAACCCACCCTAAGTTTCGAGCTTCAGTAAAACATCGCTAATCTTGGAGATTTTGCATTCTTTTAAATTTTGACATGCTTTTTTTCATTGCTTCTGCAGCTGAGTTTTGACATATTTTGTGCACCACCCTTTTAATTTATTTGGTATCCATTCAATTTATTTGGTATATATCTCTTAATTGATGTCGATACTATTTCTCTGAATTTAAACCATCTCTGGTCTGCACTTACATAGTCAGACTTGAAGGAGTAGAGACTTAGTAGAGACCGTCACCTTGGAAGGCATCAAGTTAATTTTTATCTGCTTTCTCATTAAATGCCCTATTGTGTACGGCTGAAAATTAATAGAGATAAGGCAAACAGAATGTGCAAAGTAAGTGGAAATTACTCGTCTCTTCCCCGATTACAGTGCAATAGAAGATACTACAAGATGTTGACAGATTGCCATATCTCGGTAGCATTATATGTAATAATGAGGTCACAGATGCAGAAATCACCAGCAGAACTGGAAAATCAGTCCATATGGCAATTAGGTCTGTAATATGTCAACAAAGCTTTGCCTGTACTCCTTTATTGTTTATATTTGTGAGACTTGGAAAATGTCATTAAAATCAGCACACAGTCTCCATATTTTTCACCAACAATGCTAGAGATGAATTCTGAAGATGTTAACCCGACCAAGTTACAAACGATGTAGTGCTGAGAATACGAGGTCTACACAGCCTGCACAAAATTATTGTTGAAAGAAGACTGAAGATTGCAGGTTATGTTCTACACATGTAAGGTGGAAGAATCCCAAAATCAACACTGTTGTGGAAATCAATGGACTGATACAGATGTACAGGAAGACCTTTTAACACCTGGAACTTTTGCAATGAATCTTCAATGCATGGACACAAACTTGGAGGAAGGTGAGAACTTGGCAGCTGATCGAGTGAACTAGTGGAAACCAGTTCCTTGTATGGTACACAGCAAATCTGAGTAAGTTAGTAAGTAAGTAAGTAAAGTAAGTACAACTGGGGATTTTGCAAAACTGTTGGATGATCGATATTATTGTCTAGATTTGACACTGTTGGACTTCTACCTTTTCCTTGATGTGTATTCTTCAAATTGTGAGTTTTATGAGAAAGCTGATAGGTACTTACCAATCAACCTTCCCTCACATGAACTGACATTGTCTCTTTATAAATTTTACTGTGCTAACAATTATCTATTGAGAATCCTCGACTAGGTCTCCACAGCTCAAATGAGCCAGTTCCTTTAAATTTCTGTCTTTGGCTATAATTGTCTTCCAAGTATGGTGACACAACATCCTGTCATGAAACTTTTGCCTTTACATTTGTTTACTTTTCTGGACACTGCCTTTTTCTGCACTGTGCACCAAATACACTATGTGAGTAACGCCCAAGCTCCAACAACCAATTGTGAACTGTAAACAGTTGTACACTCTACCAGGGCACATAACAAACAATTAACATTTGTTTTTTAGTGTTCTAAGCTGTGAGGTCATCAGCGGACAAATAATTTAGTACCTATTCCTAGGCAGCCGGAGTGGCCATGCGGTTCTAGGCGCTACAGTCTGGAACCGAGTGACCGCTACGTTCGCAGGTTCGAATCCTGCCTCGGGCATGGATGTGTGTGATGTCTTTAGGTTAGTTAGGTTTAATTAGTTCTAAGTTCTAGGCGACTGATGACCTCAGAAGTTAAGTTGCATAGTGCTCAGAGCCATTTGAACCTATTCCTGACGTGCAGTTGTTTGGAACAACGACTGACATGATCCAAAATATTACTTTCTTTTATTATAGCTTCACTTTTATTTTGTCTAATGATTACTAATTTCAGTATCAAATTCCATCATCAAGCCACTATATGATCAGAAAGCATAGTGTATCATTAAAATATTGTTTAATAAACAGATTACCATTATATCATCATTCCTTAAAGTAATGTCCAAACTGGAAGGACAGATGATTAATTTTGAGTATATACAAAAGTCAGAGTACTGAACCGGATATGAAAGAAGGAAAACCAGAAGGGCAGTGAGAGACGGGTGCCTTCTATCACCTTACTTCCTTAATATGTTCATCAAGGAAGTAATAACAACAACAAAGAAAAGATGACAAGAATCAAAAGGTAATTTCTGGAATACTCCAAGGAAATGTGATAGGGCCATTACATTTACAATGTATATAAATGATCCAGTAGAAAGTGTCAGAGGCTCCTTAATATTGTTCACAGGTATTACACTTGTCCATAAGAAAGTGTCAACAACAGAAGACAGTATCAATTTGCACAATGACCTGCAAAGGATTGGTGAATGATGCAGGCTCTGGCAGTTGACCCTGCACATAAATAAATGTAACATATCACACACACACACACACACACACACACACACACACACACACACACACACACACACACACACAGGAAAAGAAATCCAATACTGTACAACTACACTATTAATGACAAATTGCTGGAAACAGAATCTACCATAAAATATCTAGAAGTAACTATTCAGAGCAACCTTAAAGTGGAATGATCACACAAAACAGCAATAGAAAAGCAGATGCCAGACTAACATCCACAGGAAGAATCTTAAGTGAATGTAAATTACCCCTGTGTCCTTACCCAGTACGACTGACAGAAGAGAGAAAGAAGATCCAATGAAGTGCGGAGTGTTTTGTCACAGAATCATTTAGTCACTGTGAGATCATTACAGAGATGCTCAGCAACTCCAGCGGTAGATGCCATAAGAGAGCAGTTGTGCATCACGGAAAGATTTACTACCCATGTTTCGAGAGAGTAGTTTCCGAGAAGAGTCTGACAACATAATAGTTTCTCTCATATACAATTCACGAAATGATCACGAGAAGAAAATTTGAGAAGTTAGAGATAATACAGAAGCGTACTGACAGTCATTCTTCCCAAACACTGTTCACAAGTGGAACAAGGCAGAGGGGGTCAGTTGGTGGCATGAGACGTACCCCCTGTCACACACAGTTAGGTGGTTTTTGGAGCATGATGTTGATATGGAAATTTAATTGCATGCATATACACTGCAGATTGACGACATCACAATAGTAAATCAGAGTAGGAACTAAATAAAATGTTTCAGGCCTTAAATCAAGAAATGGTAAAACTAAAGCTAAAAATGAATACAAAGAAGACAAAAGTTATGGCTACAAACAAGAAAGGAGGTGGAGGCAGGACTGACGCAAGAACAGGCAATGAGCAACTCAAGAAAGGAACTGAAATTCACTATCTCAGTAGCATTTTGCAAGAAAACAATCAATATTTCAAGGCATTCAAGAAAAGAATAGCACAGGTGAAGAGCTCCTTCCAAAATAAGAAGAAGCTGCAACTGAATAAATATATCAGCTCCCACATTAAGAAAATATTTGTAAAGACCTTTGTGTGGAGTGTTCTGACACACAGATGCAAAATCTGTACATTAGAAAAGCCAAAGGAAGCTCACCTCAAACCTGCTGAAATGTGGTTCTGGAGGAGAAGTACAAGAACTAGCTGCATTGACAGAAAAATTAAAGGAAATAGGAGAGAAGAAGGAACCACTGAAAGTTATAGGCCAGAGCAAAGCAAAATACACTGGACACTTAACTGGAGATGATAATCTTTTAAAAAACATTTCTGAAGGCAAGATCATAGGTAAGAAAACAAGGGGATGACTGAGAACATCCTACTTAAACAATATGATCAATGAATGGGATTTTCTTCACACATGGAGATGAAAACAACTGCTGAAGAGAGGAAGCTGTGGCTGCAGAGACAAGGTTTAACCTTTTGGAAGAGTAAGGACAAACTAATACAAAATATGATTCTGCATGGCAGCTACATATGGAATAAATGACAACTTCTTGTGTGCATTCATCAAGTCACTTACCCCAGTAGGTGTCTTATCTACTAAAAGTAAAGGTCACTGTTGTGCTTTCAATAGATGTGAACTGCACCCTGAAAATGGTATGTCTAGTTTGCAGTTGTACAGAAGCTTTTTATTTTGCAAAATGGTTCAAATGGCTCTAAGCACTATGGGACTTAACATCTGAGGTCATCAGTCCCCCAGACTTAGAAGTACTTAAACCTAACTATCCTAAGGACATCCCTGCCTGAGGCAGGATTCGAACCTGCGACCGTAGCAGCAGCATGGTTCCGGACTGAAGTGCCTAGAACCGCTCGGCCACAGTGGTCAGCTTTTATTTTGCAAAGAAATTTTTGATAATAAGATGAACTGATGCTGGTACTCGCTACTGAAACCAGTGGTACTTAGACACAACAAAAGTGTGACTACAGAATTAAGAATAATTTTTCCAAACAATTGAGTATTTTTTTCAAAACAACACCACAATAGAGGAAACTTATTTTAAACTAAAGACACAAAAGAAAAAAAGAGAAACTGTAAAGATCTTGAGTCTCATAAGACTCTCTTGGGAGGAAAATATAAGATATTTAATTGGTAAACTTGCAAGGCATACTTTTTTATGTTGTATAAACTACGAAACTGTTAGCATCTTCAGCTAAAATTTACTTCTTCTGTCTTAATATACCTTCCTTCACTTTCAGCTGCAGTGTGGAGACAGGGGTGAGGGTGGGAGCGGGGATGGAGTCGAGGGCGAGGGCGTACTGCTTTAAAATGGTGATTCTTGTATTGATATTCTTAACAACAGATTTATATCTCTTGCTTATGAAAGTCTGCATGCGATGACAGCTGCACTAGTAATACCTTCACAGGGTCGTATTCAAGTTGCAAGGCTAGATCTATGCCAGCCATGGCACGCTCCCAGCCTTTCCTCCTCGTGATCTGGTTGTAGCATTGGGACTGCAGGGTGTCTAAGCAGATGTTCAGACCGTCAAGCCCTGCCCTCTGTAAGGCAACCAGCTGTCTTGTCAATATGAGGCCATCGGTTGTCATTAAGACACTTTCGCGATCTTTTATTTTTTTCAGGGCACCTGTGAAACAGCAAATTATTCTAAACAAACTGAAACAAATAATTTGTAACATTTCTGCTGCATATGAAACAAAACTCCAGTTGATAAATTGAAAATACAAATTCCTTAAAAGTTAACTGTACATTTGCCCTAATACAAAGAGATAAGAAGGGTTAATAAACTGAATTGAAGAATGCAAGTTAAGATAGCAATGAAAAAATAATTAGAGGCATAAGATCACCTACTGAAACAGAGAAATGGGAATCAATATGAACCATTACCACTACTGTCAACTGATTCCATGTCTCCATGCACACTGTATAAACCACTGTGGGTTTGTCCGACAAAGTACATTGTTGTACCACACATTATGGTTTTTCCCCATTCAGTGCTCATGTGGAGTGTGGGAAGAATGATTCTTTAAATGGTTCTGTGCATGCTGTAATTAATCTTGCCTTCATGGCCCCTATAGGAGTGATACATATGCGGTTATTGTATAATCCCTAAATACCTCGCTTAATACATGTTCCTGAAATTTCATAAGTTGGGTTTTGTCATATATTTGGCGTCTATCTTCACTTGTCTGGCATTTCCAATTTTTAGTAGCTTCTTGATGCTCTCCCATGCATCAAATAAATCTATGATCATTCATGCTACACTATTTTGTATACATTCAATGTCTGCCATTACCCTTATTTGTTATGGGTCATACTTAAGCAATATTCTAGAATGGGCCACACAAGTATTTTGTAAGCAATGTCCTCTATCGACTGATTGCATTTTCCAGTATCTTACCAATGAATTGAAGTCTGCATTCTGCTTTGCCTACAAGTGAGTCTATGTCACCATTTCATTTCATCCAGATATTTGTATGAGTTGACCAATTAAAACTGTGATTATTTGATAATGTAGTCATACAATACTGTCTTTTATTTGTTTTGTGATGTGCTCCAATTTACATTTCTGAAAACTTAAACTCAGTTGCCCATCTTTGGACCAATTTGAAATGTTATGATCTGACTCAAATTTGTACAGATCTTTTTCAGGCAATAATTCATTATAGACAACTCTATCATCCAGGAAAAGTATGAGGTTCCTTATAATATCATCTTCCAGAACATTAAGGTACAACATTAATGTAATGGTATAAATTACTATAACTGTATAAATAAGTTTATAAGTGTGTAAAATACATTGAACTATTTGTTACAACAAAACATTGTACTGGTATACTCAGCAAGATGTTAAATCAGCAGATAGCTATATTTTATGTTCAACATTTTGTGTACAGCATATATGCTGGAAAGGATTTATACCCAAATAAAATAAATCTGAAGAAATGGTAGTGTGTCTCTGGAAAAAAAATCCATAAAAACTCATACAGTCCAATTTGCTATTATGTCACTGTTACTGAAATATAATACAAAGTAACTGAATTCAATGAACATTCTCAGAGTGCAATATGCCTCAGAGTGAAATGCACAGTAATGTCAACATTATTTTTCAAGGCTATGTTTGTGAAAATGGATGACAGCAAACCGCACATTTTGTTCTCAATCTGAGGAAGCATTATGCACTGTAAAACACTGTACTGCTGTTCTACATAAAAGCTGTCGCATTGCCAACATCTTTCCCCTGCTGGCTGTTCTACACTTCTCATCACTGATTCAACATGTTGTAAGGTATTTTATGCTGTATGACACCACAGTCCAATCTGGTAAGGATAGCATAAAAATAATATATGAATTTCAGTATTGAAACTGGAACAGCAGAACAGCTCTCATCACACTGGATATCAAATCGAGGTTGGATTACAGCCATGGGTACATTAATTCATGCTACTCAACTGTATGTCATATGTCAGAGTTCATCAACTGTAGTGGTTGGCGACTGGTGGCTGGCGACTGGTGGCATACCCATCTCTTGGCATCCTGTGAACAGATGTTCTCCACAGGTGACAGGTTTGAAGAAAATGCTGGATATGGCAACAGTGGAACACTCTCTGTATCGAGGTAGCTCAGTACAGCTCAGGTGATGTGTAGTCTTGCATTATCTTGTTACAAGATAACATCACGGAGCCCTTGAAAATTCGGCACAGCGATAGGCCTTAACAAAACACAAATGCAATGGCTGCTGTCCAAATTACTGGCTATGTGAACCAGAGGTTGTGACATGTATCCAGTTGCACCCCATACCATCACATCACATGCTGGACCCGCATGGGAATGACAGGTACAATCTGGCCAGGTCTGTTGGCATCAGAGCCTCCACACACAAGTACATCAATTGTGACGATGTTACAGAACCGAGACTCATCTGATACGATGACACAGTGCCATTCCTGTGTCTGGCATTGTTGTTAGTTGCACCACTGTCAGTTCACCTCTCTCTAGAGCTGCATTAAGGGCTTGACAGTCTGTGCTGCTCCAGATGCCATCACATTGTCTGTGTGGATACTTGTCTCACTGTATACAAGCCCACTTCCTGACTAAATGTACACAACTTCACTGCAGGATCACGTACGCATGAGCAAACACTTGTCTGCCCTCTCAGGTGCTAGTTGGGTGGCACTACTGAGGCCCTGCAAGGCATTTAGCATGGCCCTCCTGAACCTACCAATTCTATGTTCGCACAAAATGAGATTCTGAGCAATGCAAGCAGCAATATAGTGAAACAATAAACCAGAGTCTCAGCAGACCATGAGCCTGCCACTGCCAAATCTGGAATGCTGATAAACATTTCTCCTTCTTCCATTATGCTTAACACGGTCTTCGTGTAAACAATCAACACCGAAATAGAATTTCTGAATGAGAAACCTGCTCCATAAGCTTATCTTGCATACAGAATATGCATGGGAGTGCTGAAAAGTAATGCCTCTGAATTTTTTATTCTGTTCTCAATATCGGTCGAGGTATGACACGTCACACATATTACTTGGTCAGCTTTCCCACTTCACTGACTCGTGGCACACCCCCCTCCCGCAAACAGATGGAGTCACAATAGGCAGCCCACTCTGACCAGAGATTGTGAATATATTTACGGTGCACTTCGAGGAAGAGGCCCTGATGTCATCCAAATGGAAATCCTTCTTCTTCTTCCTCTTCTTCTTCTTCTGTTATGTGGATAACACACTTGTCATCTGGCCTCATGGAAGAGACAAACTTCTTGACTTCTTTGTACATCTGAACTCCACACGCCACAAAATCAAATTCACTATGGAGACCAAAGAAGAAGGAAGACTACCATTCCTGCACATCATAGTCAGGAGAATAACGGACAGCACCCTGCACCACAGCGTGTATCTGACTCTACAAAACACATAAACTCAGTTCTCCCTATGGCACTGTGAATAATTTCAATAACAAAAAGTGTGATGAATGTTGCAGCGTACATTTAATTTCCACTTAGGCTTTGCATTCAAGATCAGTCTTACCTGAGAGTGCAACATTACATCTTTGGTTAATTTAATTATATGTTCATTAGATTTTGGTTATAAGGCACGTTTTGCTGCCTAATGTTTCATCTCCAAATGCTGGAAACAATCCATGGAGGAAGAGGAGTATGTAAGACATTGGTGGACCAGGTTGGAAGAATCTGTGAATTTCAATACTCTGTAGAAGAGCTCAATCATTTGAAAATAACTTTCAGACCTTGTGGCTATTCTAACAGATATACATAAGGCACTACATTCTAAAATATTTGCATCTTTCACTGAAAAACAAGCAACTAGAGGAAAAGTTCTCTTGCCATTTGTAAAAACAGTCGCAGATCGCGACCTCCGAGTGCTATGAAGAGAAGGTATTGACGCAGTGCTTAAACCAAACTGAAGACCACAACAGCAGCCATACTCAAGTAAATTGCTATGCAGTAGTTTCAGTGAATTTGACAATGATGTGGCTGCTTTCATGGTGGCCCAGTCATGTTGTGGGGATAGGGAATGCCAGTGACAGGGCTGGAATTGTAGGTGACAGATTGATTTTTGGCAAAGCCTTGTATCAATACCTCCTTAATTATTGAGCTGAAAAACTGTAAAAAACATTCATACAGTAAAATCACACAAAAAAATTTCCTATTTCTGCAGGTATTGTGCCTTCTGTTTCCTTTTCATTACAAAAACATATTGATTCAAATTTATAAAGTCACAACTATGTCGCTGTGATTTGTGTAACACACATTCTGGAACATGTTCCAGGAATGTCATGAAACAGACAGCTTTAAATACTTACTCTAGCTCATCTTTCAAGACTTGCATGCCAACAACAACACCATCTATCCAATCTGTTTTTATTTCTCTTTCATGTAAAGATTTCTCCACAAAGGGTATCATCTGCCATGTAGGCAGTGCAAGAGGAAATTCCACACTCACATTTGGGTAATCAAGTAGAGTCTGTGTCTTGTCAGAACCAAGTACAATCAACCCAATTTCATCTTTCCCACTGGTAAATATCTGGAAACATATTAAATGGTAAAAATAAGTTTTGTTTATAACAAGTTGTATACCAATAAAAACATCACACACAGATACTCTTTATAAAATTATTTAATTGGATAGATAAAAAATCTACTCGCCAAGCAGTGGCAGAACACACACATAAAAGACTGTTGTGATAGGCAAGCGTTTGGAGCCAGTGACTCCTCCTTCAGGCTAAAGGGTTGCAGGGGAAGCAAGAAGGGTGAAGGAAAAGGACTGGAGAGGTCTAAGAAAAGGGGTAGATTTTGGGAAAGTTACCCAGAACCGTGGGTCATGGGTGACTTACCGTACAGGATGAGAAGGAAAGACTAATTGTTGGGGACTGCATCGGGCAAGATTCGGAAACCTGAGAGCTTAAAGGTGGAAGACAGGGTAATATGCAAGACAGAGATTACTACTAAAACTGTACATGAGTTAATAAGAGTGAGAAGCTAAGCGTATTGTATACAACAGCTGCGGAAGGGGGTAGTGAAAATAGACGGGAAAGACAATGAAAGATGTAGAAAGCTAAAACGGAGTGAAGCAAAGAGTAATTGCAGTGAAGAAAGGCTGAGACAGCAGAAATTAACGTAAATTAAAGCGAGGTGGGTGGTGAGAACCAAGGACACGTTGTAGTGCTAGTTCCCACCTGCGGAGTTCTGAGAAACTGGTGTCTGGCGGAAGAATCCAGGTGGCATGTGTGGTGAAACAAGTGTCGAGGTCACGTATGCCATGTTGTAGAGCATGCCCTGCAACAGGATATTGTGAGTTTCCAGTATATACACTATGCCTATGCCCATTTATTGTAACTAATAATTTGGTGGTAGTCATGCAGATGTAGAAAGCTGAACAGTGTTTACATAATAGCTGGTATATGACATGTGTCGTTTCTATTTTTCGCCTGATCTGCAGTTCTGGGTGACTTTCCCAAAATCTACACCTTTTCCTGGAACTCTCCAGGCCTTTTCCTTTACCCTTCTTTCTTCCCCTTCAATGCTTCTGTCTGGAGGAGCCACTGGCTCCGAAAGCTTGCCAATCATAACAGTCTTTTATGTGTATGTTCTGCTGCCACTTGGTGAGTAGATTTTTTATCTATTCAATTAAATAATTTTATAAATAATATATTGTTTTTGTTGTTATAGTCACTCTTTATAACCTACTTAAAATACATCACGTACCCTCCTCTCCACAATTCTTCGAACACATAGTTTTGCCTTTTGTAAAAAATCACTGCGTTTCTGTATAACATACTTGGAATCAACGTGTCCAACATCTATTACAATCATAAACAGAAGAAAGAAAGTCATTGTATTTATTGGCAGTATTACGCAATCAAATATTTTGAAAGAGTTCCAGTGGTATAAATTTACAAAATCTTATAAATAAATATATACGTTTATTCTTTAAATCAATTCTTAGCAATAACATAATAGTATAAATTGCAGAATCGATATAGCCAATTTTAATGTAATGACTGCAATACAAATACAAAATAACAGCGGTAAGTTATAACAAATGAGAGAGAGAGAGAGAGAGAGAGAGAGAGAGAGAGAGAGAGAGGCATTTAGACAATGTTTCATTACAGTGTGAAACTTATTAGAATTAAAATGAAGCCATAGTGAATTATTACATTCCAAAAATAATAATTATTGTGCTCTTTCACCCCAAAATACTACCTTCATTAGGTAATATATACTTTTAATTTCAGAAATTTTTACAACAGCTCTGGACTTCACTGCCTCGATGAATTTATTACATGTGTCAATGAATGAGGGTTGATCACACTGCTTTAGTCATTCAATTGTTCATCATGTGATATTCACAATGTTCTTAATAACTTCTTATGTAAAGTTCTATCATGAAAAAGATAATCTACGTAAGTTTTAAAAGTCGCGAATCTTTAAACAACAACTTGATAATGGGTATATCAGTATTTTGTATACATTCTAGCATTGCTAGATTTACTTTTAAATTTTAAAGTATATGAGCAGATTGGCAACTTTCCATCCAGAAAATTTGCTGTTGGCAAGACCTCACTATAAAGAAAAATGGTCTTTCCAGAGTCAAATGCTAAAGAATTCATAAATACCAGCAGTGTAAGTGATACAAACAGGTATTAAGCAACGGTCATAAATATCGTTCTGCTAGACGAGAAAAAAAGTAGGTAGATGAAAGAGTAAATTGGGTGCAAGGATTGAACATAAACTCACCCAAATTACAAAGGATCTTTCTTTTTTTTTTTTAAAAAAAAAAAAAAAAGAGTGTCACTGCTCAAGAATTGAGAACTGCCCCCACCCCCCTTTCTTTTACAGGCTTGCTTTCACTTCTCAGATGAGACCATGTCCCCCATATAAGAAGAAAATAGCCAATATGTAAAGGGAATTACAGTTGAAGAGTTTTCTAGAATGAGACTTTCACTCTGCAGCATAGCGTGCACTGATATGAAACTTCCTGGCAGATTAAAACTGTGTGCTGGACCAAGGCTCAAACTTGGTGATCGTAACCCCAGACCTGTGTTGCCGTTTTCGGAGGTAAATCTCGTATCTGGAAAGAGGAGATGACAGTTAGGGTACTATGGGCGAGCAGCTGCCATCAATTTTTGATGGTGCAGAACCCACAATAGTGGAACTGCTGCCTAGTCCAAAGGCACCTGTTACCGGTCTTACCCCGCAATAGTGTATCGAATCCAGGCGTAATGTCGTAGCTGATAAAAAGTCATATGAGAGATTCCTGTAATCTAGGTGTGACTGCACCAATGCTGCATTCAGCCATACCAAACTAGAGTGGACCACACCGCGGTCGGTGTCGCTGAGGCATAGAAGAGCATTCAGGTGCGACCTACATGTCTGCTTTAGTTGACAAAGACGGGGAAGCCAGGTCAACTAGGCATAAAAGACCGGTCCTAAAAAACACAATGGCAGAAATGCATAACGTAGGTCATGGCAGCCAAAAAATGGATGCTATGAGTGAAAGCGCAGGATTGTGCTTAGTGTATTGCTCCCTGCATTCTGCCTCCAGCAATAGCCGTCGCGGACGAACAAAAAAGATGGGGACACCATATGTCATGCAGCTGCCGCCAGATCATTGATAGCCACATAAAGGAGAGCGGCACTCAAAACAGAACCTTGTGCAAGCCCCTTCTAATGCAGACGGGGATGCTACAGGAGGCACCAACCTGTACCCAAAAAGTGTGACATGGAAGAAAGTTCTGGATAAAAATCATGAGTGGACCATGGAGGCCCCACTCCTTTAAGGTGGCAAGGACGTTATGGCACCATGTGGTATCATAAGATATATATGCAGATCAATGAAAACTGCAACAAGGAACTGATGCTGAGCAAAAGCTGTTCAGATAACACACTTCAAGTGGACTAAATTATCTTCAGTAGAGCGCCCTTGGCGAAAAGCACACTGGATGGAAGCCAAAAGACCCGGGGATTCAAGGACACAATACAGCCTTCGACTAACCATATGTTCAAGTAACTTGCAGGACACTGAGTAAACAATCTGGATGACAGCTGTCCGTTTGAAGAGGCAATTTATCTGATTTCAAAATTGGAATAACAGCATTTTCTCGCTACTGGGAAGAAAATTCTGCATTGCACCAGGGATGGTTAAAGAAAGGCCAGGTACACTGACGGAAAAATTTGCAACACCAAAAAATAATTAATGTAGAGTAATGAAATACCAGGAATATATTTGTTGAGACAACATATGTAAAGTGATTAATGTTGCAGGATCAGGGATCAATGTAAGTGTGAGATAAGCCACAGCAAATGTAAATGTAAATTCTGGTACGCTGTAGTACACGTGTCATGTGTCAGTTTGTGGAATGGAGTTCCAGCCTGTTGCACTTTGTTGGCCAATATAAGGACAGTTAATGATGTTTGTGGATGCGCTGAAGCTGTCATCAGATGATGTCCAATATGTGCTCGATTGGAGGTAGAGCTGGTTATCGAGCAAGCCAAGGCAATATGTTGACACACTATAGCATGTTGGCTTACAACAGCAGTATGTGAGCAAGTGTTATCCTGTAGGAAAACGCCTCCAGGAATGCTGTTTGCGAATGGCAGCACAACAGGTCAAATAACCAGACGGACATACAAATTTGCAGTCAGCGTTCGTGGGATTCATACAGACAGTTTTGTCAGTGGAAAAGTGAAAGCCATTGTCGATGCTCCAGGAGTAAAGACAATCAAGGCATTGCTGAAGATGCCACTAAGTGAGACAGGTTCACAGAGAACTGCAATAGAAGGCAAAATCATCAAAAAAAAGGGAGCCGGTGATGCCCAGTGGGAGACATGCCATTATAGGGTTAATGGCGATAGCAAAGAGAATGACACTCAGAATGGAAACCTGAGACACACCATTTTCCTGGATAAAGGTGTCCAACAAGGCAGACCCTTCATGCACCTCGAAAACTCGGTCTTTTAAAAATGTCTGAAGGAAACAGGTTAGGTGGTCACGGAAGCCCCACATGTGAAGAGTATGGAGGGTACTAGCTCTCTAGCAGGTGTCATAGGCCTTCTCCAAATCGAAAAACACGGCGACAGTCTGGGATTTCTGCAGAAAACCATTCATGACATGGGTGGGCAAAATAATGAGACGGTCAACTGCAGTATGCCGTGTTGAAAGCCACACTGTGCATTCATCAAAAATTGTGAGACTCGAGCCACCATATCATCCGGGCATGAATCATATGTCCCATCACCTTGCGAACACACTGGTAAGAGAGATGGAGTGGTAGCTAGAAGGAAGAGTGTGTGTGTGTGTGTGTGTGTGTGTGTGTGTGTGTGTGTGTGTGTGTGTCAGAGAGAGAGAGAGAGAGAGAGAGAGAGAGAGAGAGAGAGCTAATTTCGGCAAGAGCTGGATTTCCATCAATAAACTGAGTTGAAGTCTGCTGTTGTGGTCTTCATCCAACTACTGCTTTGGTGCATCTCACCAGCCTTTGTAAGCCTCTTCATCTCTGCATAGTATTTCAACCTAAATCCACTTAGAATGGTGAACCACCATTCAGAGAATAACTTTTTAACAACACAGTTTGACTTCTGTAAAGGCTTCTATACTGAGAATCCAACATAATATCTCACAAATTCAATTCCAGTAGAATTAAATAGTGGAAATTATCCCCTCTGTCATCTTTCCAAAGCCTTTGACTGTTTAGATTAAATACGTAATTTTGTGAGGGGAAGCTAAAATAGTATGGCATTAAAAGTCTTCCCCTTGCATGGATTGAGTTGTACTTTAACTACAGAAAATGGAAGGTCACATTAACAAATGATAAGACAGGAATAAGATTAAACTCAAAAAGGGAGAACATAAAATATGGTGTGGCACACAGTGTTTGCTGCCAATTCCACAAAAATGATTTACTTGGGGCACTGGAGGGCTTTGGAAAAACTCTAATGTTTTGCACTGTCACAAACTTATTGATGCAAGATCAAAACTCATCCATACCAGAAACATCCAGGAGAATAACAGAACAGGCTTGTACTGATCCACAGGTACCAGCTTAATGCCTAAAAACTTGTATTGTGCAGTTCTAAAGAAATAAAAGCGACTTACAGATATGAATATCAAAAGTTGGGATAAATGGGCAATTAGGCTCCCGTGTTCTAAGTTCCTGGGTATGCAGATACCACTCACGTGTGAGACCAACATGTGGGTCAGTTAACCGAGGAGCTAGTTCCGCCCATTTTGTGCTTAGAAATCTCTTACTGTATGAAACTGGACAAAGGATTGCTAACACACTTTCACTCAGTTTACTCATATGGCATAATCTTCTGAGGTACTTCAGCTAAGCAGAAAAAAATATTTATTCTACATCTTGAAAAAGCTTCTTCAGGGACCCATGGATTCTCACACTTACATGCCTGTAGAAGTTATATTCCCTAATGGTATTTGTGATTAATAACAAGAGTTAGTTTAAGATGAACTCAGCAATTCAGAACTGCAATACTAGAAGCAAAAATAATTTCCATATATAAAAACCTGAAATCAGGGTTGCCGCAAGTTTCTCCAAGTGAAATTCCCTGATATTTCTCTGATTCCACAGACACATTTTAGAATTTTTCCCCGACAAATTTTGAGGTCTCAAGGGGAGGTAAGGACATAAGTTGACAAAAGAATGTAAGAGCTTTGTATTTCTCCCCCATTTTGTTTTAGGGCGCAAAAACAACTAGGGTCATATGTGTCCATGCCAAAACTGTGAAACACAAAGATAAAGAGAGGAGTTAAAAATGATTACATGTCAACGTTTAATGACAGAAGAGAGGACAGCTATAAACAGGGACGTGGAGAAAGGTCTACGAACTACGCAATAGGGAAATTGAGGCCCAGAACTAAAAATTAAATGGCCTTCACCATATTGCTACAACTGATAAAAAGTAAAACACGGTCGACAGCCCACGCATTGTTCACTAAAACGGCCAATAACTCAGGTGGCAAACCCAAACGGGAATGTAAACGGTAAAAAAAAAGGGCATTCCCTCAGGAAACGGCAGACAGTTAAAAGTTGGGTGCAATGTGCACAAAGTAGTGGGGGAGCACCACTTAACAAATGGTGATGGCTAAAAAGGCAGTGCCCAATATGCAACCTAGTTAAAATGACCTCCTCGCCGCAGGAGGACTGAGAGGAGGTTGTCCAAGCCACTGGGAGAGGCTTAATAACCAAGAGCTTATTCCTATGAATGGAGGACCAGTGGCGATGCCAAAGTGACACCACCTCCTGACAGAAAGCTACAAGAGATCATCAGAGGGAATGCAAGAATTATTGGGCTGAAGTACGAGGAATGCAGCTTTGGCAGCAGTGTCACCAACCTCTTGGACCGATATGACCTGGAACCCACATAAACATCACAGTGGCTCCATAAAAAGTGAGCAAGTGGAAGCTTTCCTGGAACCGGTGCATTAAGGGATGGACAGTCTACAGTGCACAGAGGCTTTGAAGGGTGCTGAGAGAGTCTGAGCAGTGACACAGTTGAAAAGAGTATGTCACCAGATGTACTCCATGATCTGATACAGGGTGAAGAGCTCTGCTGTAAATACTGAGCAATGTGCCAGAAGTCAGTACCAAAAAATGTTGGTTGACGTTGAAGGCACACCCGACCCCACAGTCAGTCAAAGAGCCATCAGTGTACACAAAGATACTATTGCAAAATTCCATGCATAGGTCGTGAAACTGAAGGCAATAGACCTAGCCTGGTGCAGTGTCTTTAGAAAGTGAATGAAGGTCAAGGTGAAGATGGACTGCCGCACGAAGCCAAGATGGTGAATGGTTCACACCCATCAAAAAAGCTGCAGGGAGCATGAAGTGGGAGGACCAAGATAGTTTTGTATAAAGCAGGAGCCTCAGGAATTTTGTAGTTTCAATGAATGGAAGAGCAACAGGCCCAAGATGTAGAAATGGTGGGAGAAACCAGCTGTGCTGCCAGAAATTCATACAAATGTTTTTGTAAGTAGAAAAACGAAAGCCACTGTCGATGCTCCGTGAGTAAAGATGATCGAGACATTGCTGAAGACACCACTCAATGAGACAGGTTCATGGAGAGCAGCAGTAGATAGCAAAATTATCAACAAAAAGAGAGCCGGAGATGCCCAGCAGGAGACAGGCCATTGTAGTGTTAATGGCGACAGCAAAGACGACGACACTCAGGACAGAACCATGAGGTACACCATTTTCCTTGATAAAGGTGTCCGAGGAGGCAGACCCCATACGTACTTCGAAAACTCGTCTTTTAAAAGTTCCTCAAGGAGATGGGGCAGTTGGTCCCATGTGTAGAGAGTACAAACAATACTAGTCCTCCAACAAATGTCATAGGCTTTCTCCAAATTGAAAAACACAGCCAGTCTGGGATTTCCACAGAAAACCATTCATGACATGGGTAAACAAATTGGGTGATAGCCAGAAGGAAGTTGTTTGTCCTTACCGGGCTTAGGTGTGGGTATGACAGTTGCTTCACGACAGTGGCTGGAAAACATGCCCTCTACCCAGGTCCGGTTGTACGTATTAAGCAAAAAGTGCTTGCCCACAAGAGAAAGGTGCTGCAACATTTGAAAGTTAACAGTGTCTGGTCCAGGGCGGAGGATTGAGATGAAGTGAGAGCGTGATCTAGCTTCCTCATAGTAAAGGCAGCACAGTAACACTCACGATTCTGAGAAGAGAAGGGTATTGCCCGAGTCTTCTCTGCTCATTTCCAATAGAGGTAGGCAGGACGATAGTGGGAGGAGCTCAAAATTTCTGCAAAATGGCGACCCAAGGTGTTGGAGATAGCAATAGGGTACACGATGATATTGTCTGCTACTGTCAGGCCGAAAATTGGGGAATGGATCTTGTTTCCAGAGAACCGTCGGAGGTTGGTGCACACGATGGTAGAAGGGGGGTGAAACTGTTAAAAGAACTAGTGAATGAAGTTCAGCTACCTTTTTGGTTATCCCGAAGAATGCGAATTGCATCGCTGCAGGCTTCAGTCCACCAAAGGACTGGGACACAGCATGGTAAAGAGGAAGTGTGAGGAATGGAATGTTCTGCGATGGTAAGGATAATGTTTGTAAGAAATTCCACCTGGTCATGACAACTGCGGAAATCGTGTTCGTTGAAGGTCGCCAGGGAGGAGTAAAGTCTCCAGTCAGCCTTAGTGTGCTGCCATTTCGATGTGCACGGAGGTGGGGTAGGAGTCAGCAAATGGATAGCACACAGGAAATGGTCGCTCGAGTAGGTGTCAGAAAGAACGGACCGTTCAAGATGATGTGCAGGACGGGCAGTGAAGAAGGAAAGGTCCAAATGGGAATAGGTGTGTGACGAGTCTGAAAGCAACATGGGTGCTTCTGTGTTAAAGAAGAAAAGGTTAAGTTGATTAAGAATGGCAGCAAAGAGGGCACCTCTCGGATAGGTTCTGGAAGAGCCCCAAATGGGATGGTGTGCATTAAAGTCCCCAAGCAGCAGAAATCGGCGAGGAAGCTGTCCAATAAGCTGGAGGAAATCGAACCTGGTGACATCGAATGACGGTGGGATGTAAATGGTAGAAAGGGAAAAACTCAAGTGAGGAAGGAAAAGACAAACTGCAACAGCTTGATGACTGGTAGTCAGGGAGATGGATGGGTTGACTATGAATGTCATCCCATATGAGCAGCATGACTTCCCCATGAGACAGAATGCCAACCTCGAACAGAAGGTCAAAACAGACCAGGAAGAAATGCGAAAGCTCAAAGCAGTCGTGAGGATGCAATTTTGTTTCCTGAAGGCAGAGTACAAGTAGAAGCTGCGATTCTAAAAGCAGTTATAAATCCTCTTTGTTGGATCAAAGGCTGCAAAAGTTGCATTGGAGGACAGTCACGATGAGGACAATACAAAGGGGTGTCACCTTGGCAGCTGCCGAGTGCCAGTCTGCAAAAACTCGCTGCTACAGGGCACAGAGGCAAGAGGATCCTGCTCCATGAGGTCCTACAGAAGTGTCGGCTTTCTTCTGCTGTCAACAAGAGGAATCCAGGGCATGTTGTCTGTAGTTCAACAATGTCTAGATGATCAATACTGCAGTTCGATTGCATCTGCACACACACACACACACACACACACACACACACACACACACACACACACACACACTCTTCCTTCTAGCTACCACTCCATCTCTCTTACCAGTGTGTTCGCAAGGTGTTGGGACATATGATTCATGCCCGGATGATATGGTGGCTCAAGTCTCACAATTTTTGATGAATGCACGGTGTGGCTTTCAACACGGCATACTGCAGTTGACCATCTCATTATTTTGCCCACCCATGTCATGAATGGTTTTCTGCAGAAATCCCAGACTGTCGCCGTGTTTTTCGATTTGGAGAAGGCCTATGACACCTGCTAGAGAGCTAGTACCCTCCATACTCTTCACATGTGGGGCTTCCGTGGCCACCTACCCTGTTTCCTTCAGACATTTTTAAAAGACCGAGTTTTCGAGGTGCATGAAGGGTCTGCCTTGTCGGACACCTTTATCCAGGAAAATGGTGTGTCTCAGGGTTCCATTCTGAGTGTCATTCTCTTTGCTATCACCATAAACCCTATAATGGCCTGTCTCCCACTGGGCATCTCCAGCTCCCTTTTTTTTGACGATTTTGCCTTCTATTGCAGTTCTCTATGAACCTGTCTCACTTAGTGGCATCTTCAGCAATGTCTTTATTGTCTTTACTCCTGGAGCATCGACAATGGCTTTCACTTTTCCACTGACAAAACTGTCTGTATGAATCCCACGAACGCTGACTGCAAATTTGTATGTCCGTCTGGTTATTTGACCTGTTGTGCTGCCATTCACAAACAGCATTCCAGGAGGTGTTTTCCTACAGGATAACACTTGCTCACATACTGCTGTTGTAAGCCAACATGCTATAGTGTGTCAACATATTGCCTTGGCTTGCTTGATAACCAGCTCTACCTCCAATCAAGCACATATTGGACATTATCTGATGACAGCTTCAACCCATCCACAAACATCATTAACTGTCCTTTTATTGGTCAACCAAGTGCAACAGGCATGGAACTCCATCCCATAAACTGACACATGACACGTGTACATCAGTGTACCAGCATTTACTTTTACATTTGCTGTGGCTTATCTCACACTTACATTGTTTTCTGATCCTGCAACATTAATCACTTTACATACGTTGTCTCAACAAATATATTCCTGGTATTTCATTACTCTACATTAATTATTTTTTGGTGTTGCAAATTTTTCCGTCAGTGTACCTGGCCTTTCTTTAACCATCCCTGGTGCAATGCAGAATTCTCTTCCCAGTAGCGAGAAAATGCCATTATTCCAATTTTGAAATCTGATAAATTGCTTCTTCAAACGGACAGCTGTCGTCCAGACTGTTTACTCAGTGTCCTGCAAGTTACTTGAACATATGGTTAGTCGAAAGCTGTATTGTGTCCTTGAATCCCCGGATCTTTTGGCTTCGATCCAGGGTGCTTTTCGCCAAGGGCGCTCTACTGAAGATAATTTAGTCCACTTGAAGTGTGCTATCTGAACAGCTTTTGCTCAGCATCAGTTCCTTGTTGCAGTTTTCATTGATCTGCGTATATATCCTATGATACCACATGGTGCCATAACGTCCTTGCCACCTTAAAGGAGTGGGGCCTCCATGGCCCACTCCTGATTTTTATCCAGAACTTTCTTCCATGTCTCACTTTTTGGGTACAGGTTGGTGCCTCCTGTAGCATCCCCGTCTGCAGGAGAAGGGGCTTGCACAAGGTTCTGTTTTGAGTGTCGCTCTCCTTTTTGTGGCTAGCAATGATCTGGCGGCAGCTGCATGACATATGGTGTCCCCATCTTTTCTGTTCGTCCGCGACGGCTATTGCTGGAGGCAGAATGCAGGGAGCAATACACCAAGCACAATCCTGGGCTTTCACTCATAGCATCCATTTTTTGGCTGCCATGACTTACGTTATGCATTTCTGTCATTGTGTTTTTTAGGACCGGTCTTTGATGCCTAGTTGACATGGCTTCCCCGTCTTTGTCAACTAAAGCAGACATGTAGGTCGCACCTGAATGCTCTTCTATGCCTCAGCGACACCGACCGCGGTGTGGTCCACTCTAGTTTGGTATGGCTGTATGCAGCATTGGTGCAGTCACACCTAGATTACAGGAATCTCTCATATGACTTTTTATCAGCTACGACATTACGCCTGGATTCGATACACTATTGCGGGGTAAGACTGGTAACAGGTGCCTTTGGACTAGGCAGCAGTTCCACTATTGTGGGTTCTGCACCATCAAAAATTGATGGCAGCTGCTCGCCCATAGTACCCTAACTGTCATCTCCTCTTTCCAGATACGAGATTTACCTCCAAAAACGGCAACACAGGTCTGGGGTGACGATCACCAAGTTTGAGCCTTGGTCCAGCACACAGTTTTAATCTGCCAGGAAGTTTCATATCAGTGCACGCTATGCTGCAGAGTGAAAGTCTCATTCTAGAAAACTCTTTAAGTGTAATTCTCTTTACATATTGGCTATTTTCTTCACATATGGGGGACATGGTCTCATCTGAAAAGTGAAAGCAAGCCTGTAAAAGAAAGGGGGGGGGGGGGCAGTTCTCAATTCTTGAGCAGTGACCCTCTTGTTTTTTTTTTGTTTTCTTTAACCTTTACAATTTGGGTGAGTTTATGTTCAATCCTTGCACCCAATTTACTCTTTCATCTACCTACTTTTTTTCTCGTCTAGCAGAACGATATTTATGACCGTTGCTTAATACCTGTTTGTATCACTTACAATGCTGGTATTTATGAATTCTTTAGCATTTGACTCCGGAAAGACCATTTTTCTTTGTAGTGAGGTCTTGCCAACAGCAAATTTTCTGGATGGAAAGTTGCCAATCTGCTCATACACTTTAAAATTTAAAAGTAAATCTAGCAATGCTAGAATGTATACAAAATACTGATATACCCATTATCAAGTTGTTGTTTAAAGATTCGCGACTTTTAAAACTTACGTAGATTATCTTTTTCATGATAGAACTTTACATAAGAAGTTATTAAGAACATTGTGAATATCACATGATGAACAATTGAATGACTAAAGCAGTGTTATCAACCCTCATTCATTGACACATGTAATAAATTCATCGAGGCAGTGATGTCCAGAGCTGTTGTAAAAATTTCTGAAATTAAAAGTATATATTACCTAATGAAGGTAGTATTTTGGGGTGAAAGAGCACAATAATTATTATTTTTGGAATGTAATAATTCACTATGGCTTCATTTTAATTCTAATAAGTTTCACACTGTAATGAAACATTGTCTAAATGCCTCTCTCTCTCTCTCTCTCTCTCTCTCTCTCTCTCTCTCTCTCTCTCTCTCATTTGTTATAACTTACCGCTGTTATTTTGTATTTGTATTGCAGTCATTACATTAAAATTGGCTATATCGATTCTGCAATTTATACTATTATGTTATTGCTAAGAATTGATTTAAAGAATAAACGTATATATTTATTTATAAGATTTTGTAAATTTATACCACTGGAACTCTTTCAAAATATTTGATTGCGTAATACTGCCAATAAATACAATGACTTTCTTTCTTCTGTTTATGATTGTAATAGATGTTGGACACGTTGATTCCAAGTATGTTATACAGAAACGCAGTGATTTTTTACAAAAGGCAAAACTATGTGTTCGAAGAATTGTGGAGAGGAGGGTACATGATGTATTTTAAGTAGGTTATAAAGAGTAACTATAACAACAAAAGCAATAAATTATTGATAAAATTATTTAATTGAATAGATAAAAAATCTACTCACCAAGTGGCAGCAGAACATACACATAAAAGACTGTTGTTATTGGCAAGCTTTCGGAGCCAGTGGCTCCTCCAGACAGAAGCATTGAAGAGGAAGAAAGAAGGGTAAAGGAAAAGGCCTGGAGAGTTCCAGGAAAAGGTGTAGATTTTGGGAAAGTCACCCAGAACTGCGGATCAGGCGAAAAATAGAAACGACACATGTCATATACCAGCTATTATGTAAACACTGTTCAGCTTTCTACATCTGCATGACTACCACCAAATTATCAGTTACGATAAATGGGCATAGGCATAGTGTATATACTGGAAACTCACAATATCCTGTTGCAGGGCATGCTCTACAACATGGCATACGTGACCTCGACACTTGTTTCACCACACATGCCACCTGGATTCTTCCGCCAGACACCAGTTTCTCAGAACTCCGCAGGTGGGAACTAGCACTACGTGTCCTTGGTTCTCACCACCCACCTTGCCTTAATTTACGTTAATTTCTCCTGTTTCAGCTTTTCTTCACTGTAATTACTCTTTGCTTCACTCCATTTTAGCTTTCTACATCTTTCATTGTCTTTCCTGTCTATTTTCACTGCCCCCACCAACAGCTGTTGCATACAATACACTTAGCTTCTCACTCTTATTAACTCATGTACAGTTTTAGTAGTAATCTCTGTCTTGCATATTACCCTGTCTTCCACCTTTAAGCTCTCAGGTTTCCGAATCTTGCCCGATGCAGTCCCCAACAATTAGTCTTTCCTTCTCATCCTGTACTGTAAGTCATCCATGACCCACGGTTCTGGGTAACTTTCCCAAAATCTACCCCTTTTCTTAGACCTCTCCAAGTCCTTTTCCTTCACCCTTCTTGCTTCCCCTGCAACCCTTCAGCCTGAAGAAGGAGTCACTGGGTCCAAACGCTTGCCTATCACAACAGTCTTTTATGTGTGTGCTCTGCCACTGCTTGGTGAGTAGATTTTTTATCTATCCAATTAAATAATTTTATAAAGAGTATCTGTGTGTGATGTTTTTATTGGTATACAACTTGTTATAAACAAAACGTATTTCTACCCCACAATATGACTGGGCCACAATGAAAGCAGCCACATCATTGTCAAATTCACTGAAACTACTGCATAGCAGTTTACTTGGGTATGGCTGCTGTTTTGGTCTTCAGTTTGGTTTAAGCACTGCATCAATACCTTCTCTTCATAGCACTCGGAGGTCGCGATCTGCAACTGTTTTTACAAATGGCAAGAGAACTTTACCTCTAGTTGCTTGCTTTTCAGTGAAAGATGCAAATATTTTAGAATGTAGTGCCTTATGTATATCTGTTAGAATAGCCACAAACTGTTTGTTGTAGCAATTTTTATGCATCTGGTACAGTGTACTATCACAAGATACCAGGTACATCTACAGATGGTAATATATATTCCCAAAAGCTTTGTAAAACCACTAAGTGATTGGCAAGTATGCTTCCCAAGATTCACAAAAGACATAATTGAGTAATACCGTATTTACTCGGATCTAAGCTGCACTTTTTTCCGGTTTTTGTAATCCAAAACACCGCCTGCGGCTTAGAATCAAGTGCAAAGTAAGCGGCAGTTCTGAAAAATGTTGGTAGGTGCTGCCACAACTAACTTCTGCCATTGAATATATGTAGCACTACACAGGCATGCTTTGCAGGCACAAAGATAAATACTGGCGCCAAAACCTCTGCGTCAGTAAACAAATGAAAAGAAAACGGGGGTGGGGGGTGGAAGATGAGCTTTTTTCTCTGCCCCAAGTTTCGACCACTGCATTTTCATACTTTATCCAACGAAGTAAATACAAATTCCGTATTCTTCATCTCCGAATGTTGCAGCCTTTCAATGTACTACGAAAATCCAACTGGAAGAGTGTTTGGGATGTTTGTCAATATGGCCAAGTCTACGTTCTGAATTTTTGTCCCACCTGTGACAAGAGATGGTTGTTAATAGCAATTTTTATGAATTGTGAATCACATGCAGTATTCTCTTCACCATAAGAATAATTCGAATGTAAACATTTTGCCATGTATTCCTACGTGTTTCCTGCTATCTCATTTAAATCCTGTCTTCCTAATAAACTACAAAACTAGAGAGAGACAACAGCAAACGCGGAAGAATATATATATCATGTCATGTTTATATTCGTATTATTCCTATGCTGAATAGTGATACAGTCAGAAATGAAGCACAGCAACTGACTAGATTTTTAAACCTAAGATGGCTCTAATTTCTGTGCAGAATGTAATGCACTAAAGAGGCGTCTGCAAAAATTTTCAAACGGAGAAAATTTTTCGCTAAACTTTTGTTTGGAACATCTATCATATGCAGTCTATTATATGGTTCTTGTTGATCATTATCAAAGAAAGCGGCAGTGTAAGTAACAACAAATAGTGGTCTCTTGCCATTGTTTCCCTGATGAGACGATTCCTCTCTCTTTTTTTTTAAAAATTGTAAGCGGTGGTAGCGTGCGCAAAAGCAAGCCATCCCATGAGCGGCGACAGGCCGTAAACACGCATAATCAGAATGTGACAAACAATGCATGGCACAGTACGATAATGCATTTTGAGCTTAGAGTGACGGAAACACCTATAACAAAGAGAACGGCACTTATCAGATCAAAGAAAAGTAAGCAATCAATTCCAACCAGACGAAGCATATGAGAAAGGCTCTCTAGTATAAATACGGATGGAGAGCCTGACGCATAGCAATGACTACGTGGTAAAGCTTAACTGCTAAGTTTACCACACGCACCAAACTACTGTAGCTGTATCGTCATTCATTCGACCTAAATTGTCTCATATTACAATGGACCAACTTTGTTTCGGTTTGGAGATGTGGTCTAAAACGTTTCTCCCCCTTGAATTTCGAGTCACAAATTTCAAGTGCGGCTTAGATTCAAGAAAATTTTTTTTTTCCTTGATTTCGAGTCTCATTTATCAGGTGCGGCTTACATTCGAGTGCAGCTTAGATTCGGGTAAATACAGTAAGTGTACTTCCCAAACCATTTTGAGAAACTATTTTGATGGAAAGCATATTTTCCAAGAGCGATTAAAACACTGCTATTTGGTGGGCTGTATACTTCTCACAGCCCTAAAAGCTATATTTCATAACAAAAAGGAAGTAAACTGGTGCAGCGGACTATCACTGGATGCCAGGAGCATGCAGAAGTGGTTCAATGTATTCCCATAAATGCAGTAAAGAAACACAGCTATTGCTAAGTATATCTCTTATGACCAGTAAAAGCCTTAAGTGCCTCTTTGCAGCAGGTCGACAGACTGTACAGCCCACGTGAGTCACACTGTCCCATTAACGAATGGAGACACAGTGCACTCTGCTAAAGTAAATGAGAGTGCAGGTTTGCTTTCACCTACATTACACAGTCAGTTGTACTTAGTGATTTCTGGTAGACAAAAGAATATTGAGAAAGGAGAAATGAAGGAAGATAAGTGTTTAATGTCCCATAAACATTGAGGTCTTTAGTGTCTGAGCACAAACTCTGATTGTTTCAAGGATGGGAAGGCTATTTATAGTGCCCTTTCAGAGAAACCATCTCGGCATTTGCCTATACTGATTTAGAGAAAGCTAAGAAAACCCAAGTCTGGGTGGACTAGATGGAGCTGTAGAGAGCAAAAACTGTAGAGGAAAACAGAGATTGGAATACATCCAGCAGATAATTGAGGCTGTAGGTTGAAAGGGCTACTCTGAGATGAACAGGTTGCCTCAGGAGAGTAATGCATGGACTTTAACTGTTAGTCGCCCTGAATGTGAGTCCAGTGAGCTCACCACTGTGCCACCTCGCTCGATATATTGTGAGAGAAGTTCCTGATTTAACCATTTCACAGTATGTGGGAAGTGTACTTACCATCAACTGTATTTCTTTACTGTATTCCTGAGAACACATCATACGAGCTCTGTATGCACGTGGCACCTGATGTTAGTTTGCTGCACCAGCTGAACTTTCTGTCTGTTATGAAATGTAGCTTTTAATTGTCATTAAATGTCACTTGTTCCTTTCAGAAGCAGTTGCTACTATATGTGCCACCAAATAATGTTGTTTTGAAGGCCACTGGGAAGTATGCTTACTACCAAAGTAATTTTTCCATGATACAAGGGGAATATACTTACCACAAAATTAATTTCTTTTTTTGGACTGCAGAAAGGATAATTACCACCAACTGACCATACTTACCACTAATTTAGTTGTTTTACTATGCTCTTGGGAAAATGTTTTACCTCCTCTGGATGTGGTTCACTTTTTGTGATAATATGCTAAACAACTGGTGTCTGTTTGTCATGACATCAGTGCTGTTGTCACTTGTTACAACAGAACACATTGTTTCATTCTGCAATATATGCTATTGTGACTTGTCTCAGCTCGTTTCTTTATGTAGTGTTAAATGAAGTTTCTAGGATTGTAAAATAGATAGTCAAATAAAAACAGAAAATTCCTTTTTTCACATCTAGTAGTAACTCATAACAGCTTACTAAAGACAGTAGCTTTTTGCTCCTAAACCACAAAAATAAAATAATCAAAAATTAAACGTAGTTGACACTTCTAAAATGATACCAAAACAATTAACTTTACAGGGCTGCTACAAAAAATGTGCCCACAAATGGGTTAAAAACAAAGTATGCAAGCTGTGGGGGCAGTGTGAAACTTTTTTAAGCACTGTATTTGAAAAATATTATTCATTTTGTTCCACTTCCAGAACGTTAGGTTTTGTGGATTTTTGCCTGTACATTAATGGGTGTGGATGCGTTCAGTGGAGGCAAGTGTGTCGTGTATGATTTTTCTCAGTAAATATGTCCTACTGACGTTGCAGTATATCTCCAATGTTCTGGATGCATCAAATGAAGTTTAAAAGACAGCTAACTGCTACTGCTGGTATGCCTCTTCATGTAAATGTCAGAGTTACTATTATTATTCAATACAGAAAGGAAGATTACCAGCTTAGCAATTTGCTGAAAATGAGTTCATTAAAGGGAGTATTACAATTAACATCCTGTTAACGACAAATTAATTAGAGATGCGAAGCAGCCCCAGATTGGGGAAGGAAATTGGACGGATAGCTGACTCCATAAAAATTAATACATTTCATACTGTGCTCGAGCACAGGCAATAAAAAACAGTGAGCAAACATGATGTGTGTACTTGTTGCCTCAGGGTCTCCTGCGAAACTGAGGTGCTTGAGTAAACTACATCACACTGCTTTGTTGTGTGCTTGTTGTCAAGCCAGTTTATGAAGTCCACATCCCTCTTCATTTTTATATAACTTTGTTTTGAATGCACTGTACAAGAATACTGAATACCTTGAAAATTATCGAGTTCAGCCATTCATTCACATGTAATATTCCAACAGCTCCAACACCGATGAGAGCCTTCAGGGGCATAAAACGAGTAAGTGAGAAGTGCCACTGAACTACTAACAACCATTTTCATCTACTACTAATCTGCTCACATTAATCATTATTCAAGGGGATCAGTTCTACATCATTTTATTTTTATAAATATACAGAGAAGCAACTACTTAAAAAAAGCCAATGCTCTGCTACTTAAACTGCTCTGCCACTATTTTGATTTAATACTTCATGCTAAATGGGCATTTAATTTTACACAGGACACTGTCATCTAAACTTATTCTGATAAATTCATATACTTCCTTCCTGTGCAATGCCCTTTATGCTGTCAACGCCACGTTGGGACCGGTACAGTAGTTTCTGTTCCGTGGAGAACCAACCGTACCTGCACATAGGCTATTATTATGATGGAATCACCACTTCAAAAGGCATTCCAAAGCTGCTGCCAGCTTCCCTCTGTGGAGTAAACCATCTACCATTCCTGTCTGCTCCTAGAGAATATGTTGCATTGCTAAATATGGTCTTCTGTTAGAAAGTGTTTGTGCGTTGTGTATCTGAGGTGGGACAGGTAGGTAAATTCACATATCCAGGTAAATTATTGGTGGACTGGCTAATAAAACATTTTTTGCTTTAATTTTGAATATTTGGGGATTTCCAGATTGCTCCTAATGTTGGCTGGCAGATGTTAAAAGGGTGCTGCACCTGAATATAAAACAGTTTTCTTAATCCTAAGCTTCAATGCATATTCTCTATGGAAATTATTTATATTGTGATTGTTATGGTTGCAAGCTTTGCAATTAATGCTAAATTCTCTCTTGTCCATTTGAGCAGCTCAGAGGTTAGCATATCTTGCTGCTATGTGGAGGACCCAGGTCCAATTCGTGGTAATGCCTTTTTTTTAAAGGGCGAAGCTACTCCACACCCACACTGACATAGTGACCATCACCAAAGTTCTACCATCACCTCCGTTTGCTTCGTTACAATTGAGAAGTGCACAGGATGTGGGGTCATGATGTTGTCCGTAGGATTACCCACTAATACAGGCACTTTGAGGCGATAGAAGTGGTCGAGAAGTGAGCAGAAGGTAGCAGTTTTAAGGGCAGAGGGAGAAAAGTGCTGAGGCAAGCACCAAAACTTCTGCAATAGTCTGGACAGATAGTAAGAGCAGTAGCAGTTTCTTTCTGTCTGCAAGGGTGAGGTTATCGTTAGTTTTGGGTATCGTGCGATGCTCGATACCATTGTCGCAGCTTAAAACACTCTTTACGAGTGTCAGTCCTATTGAGGAGGGGTACTCCTGGGCTGTGCTCCTGAGTGTCTCCTGGGCCACCTGCAGCATCTGTACTTGTAACATGCCAAGGTCGTTATACGAGTGGTCAATTGGCCATAAAGAGGTTTGGTTGGATATGTTTATGTTTAGTGTGCAATACTGCTTTCCCGTATTGACAGTTGGTCAGCTAGATATTTGCAGCTGGCAATGCCATTTAGTTTTGCTGTAATGCAGGGATTCACCAGTGTTTATTTTGTCTGTGAGCTTGTGCTGTCCACAAGTGATTAATTGTCCCTAGATAGAAGTGTTTTTCAGCAGTTGTGTTTTCATCCGTGGTTGTGGTCATAGTTTCCCAGGTTAAGAATGAAGTGATTGTCAGAGTGTCTCAAGTTCCTGTACAGTCATGTGGTGAGTTTTTTGAATATCTGTGTGTGAGTCTCAAGGCAGTATTCTCTGTGAAGGTCGACAGTGTGTGTGGACTGTGGTGCACTTTGTTCTGTATCACCTGTAGGCGGCACAGCCGGTCAGAGCCACGTAACCCCAGACTGCAGCTGCATGCATCATCATGGGTCTAATCAGTATCATGTACACGGACCTCGATACAATCCTATTCAGTGTGCTTTACCTGTTGAGCTTAGAGTAACACTGTTTGAGCCTTGCATTTGCTCAGTTGGCCTGTCACTGAAGTATTTGACTTTCACACTGAAACGTATTGGGCGTGTGTGTAGTGTTATTTGTCTGCAGTCTTAATGTGGGGTCCTGCCCACTAATCTCGTATAGGGTGCCTAAAGGATGCTGCATTCTCAAAATGCTATACAACAATTCAAGCAAACAACATTAATAGTTTTTATTACAAATAAGAAGCTTGACAATGCTTAACCTGGAATTTACAATGGTGTCGCAAGCAATAGGCGACATGCAGTATAAATCCGAGTCCTTTGCTATATACAATGTTCGTGCAAGTTTGACACACAGCTTGTGGATCACTAATAACTGTTATTGTAGCATTCTGCGCTAGGCCTGTCCGTATACTGTCCTAATCCTGTCCAAATACTGAGTGGCCGAGGCTGGCAGGAGCAGCACTTATATTCTCTTTGTCTAGGGGCCTGCTCCCGTCGTGGTGTTTTTTTTTTTTTTTTTTTTTTTTTTTTTGTGGTTTTAGGGCGCACAACTTCAATGGTCATTAGCGCCCTGACTACTCTAAGAATGCACCGCGAGGCACAAGTTCACCACAACAACTAAAAGGGAAAACACGATAAAAGACAGACTGACAGGCATAGGATTAAAAAACAGCATCATCAAATGTCCTTAGCGAGGTGTGTCAAATTGATAAAACGAAGAACACGAGCAGCTGCTCGTGGGTCATCCGCTAAAATGGCATCGAAAGTATTTGGCAGGTTAAGATCGAGGCGCAGTGTGTTAAGATCTGGACAGGACATTAAAATGTGTGTAACCGTCAGCAAGTGCCCACATGGGCAGAACGGCGCCGGCGCAGCCGTCAGCAGATGGCAATGGCTGAACCGGCAGTGTCCAATTCTTAACCGGGCTAAAACGACCTCCTCCCGCCGAGAAGGGCGTGAGGAGGACGTCCAAGCCACGGGAAGAGGTTTTAAGGCCCGAAGCTTGTCGTCGGTAAGTGCAGCCCAATCGGTATGCCACAGAGATAAGATGCGCCGACAAATCACCCTGCTAAAATCGGACGAAGGGACGCAACAAGAAGCTGTCCGAGGCTGGAGGACCGCAGCCTTGGCCGCGGCATCTGCAGCTTCGTACCCAGGGATACCGACATGGCCAGGAACCCACATAAAGCTAACTGGAGAACCGACGTCCACCAGCTGCTGAAGAGAGCGTTGGATCCGGTGTACGAAGGGGTGAACCGGGTACGGATCACTGAGGCTCTGGATGGCGCTCAGGGAATCTGAGCAGATGACATAAGCAGAATGTCGGTGGCGGCAGATGTAAAGAACAGCCTGGTAGAGGGCAAAGAGCTCAGCTGTGAAGACCGAACAATGGCCATGGAGCCGGTATTTGAAACTTTGTGCCTCGACAATAAAGGAACACCCGACCCCGTCATTGGTCTTAGAGCCATCTGTATAAATGAAAGTCATGTCGATGAACTTCGAACGAAGTTCCAAAAAACGGGAGTGGTAGACCGAACCGGGGGTGACCTCTTTTGGGAGCGAGCTGAGGTCAAGGTGAACGCGGACCTGAGCCTGGAGCCAAGGTGGCTTGCGGCTCTCGCCCACTCGAAAGGTTGCAGGGAGTGAAAAATTAAGGTGTTGAAGGAGGCGACGAAAGCGAACTCCAGAGGGTAGCAGGGCAGAGACATACAACCCGTATTGACGGTCAAGAGAGTCGTCAAAAAAGTAACGATAAGACGGATGGTCGGGCATTGACAGTAGCCGACAGGCATACCGACAAAGCAGTATATCGCGCCGGTAGGTGAGTGGCAATTCGCCAGCGTCAGCATGAAGACTCTCTACGGGACTGGTATAAAATGCTCCGATCGCAAGTCATAAACCCCGATGTTGTATGGAGTTGAGGCGGCGTAAGATGGATGGCCGTGCAGAGGAGTATACGAAGCTCCCATAATCCAGCTTGGAGCGGACGATCGACCGATATAGACGAAGTAGGACGGTTCGATCCGCTCCCCACGACAGACCACTGAGAACACGGAGGACATTTAAAGAACGGGTACAACGGGCGGCCAAATATGACACATGTGGAGACCAGCTAAGTTTCCTGTCAAATGTAAGGCCTAAAAATTTGGTTGTCTCCACGATTGGGAGAGCAACGGGACCGAGCCGTAAGGACGGTGGGAGAAACTCTTTGTAGCGCCAGAAGTTAATACAGACCGTCTTCTCGGCAGAAAAACGGAAGCCATTGGCGACACTCCAGGAGTAAAGACGGTCAAGAGAACGCTGAAGACAGCACTCCAGGACACGTGTACACTGCGCGCTGCAATAGATGGTAAAATCGTCCACGAAAAGGGAGCCTGATACATCAGCTGGGAGGCAATCCATTATTGGATTGATCGCGATGGCGAAGAGAGCGACGCTCAAAACTGAGCCCTGTGGCACCCCATTCTCCTGGCGAAAGGTGTCGGACAGGACAGAACCCACACGTACCCTGAACTGTCGATCCATTAAAAAGGAACGAATAAAAAGAGGGAGGCGACCGCGAAGGCCCCATGTATGCATGGTGCGGAGAATGCCCGCCTTCCAACAGGTGTCGTAAGCCTTCTCCAAATCAAAGAACACAGCCGCGGTCGGGCGCTTCCGCAAGAAGTTATTCATAATGAAGGTCGACAAGGTAACCAGATGGTCAACAGCAGAGCGGCGCCTACGAAATCCACATTGTACATTGGTAAGTAGGCGTCGAGACTCGAGCAGCCAAACCAATCGAGAGTTAACCATTCGCTCCATCACTTTACAGACACAGCTGGTAAGCGAGATAGGTCGATAACTGGAAGGCAAGTGCTTGTCCTTCCCCGGCTTAGGAATCGGGACAACAATAGACTCGCGCCAGCATGCGGGAACATGTCCCTCAATCCAGATGCGATTGTATGTACGAAGAAGAAAACCTTTACCCGCAGGAGAAAGGTTCTTCAGCATCTGAATATGAATAGAATCTGGCCCTGGAGCAGAGGACCGTGATCGGCCAAGTGCGTTTTCGAGTTCCCGCATGGTGAATGGGGCATTATAACTTTCACAATTCGAGGAGCGGAAGTTAGGTGGCCTAGCCTCCTCTGCCTGTTTGCGGGGGAGGAAGGCAGGGTGGTAATGAGCGGAGCTCGAAACCTCTGCGAAAAAGCGGCCGAAGGCATTGGAGACAGCCTCAGGGGCCACAAGGACGTCATTCGCGACCTTCAAGCCAGAAACTGGTGAGTGGACCTTAGTGCCAGATAGCCGGCGCAGGCTACCCCAGACAACAGAAGAAGGAGTAAAACTGTTGAAGGTGCTTGTGAAAGCAGCCCAGCTGGCTTTCTTGCTTTCTTTGATAATACGACGACACTGAGCACGTAATCATTTATAATTGATAGAATTCGCCACTGTAGGGTGGCATTTAAATGTGCGTAAAGCACGTCGACGAGCACGTAAAGCGTCTCTACATGCTGCGGTCCACCAGGGGACCGGTACGCGACGTGGAGAAGAAGGAGGGTGAGGGATGGAATATTCAGCAGCAGCGAGAATGACTTCCGTGAGGTGTGCGACCTGACGATCACAGCTTGTAAAGGTTTGATCCTGAAAGGTCGCCCTGGAAGAGAAGAGCCCCCAGTCTGCCTTGGAGATGGTCCAATTAGAGAAGCACGGAGAGGGGGTATGCTGCAGGAGATGGATAACACACGGGAAGTGGTCGCTCGAATATGTATCAGAAAGTGCATACCACTCAAACCGGCGTGCAAGTTGGGGAGTACATATAGAGAGGTCTAAATGGGAATAGGTGTGAGATGTGTCCGAAAGAAAAGTAGGGGCGCCAGTATTGAGGCAGACAAGATCGAGCTGGTTGAAAAGGTCTGCTAACAAGGAGCCCCTCGGGCACGATGCTGGAGAGCCCCAAAGGGGATGGTGGGCATTAAAGTCTCCAGTTAACAAAAATGGTGCAGGTAGCTGAGCAATAAGTTGCATCACGTCTGCCCTGGTAACGGCAGATGACGATGGAGTGTAAACGGTACAAAAGGAAAACGTCCGCCGTCGTGGTGTGGTCCTTGCCAGTGGGCTATTGGCTGACGGTGTGTTCACTGCCTTCTTTGCTCTTGTGATCTTAATTTTCATTCCAGAGCTTGTGGGTATGCCAGAACACGTAATGTTTGTGCAGTTGTTATGGTTGTCAGTGAACAGAACTGCTTCACACTTGTCAGCATTTGCTTTAACACACTGTCGTTCCAGCTAGGCAGTTTTGTTTGCCGTTGCGAACTATGCCTGATGGTTTCCAGTCTTGCACTAGGATGGTAGTGTCATCTGCGTAGATGGTTGCCATTGTGTTTTGTTCAGTTGGAAAGTCATTGACGTAGAGATTAAACAAGAGGGGCCCTTGGATGCTGCCTTGGGTAACTCCCACTAGTATACTGTGTTGTGTTGACAGTTTGCCCTGAACGTCGGTGTTGAAGCTTCTGTGGGTGAGATATGAGTGTGTAAGATGTATGAGCTCGTCGGAGAGACTAGCAGTGCAGAGTTTGCGAATGAGACGATTGTGCCGTAGATGACTGAAGACCAGGAACAGCGCTCCTGTAGCTTTGTTGGTGTTGGGGGTGTGTGTAATATGTTCTACTACACGGAGGAGTTGTTGTGTTGTGGAGTGGTGATTGCTGAATTCAAATTGCTCCAGTCTCAGCGAGTCATTGGTGATGCAGTGCATAGTAAGATGTCTGAGAATCATCTTCTCAACAATCTTATTCAGGGAGCTCAGCAAGCTAACGGCTCTGTAATTTTGTGGTAGAGAGTGGTATTTCCCTGGCTTCCTGAACATCAGGACAGGGAAGTGTTGATGTTGTAGAATGGTATTCGTCATATGTGTGAGATGCTCTATAGCTTTATTCGTGAACTCCTGGGTGACACGGTTTTGAAAGTGATTGGGACCAGGAGCTTTTCTAGCTGTTTTGTGCTTAATAACCTGTGTAATTTCATGTGTAGCAGTATGTATTGTTACATTGCACTTGGGCTGGGTTACAAGCCATGTAACCTCCTAGTCCATTTCAAGTAGCAGTGCTGGATTGGAAGGAGCCAGATTCAGTGTGAATGATGTTGCTAGTGTTCTGGTCATCGGCTCATGCTTCTCCTCCATGGAGTATGCTGGTCTGTAAGGTATTTGTAAGCTTGGTGTGTAGTATTTCTTCTTCGTGGAGTGGACAGCTATTTGCCACACTCCAGGTCATGTGGTGTGCAGCCCTGCGAGTGTATTGTCCCAGTTTGTGGTTTTAAAAGTTTTAATTTAGCCTGTATGATCCCCTGGAGCCTGCTAATATGCTGTTTGTACAGTCAGTATCTCCCGAGATGATCTCTCATTGACATCGGCCCCTGTATTTCTGGGAGCAGGGCCATTGAGCATTCTTGTGGTATAAGTACTGTAATGGTAAATGCTATTGCATCCTGAACTGCGGTGGTAAGGGCTTCGACAGCTTCAACAAGTTTCCTGCTTTGTGTAATTTTGGGAATTTGTGGGATACGACTTTTCAAGCATTTCCTTGAACAATGCCCAATTCACACGCTTGTTGGTCAGTATCCTGTGAGATTCATCATACTGGTGTGTTTCTTCCGAGTAAAGTATTACAGGTGTTTGGTGAGGCCAAATCATGTATAATTTCAATGTTGATTGTGACTATAATGCCTATCACATCTAGTCTCTGTTCCCTGTTTTAAGTGTCACCTCAGCTGGCACTAGTGTAATGTAGTTTGGGCGCAGTGCATGTTCGCATAGTTTTTTTGCTATTGGTGCTTGATCTTTGTTAGTTCCAAGCAGAGTGTTTAGCATTAAGATCACCAGTGGCTATTGGTCACTATGCAATGTTGAGTATTGTGCTGATATCGCTTGTTATGATGTTACCACATCAATTGTATATCGATATCAATGTAGTGTTCACTCAGTTGACTTGACCCTAACAGCTGTGGCTTCTAGTCTTTCAGGTTCAGGGATCTTAATAATTGTGTATTCTTTGTCTCAATATATGATGATTGCTGTTCCACCCACAGTTGTGCCTTCAGGTGGTCAGTACAGTAGATGTAATATCTTGGGAAGAGTAGTTGTTTGTGTGACTGGAGCTCAGCTTCGTTCATGAGAGCAATCCAGATTCCCTTCTCCTCCATAAATGCAGCTAGCTCTGCCCTTTTGTTGCCAATCCCATCTGCATTCCAGAATAGCATCTGGGTCAAAGTATTGTTGTTTGTGTTTTGTGGTGTATTATCTATGGAAGAGTGTGGGCAGTGTGGTGATAGCAGTTTGTATAGCAGCCATGCACTGGCTGGGTGTAGCCGTCATGAGTTTGTGCATGTGTTACGATGAAGAGCCTCAAGAGGATCTTAAGCCACGTGAGTGGGGAATAGTGTCTCCACTATGCCTCTGATTGTGGTGAGAATGTTTGTTATGTCAGCCAAAGTGTTGGCGGTGGTGTTGGTGGCTGGTGGTCCTTATGTTGGTGTACTGGATGGGCTGGCTTGTGTGTTATTCATGGTTCGTATTTCATCTGGGGTCACCTGTGTTATTGCTGTGGTGAGGGGGGCAAGAGTGTGAGTTACAGTTACATTGTTCCTTTGAATGTGTTCCTATGTTTGTCTGGTCTGTTGTTGGTGTATTTGTTGTGGTGTGATAGTGTCCCCTCTTTTGTTTTTTGGGTACCTCCGTTTCATTTCGTGTGTTTGTGGTTGCCCTAGTTTGGGTGTGTCTTCTGTGATATCACGAGTGTCACAATCTGGCCCAGACAGAGTTGACTTGGTGTTGTCTGGGACCGGCAGTGTTGTCAGTATAGGGGCAGTTTCTAGCATTGCATGTGTGGGTTGTGGCTCTGTTGTTGTGGGAGTGTGCCATGAGTTTGTGGAGCTCTGTGCATCCTCAGTTCATCCACTTCCACTGACAATGCCAGTAAAAGAGATTCCACACCTTACTGGTTGGGGGGTGGGGAGTGTCTTGGAGCTGTTCTGGTTACCACTTGTCTGTCTTTGGCACTTTTGCACCTTAGAGCTTCTTTGTATGCTGCACACCATCTGTAGTTTGCACATGGACCCCTCCACATTTGGTACATTTGATAGTTGTACCAAGTTTAAAGTGTCGTGCTACACGGTTACCAGTGCATTTGCGGCACCGTGTGCAAGATCACATCGGGTGCCGCATGGCCAAACTGCTGGCAGTGGTGGCACTGTTGGGGGACACACGGAGGTGTGTATATTTCTACTACAACCATGTGAAGCAGGAGCATCTGCGTCAGAAAGTTGCAGGAGTAAGCTGCGTTGTCCAACTCCACTAAATAGTTTGGCTGCAATCTGTGTGTCACGAATCCCAGAATTCATCTCATGCTCTCACAGTCCCAGCTGAGAGCTGTGATTATACCATGAAGAATGTCATTGAGGGTTGTTTTGTCAACTCCTTTCACGATGTACATTCGAGTTTTTTCCCCTTGGGTGCTATATTTATGATACTCAATTCCCCCAGCTTTGACGAATTTCAGGAGATTTGTGCAATCTGTTTTGTTGCATACATACCGTGATACATGGTCCCTTGTGAGTTTTGTGTTTGGTATATGGTGGGGAGTGACATTCTACAAATGTATTGTTTAGCTTGCCGAGGCAAGTGTAATTGTGTACTTTGACCAGTGGGAAGCCAGTCGGTGTAGTGTTCTGTGTAGCGGCTGGGGTAGTGTTGTGTAGTTGAGGTGCTGCAGAATTGTTTGTATGGTCCCTCATATTACCGATGCTCGGAACTGGTGTTGGTAAAAGCACGCTGCATTTGCCGTGTGAGTCAGTAGGCTCAGTTGTTCGTGTATGTTGCTGCTGATTGCATTTTGGACCCACCAGCTTCCAAGGTCCATCTTTGTTCCACGGAGCTCTCACTTCCAGCTCGAGGACTACTGCGGTGATATTGAGGGCCTCTCTAGTATATTCACTGGTGGTGTGACTGGTGTTGGTGTTGCTGTTGCTGTTGTGTTGCTTCCACCCGTCAGTTGGACAATGAGCTCATGCTGTCTCCGAGCCATTGCTTCTTGATTTGTGGCAGCAAAGTCCGGATTTAGCTGGTTCATCACTTACTGATAGGTGGCAAAGCAAGACAGAAACGTCGAAGGGAACAGATGGCACTCCTGCCTCTTGTGCTGCAGTCTTGCTATGGGTCGTCGGGTGGGATCTGCTTGGTGGATCTGCCGTCTCCCAGACATAAGGATACTTTTAAGGATAGAATGTGGATATGAGACAATTTTACTTTTTCGTCTGAAAAGACAATTTTACTTTTTTAGTGTACATAAAGAAGAGGGGAGTCCTTATGACTCACTTGTGCAAGATGCAATGCACACTGCAAGAGAGCACGGGTGGAAGACAGCAGCCTGTACTGGACAGTGTTGTCCAATGTGAACGTGACCCGGACACTGAAATACCCTATTAAAGAATGGGAGAGTCACACTGGGGAAGCTCCAACCACATTTGTAGGAACTTTGAACCAGAACTCTTGGCCACCTAGCACTGTCAAGTGTGTAGCAGCGTGTGCTTGTTAGTGACACTCCAAAGAGTGTCCTGTGGCATCTACGCCAGTTTTAGCGTATGTGTAACACAAATTTCCTCTCGCTCGCAGCTACTGCAGGTACAGGGGGAAGGCAGCTGCTCAGCTGCGACTCACCCGTAGTACTGCCTGTGGTTTTCCTTGGTGGGAGGACTGGAACGAGGTGCACCAAGCCTTGTGATGCCTATTGAGGAACTGTTGGACTGAGGCGTAGTGACTCTGAGGTCAAGAAAGCTGGCAGTGACCAGAACAGGGTGTGGTAACCCCCCCCCCCCCCCCCCGCCTTCTGCTTTCTGTGATGCCATTGCAGAGGATTACACTGTGGTTGGTCATCTGGTTTTGATGTGGGCCAGAACATGAAGCTTTCCTTTGCTTTTTTTTTTTGCTAAATTGACTCTTACTTCTGGACACAAACACCTATACAGAGCAAATGTATTGGCATCCAGGGTTTGGTTATTTTGGGGGGGGAGTGACGATTTGTTATTGTTTCCACCCTCCCTCGCCCAGCTTCCCTCAAAAATGCAACTCGCTAGCAACCTCGCTGTTAGCATACGACAGACATCTACAATTTTAATAACAATAATAAACACACAAAAATATATTAAATTATTCAATATAATAGTAACAATACAAATAGGTGGATCAAAGAAGGAAGAAAACATAGAACAAACAAAAGAACTTCAGAAAGTGTACAAACTGACATGGACACACTATAATAAAAGAAACATTTCAGTACAAGGCAAACACATGCACTACAATACAGTTATAGTATCAGAAGCACTCTTCGCATCAGAAATGACCACAATCTGAGGACCAGGCACCACAAAGCAGAAAGAATACAATGCAAAATCCTCAGAAAATTTTTAGGAGCAGTGCACAGAGATGGTATATGAATGAAGAGATCAACCAGAGAATTATATGAACACAGAGGCAGACTCAGTCACAATCAGAAAACACCGACTGACATTCTGTGGACACATACACACAATGAATAGCGACAGATTCACAAAGGGATTTAGGATGTAGTAAATGCCTTAATCAAAAAAACCAGTTGGTTTCAAGAAATAGAAGAAGGCTACAAACAAGCAGGAATCAGAATGGAAATGATGAATGAAAGAGACAAATTCAGAAACAAAATTATGAACATAAAACTTGAAGTAAAGGAAAGGAAGAAAACAGAGAAAATATGTACATATCAAAGGAAACAAGAACACAGTCAAAGAATGAAAAGATTTTGGGAAGAGAAAAGGGAGGAGGAAAGAAGGAAAAAGCTGAACAATCACGTAACAACCAAGTTGAACTCTGTCAAAGTGTGTGCTCACCATCATTATTTCAATAAACATTATGACTGAACAGAGGTCTGCAAACACATGTGAATGAGGGGAATACTGTTTCTATCAGTGATTTCCAACTGTGTTCGGGAAGTCATTCTTTCTGTTGTTGTTGTATCGGATCTGTTGTTGACAGCTGGTATGTTCAACCCAGTGGTGTGCAGCTTTACCCAGCTGGAATGTTGTCAATCAGACCAAAAGCATGTCCTTGTGGGCAGACCCTAGCACGAGCAACTGAAAAGTGTCCTTTATTACATGTAGCTTGTCATTGCTGGAAGAACTTGGCATTTTTGACACACTTCTGTTTCCACGCTACCTCCTTCTCCAAAAGTTATGTGTGCATTTGGAAATTGGTGAAGTAAAAAATATAAAGACATCGTGTCATTCTGTCACATCTGTCTGTAGTGTGCATTTTGCAGTGCGTGTACGATACAAGGCATTTAGGTATGGTGAGGTTACTTAGCCATTAGTGTTCACAATGGCTGGCATAAAGGAAACATGACAAGTATTACATTAGAAAGCAACAGCGATAGCTTTCCGACTGCATAAATTCTACTAGGCAGAGTCAGAAGCAGACACAGTGGCCTGTGCCAGATACGAGGGTTGGAAGTGGCTGAAATGTGAGTTGTGGGACAGAGAGAAAGAGAGAGAGAGAGAGAGAGAGAGAGAGAGAGAACACACAGACAGCACCATAAAACATTCCCCATCTCTTTCTGCACAGAATGCACCACACTGCTGCCTTCTTAAGGTTACCCCAGTATAATATGTTGTTTGGGAAGTGTTTGGTAGTTATCATCATTGCTATGACCTCCACTTGTATCCACTCCTGCAAGATTGTGAAATCTACAGCCACTGAGGAGATTTATGTGAGATGTTCCTATCAACTTTATGTAATATTCATATTGCACACTTCTGCAGACAAAACAGATTTTCGACCTTAGCTTAGGAAAGAAAAGAATCATCACAGATCATTAAGGTTCAAAGAACTTGTCTTGAACACTGTAAGGGATCCGTGATCCCACAAACATAGATGCTAGTATCCGACGCCCAGGTCGATAGCGGACAGGAGTAGATTGTCGAGCGCTGCAGTAGGCAGTGAGACTAGTGCTGAGTGCGCAGTAGTATGGTAGAGTGTCAAGTGAGCAGTAGAGCAGGAAAGATGGGGAAGAATGGTGGTCGAGTGAGTTGTAAACGGTAAAATTCACTGGAGTATGACGAGTGAGCACGTCCCCCTGATCGTCGTGGGGTTGACTCTCACTAACGCCGATTCGCGAGTGATAAGAAACAGAAAGTGACAAGTGCCAAATTACGTGTTTCACGTCAACCGCGTCGGCCAGCAACAACCATGGATTGCAGTGAGGATTGTTGTGAATGTTAACCATCAGCATTGCGTGTGACAAAGTACTGAAAATCAGCAATCAGTAAAAAGAGATAACCGCAATTAGACGTGTAAGGCAAAGGTAGCAACTGCCTCAGAATTTGTGTGTTAGTAGGAAATATATATCAGTTGTACATCGCAACCTTTGTGATACTTAATAATAGACAAACTTTCAATCATTAGCTATTCTGTCTCAGAACAGCCGCATTCGCAGAACAACCAATAGCCTTTCATCCATTAAGCACACGGTCATATATCATAATAATTAACTGTTTGGTGGCTTCGGTAAATTACCCAAAATCCAGTAAAGGAATTAATCGGGGGTGTTTCAACACAAATGCTTAAAAATTCTTTTGTAGTTAACCTATTTTCAGATTATGAAGAGTTCTTTGTTACAGCTTGTATTTTTGTTCCAGGTGGCACTGAACTTGATGGCTGTAGTGATGTCGTGAAGGCACAGAGTTGGAAGTTGTTAAACCTTCAGAAACAAGATTTTCAAAAGTACTTCTTCTCAGACACCAACATTTCGCCCCTGTTTGTGTTGGATACACAGATGTCTCAGTTGTTGTCACATAATTTGAGTGTAGTGACTGAATCTAGAAAACAGTTTCTTTTGCTTCCCTGTACCCCAAGCATTATGTGCAATGCAGGACTCCTAACAAGACAAACACACAGAGCACAGCCCTCTGTCTTCTCTTGCCGTTTCTGCAGTTTGGGAGCACAGTCTGGAAGTCTGACTCATGTTGACCGGACCGGCAGGGCGAAAATGGTCGACATGGGTTCGAAGCTGGTGACAGAACGGACTGCTACAGCATGAGCAAAGGTTTTTGTGGGACCCGAACTGATGAAACTCGTACGAGAAAATGGCCTGAAGAAAGGTGACGTACTTAGCGTTGCTCGCCTGGCGGGAATTGTGGGGTCCAAGCAGACGTCCAGTTTTATCCCTCTGTGTCATAATATATCTTTCTCCTCTGTGGCTGTGGACATTGAACTGGACTCTGCTCTCAACTGTGTGATTATAACTGGCACGGCAAAGTGTAGAGGGCAGACGGGAGTGGAGATGGAAGCTCTCACTGCTGTATCGGTGTCTGCCTTAGCAGTGTACGATATGTGCAAAGCTGTGAGTCATGACATTGTGATATCTGAAATAATGCTTCTGACCAAAAGTGGGGGAACTAGAGGAGACTTCCACCGGACATGAGCATCTGTGTGGGTCAGTGAAATAAGTTAAGTATACCTGGTGTGACGTAGGCAAATTTCAAAGTCTGTTCGTAGTTATCATAAATTATATACACATCGAATTGGCCTGAATATAAGTTGCACCTTTAATTTCGAAAAAGAGAGAAACTTAATTAAAAATAATTTGTCAAGTTGCCCATTTACAAAAGCTTTTCAAAATGTGATTTACCCTTAACCACTTTTTTTTGTAGTACACTGTAGATAAATTACACACCAAAACAAAGCTTTCAGTTGCAGTTTTCATGTAAGACACTCTTAACTTCACTAACATTCATTGTTTTGTCACTGTCAGTATTTTTGTCACTCTCCTCCCAAAGTACAGTGGCGTCGCTACATCCCGGGCATTGCATGTGCAGCATTTCTTGAACCGTACCTTTAAAAAGCACATCTGTTAGATGAATAACTGTGAGTTTGAAATTTGCAACGTAACTGTATGGAATTCCAAAATTTTCTCTCAATGTTGTGCTTCATTGATGAAGAATAAATTATATTCTTTAGTTAGAGAAAAACTGTGCCTGTCCCATTGTCTAAAATAGTGAAACTGTGAGAATGGTAATACAGAGGGGTCCAGAAAAATGTAGACTCTCTTTGATAGTCAATATTGATGGAACAAAATGGCATAGTGTCAAAATTCTTGCATGGGAGGAAGATCATTTTGTGTGTTCAAAGTGACACCTGTTAGCAGCCAAGCAACATCAATGTTGCTGAATTGTTGACTGAAGTACAGCTGTCAGTGTTGCCAGTGTGGTAGCTGCACAGAATGTCTTGATGGTTTCTCATATCTCATTCAGTGTAGCTGGGTTCTGTTGGTAAACTTTGTTTGTCGAGGTCCCCCATTGGTAGAAGTCGAGAATTGTAAGGTCCCGTGACCTTGGTGGGCACTTGACAGCTCCTCTTCGACTTATCCGTCGTCCAGGTAGATTTTCATCTAAGTAGAATCTGATATCTCTGTGGTGGTGAGGCGGAGTACAGTCTTGTAGGTAAAAATCTTTTGTTTCCAAACACCTCTTGGATGGCTAATAAAATCAATGTTTGCAGCATATGATACACCTCACCAGTTATGTACCTTCAAAGAAGAATGGGTCAGAGAAACAATACTATGACGGACCGCACCACACATTAACACCATGTGAAGTAACATGTTTGTCCATGTGAACATGAGGATTTTCAGCAGCCCAATACATGCAGCTATGACAGTTTACATTACCATTCAGGTTGAATTGTGCCTCATTAGGCCAGATAACCTTCCCTGCAAACCATCATCTTCGTGAAGCATGCCTTCAGACCACTCGTAGTGCTCCATCCTTCGATTCGGGTTGTCCTCATTCGTAGTGTGAAATAATCTTGGAATGTACACTTTCCACTTTGCAGTCTTCAGAATTTATCATGCACTTGATCAGCTTACCCCACTTCCCCATACATCCTGCTTCATAGATTTTTGAGATGATCTAGAAAAATGTTGCAATACAGCAGTGCTGGAACCTGGAGGTTGATGTTCTTGTTCGGAGGACCTTTCCTTGTGCACATTTTAAACAGTATTGTCTGCTTAAAATTTATACCAAATACAATAAATTGTTGTTTCAGTACAGCCTTGCATTGCTCAAACAATAGTTGTATTTCATTCAGTGCTGCATTGTCATCTGCTGGAAACCCACACGACAAGATCTGTTGGGAAAACAGTGGTTTATGCTACCACTCAAAATTGCAGCCATATAACACTTTGTTCCAAAGGTAATAACAATCAGAAAATGTCTACACTTCTCTGGATCCCTCTGTAGTCACTACCTAAATGAGATAGCAACAAAGAGAATGTTTGCATTGCTACCTCATACACAACAATTGATTTACAAACTGTAGTGATATTTTTGTTTCATTTCAAACTTAAGAAAAAGCACTACAGTTGAGGTTTCTATGATTCATAAAAGTCCCAGTTTTTATGGGAGATTTTTTGTAGAAATGGTGTATCTTATATTCAGGCCAGTATGGTACCCGTTTCCATCCTGTTTTAAGTCTTAATTCAAAATATTTATCTTTCTTTTTCCAATACCTGATCAGTTTGAGAGAGATATTTAAAACAAAAAATAAGCACTAGCAAGTACGTTAATTTGCTATTGTTAAAACTTTTTCTCGTGCATGTTCTCTACAATTTTGATATGACACCACCTGCACTCTTATCTTGTTGCCAGTAAAAAGTGAGTAAGTAGGTCATTAAACTCTCTCTCTCTCTCTGTGCCCTCCCCCAGCTGTGTGGTAGTGTCCTCTGTGTTGCTCTATTGTTTCAATTTTTGATAGTCCCGTGCTGTGAAAAGTTGAGGTGAAGTGTTCATTCTTAAATAAATAGTGTGTATCAGCTCTTTTCTCCTAGGATCAGGTTGTCATTGTTGTAAAATGACACTTTTTTAACAGTTCCTAAAAGGTGCACCACTTCATTGACATTTTTGCTCAGGTGTAGAGCATATTGGCCAGACCAATTTACATGTTTCAGCTTTACACTGTATGGTATCCTCTTTTTTAAAGGCCTATTATCTTTCTTGTGTGTGACTTGTCCAGAGATTGAAAATGTTTTATTTTGTAAGTTACCAATCCAGAACAGGTTTCTGTCAATTTAATTCTTCAGGTTTTTCCAGAAGTTTGCTGAAATTCCTGAGTTGTCCTTTGCACAGTCGGACATCATTGTCTTCCTCGCATATTTCGGTGACATTAGTTGTTGCTTTTACAAAGTGCTACTTGAGACTGACCGTCAGATGGAGCAGGTCTGTAATTCGTTCCCTCTGCCTTCGTGCTTCATCTGCAATCTGCTCTGACAGACACCATCCTCGGGTATCCGTGTTGCGTGATATTCCGAGTGTCATCTACACTCACGGGCACGATTCTTGTGTGTTATGTTTTCAGTCCAAGCTAGTTGGTAGAATTCTGTTTGCGGGCTGTCCCCGTTTGGGGACAAGGATCGGCAGGGCATGAAACCCTAATCTTTCATCTTTCAGTTAACTCAAATGTCGAGTGTCACTTTTTTCATGTACTGTGGTTACAAATATAAGAAAATACAAAATGAAAATTTCTCAACATAGTCATGTTTCTTTTCAGTAAGTTTCTCAGATCAGTACACTGCAATGTAAATATTCCATTAAAAGAATATATTTTTGATTGTTTCTTCAGTCAAAGATGCATTGCCTTTTTGACTTAACAATCAATGTCAAATCATTGTCCCTCAAACAATCCTGCAGGGGTTTGACAACGTGAGACCATGGCTTTATGGAGCATCACCTAGAATTAGCTGCCGTCTTTTCTGACATCATTTTAAATCAATGCTATCATCACTGTTTCTTTTGCTTAGGGTTTTGAGTCTAGGAATGATGCAAACAATCAGCAGTTTATTTCTTTCTTACGTGATCTTGTTTTCTCCTCCCTACCCCCCTTTCTTCTTTCATTTGGTAGCCTCGAGCAAATTGAATATTCCTGCTTTTGTTTGTATTTATTAATCTGTCTGTGCCCCTAATTCTTAAAAGACTTCATTATGACACTAATACTCTGAAGCAGCAAATTTGGGGAAAAAGAGCTGCATTCATTTATGCTGTTGTAAAATGGAGGAATTGGTTGTAGTTGGAAAAAAAATCTGCCTTTTACAGCTGCTGATTTTTGTCCTACATACGAGTCCTCCAAGCTACTGATGATCTGACCAATGTACGACATGCCAAAATGCTACGGCTGCATGGGGAGATACAATTAAATCCCATCCCCCCCCCCCCCCCCTCTCTCTCTCTCTCTCTCTCTCTCAAAGATCGGCAGGTTCAGGAATCTAACACAGAAAGAATTTAATCACGGTTTCTTTTTCATCTCTATCATACAATGTAGTCCAATTTTTTGCTAATACAGAAATAACATTTTGTGATTTATGTTGTGTACTCTTCAAAAGATCTAATGATGTCCTCATTCCTTTCTTATAAACAAAACAAGAAAAAACTGACAATAATTGTCGTTAAAATAAAACACAGAACAGTGTCTCCATAGCATCAATGAGCACATCCTTTCAGCACCTTTGACCCAGGCAGTGAACACAGCAGCGGTCAGTCTATGACTTGCAGCAGGTGAATCCCCGTCAGCTGCATTGTTCATGCACCCCACATAAATAATAATAAACAAAATCTAACAATACACATAACCAAGGCTTGATTTGTGACAGTATACCGCTGATGACGAAAAAAATTGGACCCAAAGATTTTGAGATGTGGTACAATAGAACTTTTGCTCTAGTTGAAGCGGTAAGATGCAAATGTTGTATTCACACTTTTAAAAAGCTCAGAAAAGTGTTATAACTTTTTCAGAAGTCTAAATCAAACTACGGAAACTCTCGGTAGGAACTTAGAAATATAGGAAATGATAGAGTGCTACTTACCATAAATACATGTTAAGAAGTCTATTTTTTTTCTTTTAACAAATCTAGCACTGCATATTACTGCCAAATTACCTGTGATTGCCCCAGTGGCAGACGTATGTATAATAATGTCAAAACGTTTGTGACACTACACACTAGGAGAAGCTCAAGTTTCAGATACACATTGATTGCGTTCTTGATGATGCTATCCACATGTTCATCCACACTCTGCAAACCACTATGAAGAGTATGACAGAGGGTACATCTCACTGTACCAGATATTAAAGCTTGTTCATGTTTCAAGACCATTTAAATCTTTCTCTGCATGCTGTAATTAATCTAATATTGTCCTCATGGTTCCTATGGGAGCAATAGTTACAAGGTTGTAGCACATTCCTAGAGTCGTCTTTTGGTAAGCATACTTTCTTAGGATAGTGTACATCTTATCCTGAAGCGTCTGCCAATTCAGTTATTTCAGCATCTCTGTGACACTCTCCCTTGGGTCAAACAAACCTGTGACCATTTGATCTGCCCTTCTCTGCATGCGTTCAATTCCCCATTAATCCATTTTGATACAGGTCCCACACATTTGAGCAATATTCTAGGATGGATCATACAAACGATTTGTAGAATGACTGCATTTCTATGGTATTCTACAAAAAAAAATCTCACTCTTTCGCCTGCCTTACCCCTGAGTAGGCCCATATGACTGTTCATTTCATATCCCTACAAAGTGCTTCACCCAGGTAATTGTACAAATAGACTTAATCCAAGCAAGACACCCTGATACTGTAGTCATACCACACTGCGTTTTCTTCACTTTGCAAAATGCACGATTTTACATGTCTGAACATTTAAAAGAAAGTTTGAAATTATCAAGATCTGACGAATGTTTGTACAATTTCTTTCAGACTGCACTTTATTCTAGATAAATGCACTATCTGTGAAGAGAGTGCTTTACTATTAATATTGTCTGCAAAGTCATTAATGTACATGAACATGAACAGCAATGGTCACAACATACCTCTCTATGACACATCTGAGGTTACTTCTACATCAGATGATGACTCCCCAGCCAAGATAACATGTAAGTCATTCCTACCAAAATATCCTCAATTACAGTGACAAATTTCACTCGATACCCCTCACGGTAGCAATTTTGATAATAAGCATCAATCTGGCACTAAGTCAAAAGCTGTTCAGAAATCGAGAAATACTGCCTGCACCTGTCGAGTCAGGAAGATGAAAGTTTGAAGGTCAGGTTGACAAAACAGATTTTTAATACTCTTGGAAAGAACCCTAAAGTTTCTGACATAGTTCAGGGGAATGACAAAGGGATCTTTGACAGGCTGGATTAAATCTAGGCGGCGTATCAGACCGACCAGAGTTACAACTTTAAAGGCTTCTACGCTGAGCAAATACAACGGGCTGTTGGAGGAAGAATGCAAAGGCAGCTTCTAGTAATGTGCAATTGCTATTCTGCGTGGTCTTTAATGGCCATTATCAAATTTTAAAAAATTAAGAATAACAATAACACAGTACACAACAGGAAGGGTACAGCGGACTTTCCCTGATTGTTCCTTACATTACCTTTCCTTGATTTTTTTTAATGATAATGTTTCTAAGTCTTTCCTGGTTTCCATTGAAAGGTTTGGATTGTTTCAAAGATTAATTTACACATTTTTTAATATTTTAATGTATTCTAGGACAGGAACTCAAAGAGCACAAGTATAAAAAAACTGCATGTAGGACATTCATGTAAAGCTTCCCATTTTTAACTGCAAGGTAATGGCAGTCTATTTTGTTACAAGAAAATGAATCGGGACTTAGTTCTCCAGAGCTGATACTATTATAAGGAGTTGTGATGGAAGAACATGAGTTCCAAACAATGGATGCCTTGGATCTGTTTGCTGCTGCTTCTTTTTAATCTCTGCTGCTAATCCCATGAGTGAAAGATCTCTACCAATGAAAAAGTAGATTTGAATGACATCAAGTTTCTTCTCTTGTCAATAGTTGTTTCTACTGAAGAGAAATGAGTCTGGTCATCTTTGTCCATTTGCAGTAATTCAAAGGTGTCGTGGCACCTGACATGTATGCTTGAAAATAACAAACGATCAATATTGTAATTAACAAAAGTATTGACAGCAGTAAGCTGTATTTATCACATCCAAAAAGTTTGTAAAAGCTGTGGACCCTTGTTTTATCATGTCAATCCATTTGTGCCAATGGCTAACAGAGTACCATTCACCATCATGTCAAGTGGCAATAACAGTTTGCTTGCATCATAAATATTGAGTGTCAAAAGTTAATTCCAACAATATGAAATAGGACAGATTGCTACTCACCAGTTAGAGCAGGCAATGGGCAGCAGACAAGCATACTGAAAAAAAAAAACTGTCAGATACTATATACTCAAAAAAAACACTTAGGTACTGAAGGAATTATTCAAATACCAAATAGGGCTGAAATCAGTAAATGTGACATACATGTGAAGACAGAAAAATAATTACAGTTTCAGAAAAAACTGGATGATTTATTCAAGAGAAAGAGCATCACAAATTGGATGAGATGGTCCACCTCTGGCCCTTATACAAGCTTGGCTCTGGCTGATAGAGTTGTTGGATGTCCAACAGAGGGACATCATGCCAAATTCTATTCAAATGTCATGGTAGATAGTCAAAATCCCGAGGTGGTCTAATGGCCCTGCCCATAATGCTCCTTACATTCTCAATTGGGGAGAGATCCAGCAACTTTGCTGGCCAAGCTAGGGTTTGGCAAGCAGGAGGACAAGCTGTGTGCGGACAGGCATTATCTTGCTGAAATGTAAGCAATGTATGGCTTGCCAAGAAGGGAAACAAAATAGGATGTACAGTATTGTCAACAGACGACTATGCTGTAGGGGGGGCATCCATGCCACCCCTACAGCATAGTCGTCTGTTGACCAAAAGGGATCTGTTAGGAAAAGAAATCGCACCCCAGATCATCAGTCCTGGTAGTTGGACCGTATGGGATGTGACATTCACGGTGGCATCCCACCGTCTGGGGCGTCTTCAGACACATCTGTGCTGATCATTGGGGCTCAGTTCATAGTGGGATTCATCACTGAAGCCAATTATATTCCAGTCAATGCAATTCCAGACCAGGGACGTGCCTGGGGGCACACCAGATAGCAGTGCGATGCCAACCTGGCTGCTGGCTGCCATACAGCCAAACGAGGACTGATGGTCTACTGTGCCATTTCTTTTCATAACAGGACCCCTTTGGTTGTCATCTGTGTCACCATTACAACACAGACATCTGTTGACGATATTATAAACCCCATTTTGTTTCTTTTCATGACAAGCCATCATTTGCTTACATTTCAGCAAGATAATGCCTGCCCACACACAATTCGTCTTCATACTTGCCACACCTTATCTTTGCCAGCAAGGTCACGGGATCTCTCCCCAACTGAGTATGTCTGGGGCATTATGGGCAGGGCCACCCAACCAGCTCATGATTTAGACAATACAATGCGCCACTTGGATAGAATTTGGCTTGATGTCACTCAGTAGGACATCCAACAAATCTATCAATGCCAAGCTTGCTCAAGAGTCAGAGGTGAACCAACTTGCTCAATTTGTGAAGCTCTTTATCTTGAATTAATCAATCAATTTTTCTGACATTGTAATTTTTTTTTTTTTTTTTTTTTTGTGTGTGCACGTACATCACATCTACATATTTCCATCCCACACAGATAATTCTTTCATGCTGCATAATGTTTATTTTTATCTTACGAGTGTAATCGAATGGACAGAGCCCACCTCAGCATAGGGAGTCTCTGCTGGTTGGGAGTGTGGAGGTGGACAAACAGAGAGAAGTGTACTAGGGGGACAGTAACAGTGTGTGAGATTGGAATGGGAGCAGGGGAGGGCATTGAGGTGTGGGGCCACAGGAACGAAACCTAGAAACTTTAGCTGCGGCATATTCTTCACTCCTGTAAACCCCGTTACCTAAACCTTTGCTAGTCTCTCTGTCTCACATATCTAGGCCTTTACCTGCTCCCACCCCAGCCTCACACCACCACACCTGCTTGATGAGGGCTGTCCCATACTTTCTAATATCTAAAAATCTTCCTTGAATGTGCCAGTCTGCCACTCAGTGTCTTCTCTAGGTGGGGAGCAGAAAGCTATCCTATTTCATATTATTGTTATTCCATCCCAGATTTCCCAATGTTTAAAAATTAATTTTACGCTTGCCGTAAAGTATTACACAAACACTAAGTGGTGAGTGAAAATCTCATTCTGGAAACTAAGTGGTTATTTTTTCTGATATTCAAATTATATTTTACTCTCATTTTTGTCCCTTTACCTAATCAACTTTGCAGTGTGACATTTCTGACGAAAGTACGAGTTATTCAGAAAGTAGGTAAAAAGTAGTGAATTCTTCCTTTGAATCACTCTCACTTTGTCTCAGGCGCGATCAAATGTGTGTACCCGTATATGCATTTAGCTGTATCAAATTATCTTCCCCAACACACAAAATGGGGGTCATTATTCAATTTATCTTGAAAGTATGTGTGAAACGCACTTTCCACAAAAAGGCTCAGATGCATAACTCTCAAAATATGTGTTTGCACAATAGGTCTGGAATTTTTAAAGACAAGGCGAAGAAACCATTGGATTGTATAATTTTTTTATTAATCACAAAGAACCAACATGATTCAAAGACATCAACAACAGCAATGGACGTTCAAGTAAAAATGGAAGTGTCGTGTGGCTAGGGCCTCCCGTCGGGTAGACCGTTCGCCTGGTGCAGGTCTTTCGATTTGACGCCACTTCGGTGACCTGCGCGTCGAGACGTTCAAGTGAATTGTCTGCCTCCAATTCTGATCACAGAGAAACACTCCAATAGGAAAGAGGGCACAACATCCTGCTCCATTTTCAAAAGCTGCAATGTCAAATATTACAACCTGTAACAAAAAAAGGTCATGTGATAATTATTGTTTACATACCGATTACAGTAACAGAGGCATATATGATCTAATAGGAAGGGGGAACAGAAGGGCAGGACATGGGGAACAATGAACAGATGAGATGTGAAACCATGGTAAGTTAATAGTGGCGATAATGCCAGTTAATTACATGTGTGGGAAAAGCAACCACTCTTTCAACTCAGAGCTACTCTTGTTTCTGCAACTGATCTTCCGTTCTTTCACTGTTCCTATTTTTCTCGTATTAATAATTCTAGTTATAGAAGGTTTTCTAACTAAAAGCTTATTAGCATTTTGTAATGAAACCGATAAACAATACAGTCTCATTCTCTAATGGAAGAACACAGTACATCGCGTTCGTAAATAACTTGATCCAACAAAACTTTTTATATGAGTATCTGGACATTCATTACATGACATTTAATTTTAAGTATCAATACAAACACTTACACATAAAACATTATTTACACTCAAAACCCATTATTCAAAACTGATGTCCATATGTGTAACTGTTTACAGCAGCAATTATTAATATAGTTACTATTGCTAGCTTTAATATGGATTGTTAAAAAGTTTAGAAATGTTAACTAAAAAATGAACTGTAAGCAAAATCTTTTCTGTTAAAAAGTTAATGTTGAAACCACTGGAGAAACATTATAATGTATTATTGCAGTCATCATGTACACTGCAAAAAAAAAAAAATTTGCAACACCAAAAAGTAATTAACGTAGAGTAATGAAATTTCAGGAACATATATGTCTAAGTAACTTATTTAAGTGATTAATGTTGCAAGATCACAGGATAATATAAGTGCGAGATACACCATTGCAAATGTGATACACTAATACATTGAAATCCAGTGTAACTGCCAAAATGTAAGCATGCAAACATGCATGCATTGTGCTGGATATGAGTTTGTGGGATGAAGTTCCATGCCTGTTTCACATTGTCATCGAAACAGGGATGGTTAATGCTGTTTTTGGGAGACACTGGAGTTGTTCGATGATGTCCCGTGTGCACTGATTTGGAGCCAGACCTGGTTATCAAACAGGTCAAGGCAACATGTTGACATACTGTAGAGTATACACCCATGCCTCCATCTTTGCTACCCTTCCTGTTTACCTCTACCCTGTTGCTTCATAACCTGGGTTGTGAGTAACTGAATCCACTTTCTCTTCTTCCCCTTCTTTCCCCTCTCTCCTCCCTGATGAAGGAACAAAGTTCCAAAAGCTAGGATACGTAAATTTTCTGTTATGTTTTGTGTATCTATTGGCTGTACTGGCCAGCCCCTCTATCTCTTTGTTAGTATTTGTTTCACTTTCCATCATCACAATAATGTTAGTTTATAATTTATGGACAGCCTAATCCATTATTTCCTGTCAAGGTTTGAAACTTTAGTAAATCATAATTTTTGTCTTGGTAAAATAAAGGTGATTAGATGTTTCCCTCATGCACATGTAAGAGACTGTCAGTTCACATCTACGTTTGTAATCTGCAATCCACCAGGAGGTGCATGGTACAGGGTAAGTCCCATTGTACCAGTTATCAGGGTTTCTTGCTGTTTCATTCATGTATGGAGCGTGGAAGAATGATTGTCTGAATTTGTCTGAATGCCTCTGTGTGAGCAGTAATCATCCTAATCTTATCTTCACGACCCCTGTGAGAGCAATATGTGGGGGGGGGGGGGGGGGGGGGGTGAGGGGGGGGGGGGGGTTGTGGTATATCCCTAGAGTAATCATTTAAAGACAGTTCTTGAAACTTTGCTAATACACTTTCTTGGGATAGTTTACACACTTCCCTGGGGCACACCTGAAGTTACTTCTACATCTGATGATGACTCTCCATCCAAGGTAACATGCTGTGTCCTTCCTATCAAAAAGTCCTCAGTCCAGTTATGAATTTCACTTGATACCCCATATGATCGTACTTTTCACAGTCAGTGTAGGTGTGGAACAGAGTCAAATACTGTTAGGAAATCAAAAAACACTATCTACCTGTTGCCTTGATCCAATGCTTTCAGCAAGTTATGTGAGAAAAGTGAGAGTTGGATTTCATATCATCTATGTTTTTGAAAACCATGCTGGTTGATATTGAGAAGGTAGTTCCGTTCGAGATACCTCATTATGTTTGAGCTCAAAATATTTTCTAAGAATCTACAACAAATCGATGTCAAGGCTACTGGATGGTAGTTTTGTCACTCCTACAACCCTTCTTGTAGACGGGTGTGATCTGTAACTTTTTCCAAAAACTGGGTAAGGTTTTTTGGATAGATTACAGTGAGAAGAGAGGATAGCTCAGCCACAAATTCAATATAGAATCTGACTGCGATTCCATCGGGGTCTGGAGCTTTGTTTAATGATTTCAACTGTTTCTCAACACAACTGACACTAATACCTATTTCGTTCATTTTTTCAGTGTACGAGGATTGAATTGGAGCAGTTCTCCTGGGTTTTTATTTGCAAAGGAACATTTGAAAATCGAGTTCAGAATTTCAGCTTTTACTTTGCTACCCTCAATTTCAGTTCCTGTCTCACTTGCTAGGGACTGGACACTAACTTTTGTGCCACTAACAGCCCTTACATACGACCAGAATTTATTTGGATTTTGTGAAATGTAATTTGACAATATTCTGCTACAGTAGCCATTGAAGGCTTCATGCATTGCTCTCTTGACAGCCAAACATGTTTCATCCAGCGTCTCTCAATCTATAATCCTACACTTTGTTTTACACCTATTATGCAGTAATCTCTCTTCCTTTAGACGTTTTCTTTACAGTGACTGTATACCACGGAGGTTCCATCCCATTATGAACTGTTCTACTAGGAACCCATCTACTCAGTGTGTGGTCAACTGTTCTTTTCAAGTAGAGGAAGAGCACCTCTACATGCTCCTGACCTGTCCTGAAAGTTTCAAGTTCCTCACTGAGATAAGATATTACTAATTTCTACTTAGTTAACTGAACGCATAATAAGAGGATCCTCACGACACAGTAAATAACTGTGCGTCAGTCGGGTGTAGCCAATGTGGAGCCGACAAACGACGACTGAGTCCCTGCGGGTGGCTCGCAGGGATGACCGCCAAACAGTCGTCATCTCCTTGATATGACGGAGTTTGTTTGGCACGGGCAGGTTGCGCCATTCAGTGTCCCAGAATTCGAAAACTTTGCGGCGTAATAGTGCCCGCGAATCAGTCGCCGGGAGGCCAATCTCCAGAGGTGGTTTACTGATGGCCTCTTTCACCAGGCGGTCAACATTCTCATTGCTGGGGATCCCAACATGGCCTGGGGTCCACACAAAGACCACAGAGCGGCCGTTACGTGCAAGAGTATGCAGGGACTCATGGACAGCCATCACCAGACGAGAACGAGGGAAATACTGGTCGAGAGCTCGTAAACTGCTCAGGGAATTGCTACAGATAACAAAGGACTCACCTGAGCAGAAGCGGATATACTCTAGGGCACAAAAGATGGCGACCAGCTCAGCTGTGTAAACGCTGCAGCCATCCAGCAAGGAACGTTGTTCAGAATGGTCCCCTAGAGTAAGCGCATATCCGACACGACCAGCAACCATTGAACCGTCAGTGTATACAATGCCAGAGCCCTGATACGTGGCCAAGATGGAATAAAAACGGCAGCGGAAGGCCTCTGGAGGGACGGAGTCCTTCGGGCCCTGTGCCAAGTCGAGCCGAAGGCAAGGGTGAGGAACACACAATGGGGGTGTCCGCAAAGTGGCCCGGAAAGGAGGTGGAACTGTAAAAACCCTAAGCCCAGAGAGAAGCTCTTTGACGCGGACCGCGATCGTACAACCTGACCGGGGCCGACGTTCAGGAAGATGGACGACCGATTGTGGGAACAGGAGACGATAGTTTGGATGCCCAGGCAAGCTATAAACATGGGCAGCATAAGCGGCCAGTAAATGTTGGTGCCTCAATCGCAGTGGAGGTACACCTGCCTCCACAAGTATGCTGTCCACAGGGCTGGTGCGGAATGCTCCTGTCACCTGTCGAACCCCACAGTGGTGAACGGGGTGCAGCAGTTGCAATGCTGAGGGCGACGCTGAGCCATACGCCACACTCCCATAATCAAGCCGGGACAGCACAAGGGCTTTGTAGAGCTGCAGCAGCGTATTACGATTGGCACCCCAAGTTGTGTTGCTGAGGCAGCGAAGGGCATTCAGATGCTGCCAGCACTGACGCGTGAGCTGATGAATATGTCGAAGCCAAGTAAGCCGGGCATCGAACAGCAATCCCAGAAAACGGTAAGTGTCAACAACCCTGAGAATGGCATCCTGAAGATAGAGCTCAGGGTGGGGATGGACAGTTCGGCACCGACAAAAATGCATAAAAAAAAGTCTTTGCAGGAGAAAATTGAAACCCATGAGATAGGGCCCATGCCTGCGCCTTGCGTATGGCTCCCTGCAACCCACGTTCTGCAACACTAATGGTGGAGGAGCTGAACAAGATGCAGAAATCATCAGCATATAACGTGGGTGAGACAGACGACCCAACTGCTGCTGCAAGGCCATTTATGGCCACAAGGAAAAGGGGCACACTCAATACTGAGCCCTGTGGAACGCCATTCTCCTGGATATGAAGTGAACTATGGGATGTGCCAATTAAAACGCGGAATGTCCGAACAGATAAAAAATTCTGAATAAAAATGGGGAGAGAGCCCCGGGGACCCCATCCGTGCAACGTGGCGAGTATATGGTGCCACCACGTCGTGTCATATGCTCTGGAGAGGTCGAAAAAGAGGGAGACAAGGTGTTGGCGCCTGGAAAAAGCAGTGCGGATTGCAGACTCAAGAAAGACCAAAGTATAGGCGGTGGAACGGCCCTGACGGAAGCCGCTCTGGCACTGAGCCAGAAGACCCCGAGACTCGAGCAGCCAACACAGCCGTCGACTCACCATACGTTCCAGTAGCTTGCACAGAGTATTTGTCAAGCTGATGGGTCGATAGCTATCCACAGTAAGCGGGTCCTTACCAGGCTTCAGCACCGGAATGATGGTACTTTCTCGCCACTGCGACGGAAAGACACCATCGCCCCATATGCGGTTGAAGATGGCAAGAACACATCGCTGACAGACCGGGGACAGGTGTTTGAGCATCTGATTGTTGATGCCATCTGGCCCAGAGGCCGTATCGGGGCACTGTGCCAGGGCGCTTTGGAGCTCCCACAAACTAAATGGGGCGTTATACGTCTCAGGGTGGCGAGAAGCAAAAGAAAGCCGTTTGCCTTCCTCCTGGCGTTTAAGCGCGCGAATCGCAGGCGGGTAATTCCCCGACGCAGAGGCCCGAACATACTGCTGTGCAAAATGCTCGGCGATTGCATCAGCATCGGTGGATACCGCCCCGTTGATGGTAAGCCCTGGGACACCTGTAGAGTGCTGCACTCCAAAGATGCGCCGAATCTTCATCCACACCTGGGAGGGTGAAGTACGGGAACCAATGGTGGAAACGAACCTCTTCCAGCGCTCCTGTTTCCGCCTCTTGATGAGCCGCCGTGCCTGAGCACGGAGACATTTGAAGAAAATGAGGTTCTCCAAAGACGGGTGCCACTTATGTCGCTGAAGAGCCCGCCGACGTTCTTTAATGGATTCAGCGAACTCCGGAGACCACCAAGGCACTGCCTTTTGCCGGGGGCACCCTAACGAACGAGGAATGGTACGTTCTGCAGCGGAAACAATTGCTGCAGTCAGTGTCTCAACCGCCACATCGATGGTACTGTGGGGGAGAGATGCAACAGTGGCAGCAGAGGAGAATGTTTCCCAGTTTGCCTTGCTAAATGCCCACCTAGGCAGGCGTTCATGGGATCGACGCTGGGGTAGTGAAAGGAAGATGGGAAAATGGTCACTACCACACAAGTCATCATGGACTCTCCAGTGGACCGATGGTAAAAGCCCTGGGCTGCACAACAACAGATCTATGGCCGAGAACGTGCCATGCGCCACACTGAAATGCGTGGCAGCGCCAGTGTTTAAGAGGCAGAGATCAAGTTGGGAGATGAGATTCTCGCCATCTCTGCCTTGGCCAGTAATCTTCGATCCACCCCACAGGGGATTGTGGGCGCTAAAATCCCCAAGGAGAAGAAAAGGCGTGGCAAGTTGGGCGACAAGTGCAGCCAATTCGGTCAGGGAGACTGTACCACCTGGAGGGAGATAGACACTGCAGACGTTTATGTCCTGGGTAGTCCTTACGCGGACAGCCACAGCTTCCAAAGATGTTTGAAGGGGCACAGGAGCACTATATACAGAGGTAAGGACATACACGCAGGCTCCACCTGACACACTATTGTAAGTGCTTCGGTTGCAGTAATAACCCCTGTATCCACGGAGGACAGGGGTCCGCATTGCCGGGAACCAGGTTTCCTGGAGAGCAATGCATAAAGCAGGTGTCAAGCTTACAAGCTGACGCAGCTCAGGTAGATGGCTAAAATAACCGCCACAATTCCACTGGAGGATTGTACAAAGCGTGTCCTGTAGAGGCATTCAGGCACTGAAAAGGCAAATTACTGGGCAGGGTCACATGCTGCCACCGACTGAGTGACGGACGTCGCTACGGCCATCGTTTCTGAGGAGACGGCGAGATCCAGGTCATCAGGGGACGCAAAGAGCTCGACCTCATCCTCAGAGGCTGAGCTGACAGGAAGTGTTGGTGCGGGAACCACTGGGTCCTTATCCTTCTTGGAGAGCTTCCTCTTCTCTCTCTTGTCTTTCAGAGGAGGGTTGGCATGCTGGGAGGGCTTTCCTGACGCATTATCAGGAACAGAGGAAGAGCGTGAAGCCCTTCGACCAGCAGCTGGTGGCTTCTTCAGCCACTGGCTAGTGTCTTGTGAGACACTGGGGAAGTCCTTGGAAGGGACTCCCCCAAGGGATCCCTTCCGAACAAGTGAGGCCAGAGGAGGCTGTTGCGTCTCCGGCTGAGCAGCCGGAGAGAGCTGTCGCTTCCCCGGCTGAGAAGCCGGAGAGGGCTGTCGCCGCTCCGGCTGAGAGGTGGGGACCGACGTCCTCGGTTGCTTGGGGCGCACTGCTCCCGAACTGTGTGTTTTGGGAGCAGTGGAAGAGAGAGTGGCCCCCACCAGTGGTGGGGCAGGCGAAACATGACTGTTCGGTGGGCCAACTGTCAAAGGAGTCTTTGCAGGAACTGGTGGCTGCAGTGTTACAGCAGCATAACTCCTCAACATAGGTGTGGGGTTGAGCCATTCTAATTTCTTCCTCGCCTCTTGGTAAGTTAAACGGTCCAGGGTCTTAATTACTTGTATCTTCCGCTCTCGTTGGTAGACTGCACAATCTGGCGAGCAGGGAGAATGATGCTCCCCACAGTTAACGCAGGTGGGAGGTGGAGCACACGGAGCATTTGGATGCGAAGGTCGTCCACAATCGCGACATGTGGGGCTGGCAGTGCATCTGGAGGACACGTGCCCGAATTTCCAGCACTGGAAGCATCGCATAGGGGGCGGGACATAGGGCTTGAAATCGCACCGGTAGATCATGACCTTGACCTTCTCAGGCAAGCAGTTGCCCTCAAAGGCCAGGATGAAAGCACCGGAAGCGATCCTATTATCCTTGGGTCCCCTAAAGACACGACGAACGAAGTGTGCACCTCGTCGTGCCAGGTTCTCCCGTAGCTCGTCATCAGATGGTAGCAGAAGATCTTTATGAAAGATAATCCCCTGGACCAAATTTAGTGACTTATGGGGAGTGATGTTAACAGGTATGTCACCAAGCTTCTCACAGGCGAGCAACGCCCTTGACTGTGCAGAGGAAGGTGCTTGTATCAAAATGGCCCCGCTCCGCATTTTGGAAAGAGGGGCCACTTTCCCGAACTTATATTCAAGATGGGTCACAAAGAACAGAGGCTTAGTCCCCAAAAATGAATCCCCATCAGTTCTGCTGCACACAAGATATCGCGGTGAATATGGCTCCTGTCTGTCCGCAGCCCTGCGTCCCTCCCAGGGCGTGGCTAGGGAAGGGGACGATTTGGGGTTATATGCCACAGCGTTAAAGTCCACTTTATTGCGCTTAGAGACGTTGGTGGTCGTGCGACCACCGGATTGAGATTGTACCCATTTCATTGCGGGGTATCCGCCCCGATGCCACCCACTCCGACCAGGGGCTCTCCCCACGGGTGGCACCCAGCCACAGCAAAGGCCACCTAGCAGGATGGCCGTTGCCGGGAGTCCTGATGCCCCGGAGAGACGGGCATCTACTCCTAGGCTTACGTGGGGAGGCGGCAGTTCAGGCATCGGCAGTACGATCCCTGTGTTGTCAGGGGGCTACAACCTAGAGGGTACATGACGACCCCACCACAACGGGCTGGCTACCGTGCTGGATTTTGGGTGCCATGGGTAGTCCATAGTGATCGTGGGTGCAGATGATGATGCACTAAGGGCGTAACTTACACAATCCATCAGGTGTGTATGCCCAAAATGAGGGATGGAGGGTGCAGTTACGACACCCAGACGATAAAGAGTGCCAAGGTCTTAGGGCACAGAGGACTGATGGTGCACCACGTAAGGGGTCCTTCCCCAAAAGGCTCTTACTTCTGTTGAATTTGGAAAAATGGAGGTCAAACCCTAATGGGGACCATCACATTAAAGGCCGAAACAGTTGAGACTCCTATTAGTCGCCTCTTACGACAGGCAGGAATACCGCGGGCCTATTCTAACCCCCGAACCCGCAGGGGGGAAATGGACACAGGCAGACAGTGTTTGTTGGTAATGAGGATCACCCTGTGGCTAAACTTGCCTTGGTGCACGGCCAGCACATCTTGGCACAGTGTTACACCGTCCGGGTTATCTGGATACTTCCCACTAACACCAACCTGTCAGAACTCCAGAGATGGGAACTTGCCCTTCAGTATATCCTCTCTTCTCGTTATCCGCCAGGCCTCAACCTCCGCTAATTTCAAGTTGCCGCCACTCGTACCTCACCTGTCTTTCAACATCATTTTTGCCTCTGTACTTCTGCCTTGACTGACATCTCTGCCGAATCTCTTTGCCTTTACAAATGTCTGCTTGTGTCTGTGTATGTGTGGTTGGATATGGGTGTGTGTGCAAGTGTAAACCTGTTCTTTTTTCCCCCTAAGGTAAGTCTTTCCGCTCCGGGGATTGGAATGACTCCTTACCCTCTCCCTTAAAACGCACATCCTTTCGTGTGTGTGTGTGTGTGTGTGTGTGTGTGTGTGTGTGTGTGTGTGTGTGTGTGTGTGTGTATGTATATAAAAAAATATCATTTATTGTTGATGTGCCCTATTCTTGTATACACATAATATACAGAGAAGAATTGCATTTTATGTTCTTTATATCTGCTTTTTTCATATTCTATTCGAATTTTACGATTCCAACAGGACAAAAACATGCCACGTGAACTTACATTTGAAGAAATTCTAGCAGAACTAGAGAACCATCAAGAGAGTGACGATGAAGATGATATACAGAATTGGCAATTATTCCACCCAATGCAGATGTAATAACAGATGAAGAAGACACTGACGAAAATGTACTGTTGTACAAGATGACGCCGGTACTTTAGAGCTCACAACCAGCTGAGATGAAGTTAATGCTACAGTTGTACATCCAGAAGCCAAAAGAAGGAAAGCGTTGGGAGGTGGAGGAGAAAGTGGTATGTTATCTACAAAAAAATATATATGTAAGTGGTATAAATGTCAACCAACGTACACAAACAATAGTGAACCAGGGAAGAGCAACAAACATTATGATGCAGAATGTCTAGCAAATAACACAGTGCCCCAGGTGTTTGAGGATTTTTTTTTCTAAGAAACTAATGGATACTATTATTGAACAAAGCGAAATTTATGCTTGCCAACATAACAGAATAAATTTTCTGCTAACCAAAGAAGAACTAAAATTATTTATTGGCGTACTACTTCTGAGTGGTTATCATAAGCTTCCCCACAAGAATAAGTACTGGGAACAGGCTCCTGACGTCGGTGTTCCTTTAGTCTTCAACTCCGTGTCAAGAAATAGGTTTTGGGAAATAAAGAGATTCATTCATCTCAATGACAACTCCAAAATAGACAGAAACGACAAGATGTACAAACTGAGGTTATAATTTGAAATGCTGAAATAGGAATTTGGTAAATTTGGCGTATTTCATTCAGAACTCTCAACTGATGAAATAATGGTACATTATTATGGCAAACATTCAGCTAAAATGTTTCTGAGGGAAAAGCCTATCAAATTTGGATATAAAATTTGGTGTCTTACAAGTTCCAATGGCTTTCTTTACAATTTTTCACCATACTGTAGCAAGACTGACAACAAACAGGAGCCTTTAGGTGCAAGGGTAATAAATGAACTAACCACCATGATTCCAGAATCAGAGTATCCGAATTATAAGCTTTTCTTTGACAACTTTTTCACCAGTGTTGACACACTGATCACACTCGGAAAGAGTAAAATGAAAGCTGCAGGAACAATAACAGAGATCCGAACTAATGCATGTCCTTTGATTGACTCGAAAAGAATGGCAAAAGGAAGGAACGAGGATTCTATGACTACATATTTGACAAAGAGAATGAAGTTCTGGTTGTGAAATGGAGTGACAACAAACCAGTATGTGTAGTGACAAATAACAGTACTATTATTCCTTGAGTTCTACTAAAATATATTCACGGGCAAAAAAAAGGAAATATCTGTTACACTGCCACATATCGTTGAAGAATACAATGCCCACATGGGTGCCATATATCTACTGGACAAGCAGATATCACTTTATAGGACGAGGATAAGGTCAAAGAAATGGTGGTGGCCATTATTCACACAGATGATATATATCTGCATAGTAAACACATGGCGTGCATACCAAATTGCTAACTCTAATGAGAAGCTCTTACTTTTGGATGTCCGACAGAGAATAGTGATGTTTTTTCTATCAAAGGAAAAAGGATCAGTACCAAAACAAAGAGGAGCACAAGGAAGCAAATTGATGGGAGGACGGGTGAGCACAGATGTACGACTAGATCCAGGAAATCATTTCTTTGTGCCAAGTAAAACACAGAAGAAATGTGCTTACTGCAAGAAAAAAACAACAAAAATTTGTGATAGGTGCAATGTTGGTGGACATGACAAGTGTTTTGCTTCATTTCATACTGAATATTGTAATGTAATTAACTGTCAGAGATAAAGTTTATCTCATGCGAAAAGTACGATGCCCACAGTAGAGAGTTAAGGTAACTTCATTATGTTGCCATACAATGTGTTTAATTTATTTATTTATGAATATTTTCTTTTATGATAAATAATGGATTTGTTTGAGATGATAAATGTGGTATATTTATAGGTATTTATTTATATGTGTCTTTGGAGTGTATTAAGGTCAGAAGACCACAGAATCTGGAATGCAGGAATGTCTGCAACTTCCGGGCACATGTTGGCTTGCACGCCACTTCTTTGTCGGTATTGGAGGGAGATGGACGTGTTTAAGTGACCAGTACAGTATAATGCATTTTTAGGGTATCAATGTTCGAAGTGAAAATATTGTAGTTACTAAACAAAGAGTACGAATAAATATTATTTTTAGCCGAAAGTAATTCGAACCCGGTAATGTTTATTTCAAACAAGAAGAAAACCCAGGCCAGGCTTGTTAGAGTAATGTTTTGCAGACAAAACCCCTAGACAAACGAGATCTGCAGTGTGTAATCTTTCGGCAGCTACTAATAAATAAGCCTTGCTGAAATTGTGCTGGAACTACTCGTATTATTATCAATTACAAACACGTTGTGCGAAAGTGGTCCTACCACAATATACCGCGTAAGATTCCACATCATTCAGTTATCAAGAAACGAGATAGGTAACAACCAGTACAATATGGTGGCGTCGTCCGGGATTATTGAAAATGTTACCGAAATGAACTACCACCGAGATTGCGAAGAAAACGACAGAATTCGTACATCCTGGCTGAAAATGTTAAAGGAAGTCAAATGCTGATACCTTCAAGACAAAGGAAGTCGAATGCTGATACCTTCAAGACAACAGGATGCAGTTACTGGAGCAAGAATAACGGCGCAATAAGTCACGAAAGAAGAAAAAAGTGTAAAGTGTTGTGCAACCAAAAAAGCAATATTCATACAAGTGTAGTGTTTCAGTGTTGTGAATTCCATCACACACCAATCAACAAAGAAGACCTTATAAGAAAATAAGTAAACTGTGAGTAAAATAGTTTAGTATCCTTTAGAAAAGATAAATTTGTTGTGTTTTGTTTATTCCTGTGTAAAAAGATCACTATTGTAAAAGACGAAGGTATTGACGACGGTGTCGCCAACGCTAGTACAGATGTGAATTTATCATACGAAAGTGAATGCAACAGTAATAGTCCGAATCCTGTAGACAAAGTTGAAACTCATACGGAAAGACAGAATGAAGTTAAAGACATGCTATCAAAAATAATGAATTATATGGAGGGAACATTTAAGGCAATTGATGACACTAACAGACAAAACGGACAGTGGTTAGGAAATATTAAAGACAGACTCGATGCTAATGAGATTCGTTTGGATCAAATGGAGAACTCATACGGAAAGACAGAATGAAGTTAAAGACATGCTATCAAAAATAATGAATTATATGGAGGGAAAATTTAAGGCAATTGATGACACTAACAGACAAAACGGACAGTGGTTAGGAAATATTAAAGACAGACTCGATGCTAATGAGATTCGTTTGGATCAAATGGAGCAAAACAACGCTGCTCAGTTAGACCAGACTCTCAAGCTCATGAGTGATAAATTTGAAAAACAATTCAAAGAATATGAAAAGAAAAATGACAATCACTTTCAAAAAGTAGAAGCAAAAATTTCCAGTTTGAGTCGTAATATGGTTAAGATCACGGGTAAGGTCAATTATGTCGGGAGAAAAGTTAAAAATGTAGATGCAAAAGTAAAAAATCTGAAAACTGAAGCAAGTACAGGTAGAGAGAAAATCCATAATGCGTTTAAAGTTGTGCATTCAGATATCAAACATGTAGAAGAAACAGTATCTGAGCGTATTTCTCTTGTAGACGATAAAATTGTTAAAGTAGAAAGCAAATTTGAACAAAAGATAGGAATTATTACTGAAAAAATAGATGTAAATAATCAGATAAACAAAAATGAAGTCAAGAGTTTAGAAAGTAGTATTAATGACATCACTAAGAAACTTGAAAGTGTTAGTAGCAATATGGTCAGCAATAGTTTGCCGAACAATATTGGCACTTTGTGGTACAATATTCCAGTACAAAACTTTTCAGATGAGAGCAGTATGCATCCGGTAGATTTCCTGCAGCATTGCAAGGATAACTTTTTTCCAAATATGAATGATAATTTGAAAATTAAATTTGTGAAAAGATTTCTAGAAGGTGAAGCATTGTCATGGACTAATCATTATTGTACTGAGGGAATGTCTTTTGCAGAGTTCGAGGAGAGGTTCTTAAGTAAATTCTGGTCAGAGACAGAACAGGCAAGAATAAAAAGCGAATTCTTGAATGGACCTGTTTATAAACATGAATTTCGTAGCATGAAGCAATTTTGCAGAAATCAGTTAAGGAAACTCACTCGCCTAAGCAAACCTTTTGATGAACTCACTCAAATTGATGCACTCAAAAGGAGGCTACCATGTGAACTACAGTGGGAGTTAGCTTATGGTCCAGATGACACAATAGATCAGTTTTTGAAATATGTTGACAAACTAGACAGAATTATTGAGAAAACGGGTAAACCACCACACCATAGTCAAAACCATTTTCAAAGGACAGGGCATACAATTTGGGGAAACACACAACATGATAAAAAGGAAACACACAATTTTGGAAGTAGTGATTCTCATAAGAGAAATCACCAGTACAACTTCAAGGGATCACAAGGACACAATTTCCATTACAAAGGTCAGTATGGAAATAATCATAACCAATCTGGTAACAGACACTTTGGAAATAAACCAAAGGAGTGGAATAGTCATAATGGTATGGGGAGAACTGAACAGGAGTTAAAAAACTGAATGAGGCTCCATTGGCGGTCCGCAAGGTAGGAGCTACTTATACACAAATGGAAAGGGCCAACCCAAACTGTCTAACTAAACAGAAAGATACCTGTGACATAATGAGTAATTATTTCAAAGAGGAGTGTTATCCCATTAATGTAGTATCTGTTACAAATAATATATGACATACAAATAAACCAGAAACAAAAGGTAAGTTATTTAAAGACACTGATTGCTTAGAAAACTGTGAAGACTTAAACTTAGATTCATTCTATGAGTGGGCTGAGAGGAGCACCTTGCTGGAAAATAGTTGTTCAAATGATCAAAGTGTATTAGGAATTAGAGAACTTATGGAAGAGTCTGGTGGGCTAGGAATGAAAAGAGCACCTAGTAAGGATGATTTAAATGTGTATCTGCATACTGAAGGTAAGAGTGCAGAGGATAAAGATGATAATTTTTGTGATGTTGATTGGGAAGAAAAGGAAATTGAGGATAGTAGTGAAGATAGATGTTTTATTGGTGTAAGTGAGGAGTTGGAAGCTTTAGGGATTACTAATATAAAAGAGGATAGTAATGAAATTAGCGAGGTACACATGAACACAGTTGACAATTTCAATGATAAGGATGCCAGAATTTCAGCCAATGAGTTATTTGATCTTAATACATGGAAGAAAAATGAGAAGGAATTGACAGCAGGTAATCTTAACAGCATTAGGGGAGTAGATGATGAAATGTCAGATAGTGAGCAATTTTTGTTTAACTTATGGGTTAACAGTAGTGCCATTAAGGATGATGAAAATTTCAGAAAGGTAACACTTGATATATGTGAAACTTTGTATCCAGACTGGTGGCATAGAATTAAGTATCACATTGCACAAATGTTAAGACAGAAATATAAAGGAGAGACACACAATAGCACAAATGAATGTAGTTGGCTTAATGAAATATTCAGAAATAGTAATCAGGCCAAAGAAAATGCAATTAGGGTAATAACAGCATATAACTCTGGTAGTAATGATACAGGTAAGGATACTGGAAAGGGATATGGATTCAGTGAAATTGAAGATGACTTATTACATGAGAATATTAACAAAAAATTTGACTTTGATGTAAGCAGTCCGTTTATTGATGTGCAGATAGGATCATGGAAAGGAAAGTGTTTAGTAGACACAGGAAGTCAAGTATCTGGGATATCAGAATCATTAAGTAAAAAACTGAAAACTAATAAGGATTATGTCGAGTTACCTGTGGTAGGAATTAAAATAAGAGGTGCTACCGGGAAGCACAGTAAATCAATAAGGAGTCAGGCTTTTATTACTTTTGAAATTGAAGGAGTATCATGGTCACATGGGTGTCTCGTCATTCCTGATCTCACAGAGGATTTTATCCTAGGCATGTCTTGGATAACAAAAGTAAGTGCAGCATTTGATTGGGCAGGGCAGAAATTAATGATGACTCTACCAAGTGGTGAAGTCATCACTACGAAACTTCTTCAATCAAATGTGTTTTGTATGAATAAGACTGTGAACAGTATTGAATTTACAAAAGAAGGTGAGTACATTGAAAGCCATGTCACAGATTTCGATACAGATGAGATAGAGTTTGAAAAGTTAGTAAATGAAAAAGTAGTCGAGGCTAGAGAACTAACTGAGAACCAGAAACAAGATTTGAAATTATTTTTGTGAGAATATAGTGATGTATTTAGCAATATACCAGGTAAAGTAATTTGATACCAATGTACTTTACAGTTGAAGCCACATGAACCTTTCTTTACAAAACCATACAGTATTCCAATCTCGAAAAGGGTAGCAGTGGAGAAAGAATTGCAAAAGATGGAAGTGTGTGAAATCATTGAGAGGAGTATAAGCCCTTATAATAATCCCTTAGTCACTGTAAATAAACCTAATGGACAAGTCAGATTAGTACTAGATTCCAGACAGTTAAACAAATGTTTATACAGAGAAACTGACCACCCAGAGAACATCGATGAGTTGTTATATAAATTTAAAAATATCCAAATTATGTCAAGCCTTGACCTAACTTCAGGTTTTCATCAAGTACCTCTTGCAATTAGTTCTAGAAAGTACACTGCTTTCTTATACAATGGGAGATGTTACCAGTATTGTGTAGTGCCTTTCGGATTAAACTCATCAGTCGCCGAATTTATAAGGGCACTAGACTATGTACTTGGCCAAGAAGTTGTGTCAGAATTAACAATTTATGTAGACGATATATTAGTTTCAAATCAAAGTTGGGAGGATCATTTGAAGTTATTGAAGAAGGTGTGTGAGAAACTCAGAAGAGGTGGTATGACATTAAAACTGGAAAAATGTAAATTTGGTGTGTCAGAACTCAAATTTTTAGGTCATGTCATTACTAAGGAAGGGATAAGTGCAGATCCGGAGAAAATAAAATCTATCGTAAACTTTCCATCTCCTAGAAACCGGAAACAATTAAAGTCTTTCTACGGACTCTGTGGATTCTATCGAAAATATGTAAATGGACAATGCCTTAATGTAACATGTTTAAGCAACTTACTTAGAAAAAATACTCCATGGAATTGGTCTGAAGAGTGCCAGAAAGCATTTGATAAAATTAAGAATGAACTTTGTAAGAACAGTCTTTTACACAGACCAGATTTTAGTTTGCCATTTTGTCTTCACACTGACAGTAGTGATTATGGACTAGGAGCAGAACTATTTCAGGAGAAAATTGTGAATGAAAAAAATCTTCATTGTACAATTGCATTTGCCAGCAGAATGTTACTTAAACATGAGAGAACGTACACTGTCACAGAAAAAGAATTACTCGCAGTACACTGGGCGTTTACAAAATTTAAAACATACCTGTTAGGACACAAGATAAAAGTCTATTCAGACCACAAAGCTTTAAGTTACTTGCAGGAGTGTAGACTATATCACAGTAGATTAACCAGGTGGGCAATGTTCATGCAACAGTTTGATTACGAAATTGTGTATATTAAGGGATCAGAAAACGTAGTAGCTGATGCTTTATCCAGGTTACCAGTAGGAGGAGATCAGGAAATGTTTGATCAAGAGGAAGAAAAGGAATTTAAAATAAGATACATGAAGGGAATCCAGGATGAAAAGCTCATAAAGACACTTTGCAATAACATCAGGAGGGGACAGAATAACGATCCTAATTGGAAATTGGTTAAGGACTGTTTAGGCAAAAGAGGGTATGATAAACTTGACAAGTACTATAAGGTCTTTAAGGGAACACTCTTTAGAAGAACAGATGTGGACTCTGACAATTGGAAGCTATGTTGGCCAGAGTGTGAGGCAGACAAATTAATGAAGTACACCCATGAGAGTTATGGTCACTGTGGAATACAGAAATGTGTAAAAAAAGTTACAAGAAAATATCTACTTTTATAACATGGTAAAGAAGGTGAGGAACGAAATATCAACATGTGACAAATGTCAAAGAGTAAAAGTAAGCAACAGAACATGTCAGGGAGAAATGCAGAACATCATTCCAGATAAACCATTAGATTTAGTAGCTGTAGACTTTTATGGACCTTTACCTAAAAGCAAAGGTGGCCATTGTTTTATATTCGTCATGGTTGATGTATTTTCCAAACTAATTAAACTTTATTCTGTGCGAAAAGCTACAAGTAAACAGATCATTGCAAAAATTGAAAGAGATTACTTCAAGAGTGTAGGGAAACCTAAAGCTATACTATCTGATAATGGTTCACAATTTGTTTCAAAAAACTGGAAAGCATTCATGGAAAAAAACTAACACAAAACATATCTTGATATCCATGTACAACCCATCTTCAAACCCAGCAGAAAGGTACATGAGAGAAATAGGGAGACTTTGTAGGACATATTGTAGTCACAAACATCCTAGTTGGTCCGACCATGTAAACAACTTCGAGGATATCATGAACAGCTTGCAGCATAGCTCTACTGGGTTTTCACCATATGAAATTATGTTTCACCTCAGACCAGCAAATCTTATTTCTGAATTAATAGACTTTCCACAATGTAGCTTAATATCAATGAAAGAACGTGAAGAGATTGTAAAGAAAACCATGAAGAAACTAGGTGAAGCTAGGAAAAGCAGACATAATAGGAAAATAAAGGCTACCACATTCAGAGTAGGTGACCATGTCTTAGTGAAATCCCACGAACGATCAAAGTTACTAACAGCAGAACTCAAGAAGTTCTTTGACATTTACATTGGGCCATTTGAGATTATTGAGAACCCCATCCAAATGCGTACCGATTAGTATATCCCAAGTCGAGAAAGCTGTTTGGTCTTAGGAATGTTGTTTCTTTGAAGCCGTATATTGAGAAAAGAGCAAACTGAGCCTAAAAACATGCCTTTATCTGGAAAGAATTTTACTGGAAGTAAAGAAAGAAAGAAAAAAAATGCAGTCACCATACTATGCCATGTAACACATCTCATGCAAAACGATGTTGTATCTAGACTGATTGTCACGTAATTATATTATAAGATTAGATTTCATGATTCCTATGTGTTTTTTAAAGTAATTTTACAGTATTTAATGAATTGCAAAATATGTAAACTTGATAAATAAGGGATTTTATTTTATTGATGATGCTAGGAGACAAGACATGTCACCCACCCTCACAGTTTGAGAATAGCAAATCTCATAAATTTTGAAATTTGTTCATTCACTTAAATAGACCATAATGCTAAAAAAAAAAAAAAAAAAAAAAATTATATATATATATATATATATATATATATATATATATATATATATATATATATATATATATATATATATATATATATAAAAAATAATTGTATAGTTAATAGAATATATTTTCTTGTATATGCAAGTGTGCCTTTGTTTTACATCATGCTCACCATAACTGGTTTTATTCAGCTCTGTTTATAACCCCATAAAGATACTTTGTTGGCTTATTTTGCCTCTTAATTTTGATATAACATAATTCACAAGGCTCATGAGAGAATAGTGTTGTTGAATTGAAATACTTTTGCAAACTCACTGATGATATAGGAGTTAGTACTATGTTTGTTCTAATATGAGAAAATGTTTTAACTTTAGTATTATTTTATAGTAAATTTCTGGGCAACAAATCGACATATGTATTTATGTTGTGAGACAAAGGAAGAAGTCAATGGTTGATGAAAGAATAAACAGTTTACTACAGTTGTGATAAAAAGTTGTATACAAGCCAAGACAATGATGCAATTTCTGTATCAGACTGACAAGTGGACCAAGGTACACTTGCAAGTCCTGGTGGGCTATTGTAATGTAATTAACTGTCAGAGATAAAGTTTATCTCATGCGAAAAGTACGATGCCCACAGTAGAGAGTTAAGGTAACTTCATTATGTTGCCATACAATGTGTTTAATTTATTTATTTATGAATATTTTCTTTTATGATAAATAATGGATTTGTTTGAGATGATAAATGTGGTATATTTATATGTATTTATTTATATGTGTCTTTGGAGTGTATTAAGGTCAGAAGACCAAAGAATCTGGAATGCAGGAATGTCTGCAACTTCCGGGCACATGTTGGCTTGCACGCCAATTCTTTGTCGGTATTGGAGGGAGATGGACGTGTTTAAGTGACCAGTACAGTATAATGCATTTTTAGGGTATCAATGTTCGAAGTGAAAATATTGTAGTTACTAAACAAAGAGTACGAATAAATATTATTTTTAGCCGAAAGTAATTCGAACCCGGTAGTGTTTATTTCAAACAAGAAGAAAACCCAGGCCAGGCTTGTTAGAGTAATGTTTTGCAGACAAAACCCCTAGACAAACGAGATCTGCAGTGTGTAATCTTTCAGCAGCTACTAATAAATAAGCCTTGCTGAAATTGTGCTGGAACTACTCATATTATTATCAATTACAAACACGTGGTGCGAATGTGGTCCTACCACAATATACCGCGTAAGATTCCACATCATTCAGTTATCAAGAAACGAGATAGGTAACAACCAGTACAATATACATTCCATAACATTACAATATTCTTTATTTAATGTTTGTGTTGCTTCTTACAATATTATGCATGGAGAATAAGATTGTGAATTTGGATAGCGCATTTGGCCAATGTCCCAAAAATGAGGACTTCTGTAGTTTTTGTTCTAATAAACTGAAACTTTTCAAAACAACTTTTTATTCAATTTATCACTCAATGTAACATATTTATGTATAAAAGTTTGCAAAAAAAAGATCCAATAGAGTTTTGGCCAGCAAAGGGTTAAGGGAAAACCAGATGTAACACAAAATGTCTGGCAGAAAATCTGCTACAGGAACTACATCACAAACCCCGACTGCTCACAGATTATGCACAGGACAATGGTAACTTCCGAAAATTCTCAAAAATACACATTTATTTGCATCGATATACAATGAAATTCAGGGGTGATGTATACTTTGGCTGAGCTGTGAACCACAAAGCATTGATTTGCTACGTAAATTACGTATACAAAACACTGGTAGCACTAACTTACAAAGTATAGTTTTGCAGGCATCTCAAAATTCTGAAACTAAACTATTTCTCACATAGTTGGACAACAAAATAAGAGACAGACTATTTTGAATGAGGATGATAGGCATACTGTTCTAAAAATTTTTGAAAGAACACAGTTTAGTTTAAGCCTACAATTGACGGTAATAGTACTGGTTTATCACGGGATTCCCAAATGTTTGAAATTTCACAACATATCAGAATTCAAACAAGTATCGATACAATCAATGAAAAATTACGCAGAAGTGACATGAACAGCAAAATATACAAATATAGAACTTCAAACAGACACATTATCTAGTACAAACAGTCCCCACATAAGGGAAAATTCCTAAGTCAGCTTTATTTAAATGGGCAAATAAAATAAATAACAAAACTGGAAATTGTCCCTCCTCTTGCAATGAATTGCTACTGGACAACTGCTTTTGTACATTAAATGGAGAGTACAGTACACATCTAATTAACACCAATGGATTTCTGTTCACAGAATAACAATCTTTGGATACTGTACTGCATAGTGTGGGAATTCTGAGACATTCTGGGTTGCTGCAGAGTGATTAATTTTTTAAAATAGACAATGTGTAGTGGTGTACACTGTTAACACACTAGGCATATTACAAGGGCCACTTGTTCACTCCTTTTGTACACACATCAGTTAGACTGAGGTAGCAATGGAGTTTAAAAGCAAACATTCATACATGGCACTGAATTTAAGATAGAAGTGAATTTAAAGCAGTATTTGGAATCTCTTCATGCAATAAACCAACAGTCTGCTGCTGATTTAATGATTTCTGAGACACACTCTTGAAGACTGAAGTCAATAATGACAGCCACTACTGAAAGAAACTAGCTTCACCTCTGGATAATGACGACTGAAGAGGACAGCTCCCCACTGTCTCTACCAACAAAATGAATGCAGTCTTTGAATCAGATCAGAACTAGTTTGTTGAGTTCCTGCATGGCAATCTTCAGATCAGAAAAATAGTTGTGAAGATCAGAAAAATAGTTGTTAGATACAACACCTTTTAACACTTGAGTAAAAAAACTTGCTGCTAAATCCTGATATTAAACAGTTGAAAAATTTGATTCTCAGTGGTCAAAAGCAGCATACAATAACTAATGACAGAAAACAACTGTACCAATCTTAGAAACAAACATGTGATAGACCTTCTCAGAACACACCCATATGGCAAAAGTGAAAAAGAGGACACAAAAATTATTAATGTCATTGGATGAAAATGATATTTTTCAGCTTAAGATAATAGAGTTACTAAAAATATTTTTAATTAAGCAACTAGTTTCAGCTCGAAAAGCCATTTTTCGGTTTACACACATAGCGAGGTCCCACAGAAATAAAAAGGCAGCAAACTCACACTATGTGCTACTGTTCATCATGGCTTACAAATTACAGTAGAAATGCTACTGTTTGTTGTACTTTAAAAACATTTAAAATGGCTTTTTGGGCCAGAACTAACTGTACAGGGTGATTCAAAAAGAATACCACAACTTTAAAAATGTGTATTTAATGAAAGAAACATAATATAACCTTCTGTTATACATCATTACAAAGAGTATTTAAAAAGGTTTTTTTCACTCAAAAACAAGTTCAGAGATGTTCAATATGGCCCCCTCCAGACACTCGAGCAATATCAACCCGATACTCCAACTCGTTCCACACTCTCTGTAGCATATCAGGCGTAACAGTTTGGATAGCTGCTGTTATTTCTCATTTCAAATCATCAATGGTGGCTGGGAGAGGTGGCCGAAACACCATATCCTTAACATACCCCCATAAGAAAAAATCGCAGGGGGTAAGATCAGGGCTTCTTGGAGGCCAGTGACGAAGTGCTCTGTCACGGGCTGCCTGGCGGCCGATCCATCGCCTGGGGTAGTTGACGTTCAGGTAGTTACAGACAGATAAGTGCCAATGTGGTGGCGCTCCATCCTGCTGAAATACGAATTATTGTGCTTCTTGTTCGAGCTGAGGGAACAGCCAATTCTCTAAGATCTCCAGATACTGTAGTCCAGTTACAGTAGCACCTTCGAAGAAAAAGGGACCAAAATCTTTATTGGCTGAAATGGCACAGAAAACGTTCACCTTAGGCGAGTCATGTTCATACTGAGTTGTTTCCCGCGGATTCTCAGTGCCCCATACACAGACATTGTGACGGTTGACTTTCCCGTTAGTGTGGAAAGTTGCTTCATCACTAAACACAATCTTTGAAATGAAAGATTCATCTGTTTCCATTTGAGCAAGGATAAAATCACAGAAATCGATTCTTTTAATCTTAAGCTGTTGATATTTTTTTTTATGATGCAACCAGTTTTGGTCAAAGACCATTTTTGAGGACCTGTTGTACCCACAGCATGGAAACAGGAAAAATTCAGGCAAAATGGATACTTCAAAATTGTAGTAACAATACATACAATGCTTGTGGATATTTAATTTATATTTCTGACATTGTATTCTTTTGATATATATAGTTTTTGCTGGTAATCAAATTCTGTAAGTGTTGCTTGTATTGTTACTATAATTTTCAAACATTCTTTTCATCCCAAATTTTCCCGTATCCACGATGTATATACAACAGGTGCCTGAAAATGGTCTTCAACTGAAACCAGTCACACAGTAAAAAATTAAGTTGAATAACAGCTCAAGATGACACATACTGTCATTTCTACAACTCACTGCTTTTGGTATCACCTGTGAGTAGCTGTACGCTTTGATGACGTTGGCACTGGGGTCGTGCTGTATTCTACCACCACCAGTGCACTCGGTATCAACGCCGAGGCCTTTCACCCTGTCCATCGTCTCATCGTAGACGTCTGAATGGAAGCCAACTCACTTGTATCCTCGCACCTAGTAGCAGGAACCATAGTCAAACTTTCAACAAAATGTATCAAGAGTACTAAGCAAGAAGAAAACACAAAAGTAGCAACGTGAGTGGAAATTGTGGCATCAAAAATAATCTGAAAACATAACTTAAAGGAGCTGTTGTTATATCCACTATCTATAGGAAACACAAACAGGGGCTTCTGTGTTTTTTTTTTTTTTTTTTTTTTTTCCTTCCATACCTACTGCAAATGCAAACGAAAGCTTTTGTATATTCGGACATGTGTTCTCTCGGAAAACACTGAACATAACGTAAATCATCTAGCTGACAAGGTAGTTGGCAACATCAGCACATGGCTTTTGGAGAACGGATTAATACTTCACTGCCAACAACTGAACTCTTGTAAAATAGAAATAGTCTTGTCCTGAGCTGGTCGAACAGACATTTTAAATTCTTAAGACTGAAAATAGATGAAAAGCTCTCTCAGAAGTATCATGTTCAACACCTTAAGCAGAAAATGAACACTTCTGTCTTCACTATACACTATGTCTTGGACACAAACACAAAAGCTTGTTTACTTTTGCTCTGTTATCTCATATGGTGTTATAGTTTGGGGCAATTCTGTGCACTTGGCAAGAATATTCTCATCCCTGAAAAATGCAGTCAGCAAGGTCTGCAGTGCCAGCTTGTGAACATTCAGCGTTGCCGCAAGTTTCCCCAAGTGACGTTCCCTGATTTCCAGCAAGTTTTAGCATTTTTCCCTGACAAATTTCGAGGTCTCAAGGGCAAGTAAAGACATAAGTTCACAAAAAAAATGTAAGGACTTCTGTATTTCTTCCCCTCATGAGCAAAAATCTTAAGTACTAATGTCAGCATCTTTTGTAATGAACAGTTTTTAGATGGAGAAAGAAAGACAATGGTATATAATATTCCATGAAGAGCACTGATGTTATTTTATTTCAATAAAACTAAACATATTTGGTGACACAAATACGCATTTCCTTGGAGTCGCAAGACAGATTTAAAATACCTACACTGATTTCAGAAATAACCTCAGAAAAAAGTAGGCCTATTGAAAGTAGTATATAAGGCAGGCCAAAATATACAGGTACATAGCATACAAACCGCCTGTGACTGCCACAAGTTGTTCTTCCTATCGCTCATACTTTCTAATATACAGGGTGTACATTACATCTGGGAACACTTTCAATTATTTATTGCACAAGAACCAAACATAGCACAGATATCACACATATGTCTTTTTGAAGGAAACCCTGAAAGTTCTTTTTCATGTATACCACCGCAGCATACTTTGGTGATTTGCCGATAACACCAGTCATAAACATTGCAAGTTCAGGTGCGGAGCGAGCTTTCTGCGTGTTGGAGTTCGACAAACAAAGTGTTTGCTACAGCTGTTCAATGGATGTTTAGAACAAAGTACGGTAAGAAACCACCAATAAGGAAGGCACAACAAATTTATTATGACGGGTTGCTTGTGCCCAGCACAGAGAAGCAGACATCCCAGTGTGAGTGAAGTGAATTTGGTGCGTCTTGCATCCCATGAACTCGAAATGGCTCCACTGACTGTGGCAAGTCATGCGACAGAAGTTGTCTATGAAACCATTCAGATTGGAGCTAGGGTAGAAGGTCAATAACAACAACAAAGACAAGTGTTTTGAGTTTTGTTCACAGTTGCAACAATTGAATAAGGACGGGGATGGAATTTTTGATCGCTTAAGTTTTAGCAATGAAGCCACTTTTCACACTAATGGGAAAGTGTACAGGCATAATTGTCGAATCTGGGGTGCAAAGCATCCACACGAATGCATTGAATTTGGGTGTGATTCGCTAAATGTAAATGTTTTTTGTGCTTTGTTGTGTCGAAAACTGTACGGGCCATTCTTCTTCGCCAAGAGAACTGTCACTGGATATTCCTACTCGGATTTGTTGCAGCAATGGCTGATGCTTCAGATGCAATTGGGCTCTCCGTTCATCTTTCAGCAGGATGGGGCTCCCCCCCATTTTCATCGTGAAGTTTGCGGGTACCTGAATACGGAGCTGCCGCATCGATGAACTGGCCGTGCTACAGAAGGGAACAGCTGTTTCATGAAATGGCCTCCCTGATCACCAGACCTCACTCCGTGTGACTTTTTTTCTGTGGGGACACATTTAAGATCCGGTGTACGTATGGTCTCTACCACGTGATGTAGCGGAGCTCCGGGAGAGAATACGAGAAACAAATATCACAATCGACGATGCCATGCTGGGACAGGTATGGCACGAATTCGATTATTGTATTGATGTCTGCCGGGTCACTCATGATTCGCGTACTGAATGTTCCTAAAAAAAAAAAAAAAAAAAAAAAAAAAAAAAAAAAAAGATATGTACATCCTGTATAAATTATTTTCTAAGCCCCAAAATGTACTAGAATAAATAAAATGTTTATAAAACAACGTACCGCACACTGTACTTGCAGTGAGAAAGTCACAATTCCTGAACTCCATCGCCCGTGGCCTCTGGCCTGCCGAGGAGCACCACAGTCCTGAGTCCTCGGATAAATCACGAAAACCCACTGCATTATACCACACACAAACAGAGCCGGCCTGGGAGCAGATCGGCGAGACTAGATCCGATGGGCAGGGCTTGCACATTATTGGGAAACGATGGGCTTCAAATCGGCAGACCCAATCCGTTAGAGAGACCCACAGAAATGGCCTGTGGTTTTGGCCCATCATGGAAGTCCATTCATGTGGCCAGCTTTACACAAGTCACTGACATTATGTTGACAAAATGAGATGGTGGTGATAAATCCATCAATTTGTGCAAATACTCTGAGAATTAATGCTAATGAAGATAGGTAGCAACTCAACGTAAAGATGATCGCTGAACCATGGACAGACACGTAGAAAAGACAATCACACTCTCACAACTAAATTTTTGGCCATAGCCTTTCTTGGAAAATAACACACACACACACACACATATTCACACAATCACTCAGACACAACTCGTGCACATATGACCGTTGTCTCCAGCCACTGGGTCAACAATCTCCAAGAATCATATCAAAACAAACCACCCCTCACGCCACCCATCGGCAGCTACTAGGCTAATGGCAAGAAGTGGTGGCAGCACTGACTGCAAGCTGAGGGGAGTGGTAGGAAGTGGAGAAGCAGTAAGAATGAGGGAGTAGGGAAGCGGTGCATGTATTAAGCTGCACCCAGCCAGCGACGATGCAGGAAATCCCAGTAAACAAACTGTTTCATCTACTGAGACAAAAAACAAGATTTCTCCAGGGTTTGTTTTCCAAATTTCCCAGCAGGGCAGAAAAAAAGAGTGATACACCTGAGTATTCAAATCCACACACAAAGGTTACCTTGTGGTATGCTAGAATTCCACACAGGAGACCCTCACAATACATGAGAACTTCTCTATGCAACATGTAATTTATCCTAATTTCTCTTAATTTCATATTTTATTAATTCTGTAATTTTTTGTTTATAAATTATATATTCAGCTTTCTGTAAACTAGGTACCACCTCATCCCATGAGCTTTGGCTCAAAGTCTCAAGATACGCGATAAAAAAATAAATGTCAATCCCAAAACCTCACACGCCAATATAATGATCTGCATGCAATCATTCTGTTGATAATGGCACATTAAATTTGGAAAAAAAAAAATGCATTCAGCCCCCTCACATCATTACATCATCAGTGCAAACCAGACGATATTTCTCGTGTAAATCTACACAGCTATCTGGCAGTTCACACTTAAGGATACACGGCATTTTTCCAGCTCAATATTATGTAAAAATCAACACCTATTTCTTTCAGGCACTGTTTATAATGTAAATGTTTTAAGATTTTTTTGTTGATATCAGGTAATAGATCACACTTTCTAAACAAATTAGAAGTATTTTGAATATTTTTGAACCTGCTTAGAGTTATTTAAAAAAAGTAACAAGGAAATTCTTCCTCAAACTGAGGTACCATTTGATCCAATGTTATACATTTGAAGGAGACCAAATTTTTACCAGACATGCATGACATGGCTGAGGTACTAGACCTATTTAATTCCACCTATTACGTATATTACAAGGATAAAAAAGTATCACATCTTACATTTAATATTTATAATTTTTTCCTAGTAAAAATGTTATTTTTTCTATGATTTAGCTGATTCTGCAATAAAGCTTAGGTCTACTACGTAAGTATGGACTACCGAAAGTTACAGAAAAAATGAGAGCAATGCTTTATAAACTTTAGGAAATATTTGTACCTGAATTCTGAAGAAAACAACTAGCGGGAAATTGCGAATGAACATATGAGTCCAATTAAACTGTGCCTCAGAACATTCCTGAAGCATAGTCTACATCCTGCAGCCTTTCTTCATCTTCAAGCTTCCTCTTGGCATTCCTTTTAGCACTTCTTGCTTCTTTGGTAACTTTAAGAGCGAATCTCTCAGCTTCATGCACCCGTTGTCTGTCACACAGAAGAAATTGATCTTTCATATTAGAGCCACATTTTATGCCTAAATTTCTCAGGACTTCCTACCTTCCTATCACTCCATCATTGAAACATAGCACACCATCTAGTACACCAACTATTAATGTATTTATTCCTACAAAAACATTCTTGAGTAATCTTTCCCGTATGGAATGGTTGAAACTTTCATTTGTATTCTGAGTGCCCCCATGAAGACATTTACCGTATTTACTCGAATCTGAGCCGCACTTCTTTTCCAGTTTTTGTAATCCAAAAAACCGCCTGCGGCTTAGAATTGAGTGCAAAGTAAGCGGAAGTTCTGGAAAATGTTGGTAGGTGCCGCCACAACTAACTTCTGCTGTCGAATATACGTAGCGCTACACAGGCATGCTTTGCAGGCACAAAGATAAATACTGGCGCCAAACCCTCTGCATGAGTGTATTAAAAAAAAAAAAGAAAAAGAAAAAGGGGTGGCAGACAAGTTTTTCCTCCGCCTCGAGTTTCGACCACTGCATTTTCGTACATTATCCAACGAAGTAAATACAAATTCCGTATTGTGCACCTTTGAATGTAGCAGCATTTCAATGCACTACGAAAATCCGACTGGCAAGACTGTTTGGGATGTTTGTCAATATGGCCAACTCTACGTTCTGAATTTTTTCCTAACTGTGAGAAGAGATGGTTCCTTATAGGAACTTTTATGAATTGTGAATAGCATGCAGTATTCTCTTCACATAAGAATAATTAGAATATAAACATTTTGCCATGTATTCTTTCGTGTTTGCTGCTAACTCATTTAAATCCTGTCTGCCTAATAAACTACGAAACTAGAGTGAGACAACAGCAAACACGGAAAAATATAGATATCATCCCATATTTATATTTGTATTATTCTTATGCCTAATAGTGATACAGTCAGAAATGAAGCACGGCAATTGACTAGATTTTTAAATCGAAGATGACTAATTTCAGTGCAGAATGTAATGTACTAACGAGGTGCCTGCAAAGATTTTCAAACGGAGAAAAATTTTCGCTAAACTCCCGTTCAGAATATCTTCTATCGTACGCTGTCTATTATTTGGTTCTTGTTGATCATTCTCAAAGAAAGCAGGAGTGTAGGTAACAGTAAATAGCAGTCTCTTGCCATTGTTTCGCTAACGAAGTACGCGAAAGAGGAAGGGTACCCGTATAATACGGACGGAGCGCCTGACGCATAGTAATGGCTACCAGGTAAAGCTTAACTACTGAGCTTACGACTCGAACCAAACTACTGTAGCTGTATCGTCATTCATTTGACCTAAATTGTGTCTCATATTACAATGGACCAACTTTGTTTCGATTTGGAGGTGCGGCCTAAAACTTTTCTCTCCCCTTGAATTTCAAGTCTCAAATTTCAGGTGCGGCTTAGATTCGGGAAATTTTTTTTTCCTGGATTTCGAGTCTCATTTTTCAGGTGCGTCTTAGATTCTAGTAAATGTGGTACTAAGCAAAACAGGGTCCACTCAGGTCTCTAAAAATTGGTTTTATTTCATTCATAACAGGCTCAAGAAGATAATGCTTATGATATTTTGATAGTATATTTGACCACTTTCTTTTGCTTTTTGGTAAGCACACCTAAGAATCTACTCCTTTAGGGCAAAGTCCATGAACAGTGTGGTCATCTGTGGACAACTTATGAAAGTAGGTGGCCCATACAGCTTTCCTCATTGCTGTATCATCATTCAGAGGTGCAGTTTGTCTAATGGCCAGTCCTTAATACCTCTGAAGGAGGTCTATTTCAGTTTTTGTCAATCTGTCTCAGCCAGACAGAGATTTTCCATCAGATAGCAATTTTCCTTTCATTTCTCTTCTTAGCTTCCTCAATCTAGCACCCATCCTCTTTTGCACATGTCCACAACACTCCAGTTTTGTTACGAAGCTATCACCATAAACATTGAACTCATTAATTTTATTGAAAGCTTTAGATTCCCCATCACCCAGGTACTTTGTATATCTAAGGTTATGAACGGGCACTGACCTCTGAAATAATTTTAGAGCTCCATCACTCTCCATACCTCTACTGTAACCATCATAATTATTATAACACTGATGTTCAATATGTCCTTCAGTGTTACTATGGCAGGTGTGGCAATAGATAAGCACTCAACATCAAAAACTTTTCCATTCTCCACAGAAGTAGCACTTAAAACACCATTCAAGGAACGATGTCCTCGATGTTGCCATGTCCCATCAAGTGCAACAGCAATGTCCCTTGTTTCACTAATATTAACAGTTTTTTCTACTGCACATTTCATAGATGCTTTAGACACAACCGTCAAGGCACCTAAAAGTATTCTTATGTACTTGCTGAACCTACTGGGAGGAGGAAGATCAATCAAATGACAGAACGTTTGTGCAGCCTTTTTTTCCTTTTCCTATTGCACGCATTGCGTACACGAACTTCAAATTCACATCATATGAATTATGCACAATGTTCGAAGTCATTTTCGAGGTAGATTTATTACAGGATCTACACAGACCAACTAATTTTGGCGCTAAACCCTTCCTGCTACTTTGTTGTTCAGTTAGTTCCAGACAGCCTACACCATCACATTGTTTACATTTTTCCACTTCCTTTATCAAAGAAGATAAGATACCCACACCAACAACAACAAATCCACTACAAACAGCGTCATTTTTAACACAAAAATTTGAATCACCAGGAGGCGTGCCACATGTGAATTTCTTCACTGAAGAACTGACACGCAGGTTACTTTCAACAGTGTGGCTTGTTTTGTTTGTCAACTGGTTACCACAGAATTTCCTTTTATTGAATTTCTTGATGTGTGGCACACTAAAAAATATGTATTTCCACAAATATATGTAGCACTTGGGAAACAAACGTTTATTAACATGTGAACAAACTGCTTCAGAACACAAAAGTAAATACTTGCAAAGATAATCATTTACAGACGCTAGAAACCTGCACTGTTACCAACATATACAATGTATCATACATATAATCGCTGGAAACAGAAAGAAAGTGCACAGTTCTTTTCAAAATAATACTGGTTTCTGTAACAGAAATAAAGGGGGCATGGCAGTATACAAGGAGCGAATGTAAAGTAATGACACTGATGTGAAAAAAAATGTTGCTTACAGTTTTAGTCAATTTTCGTGTTGTCTCCTTCAAAGTTCCCTTCTGATTGCACACACTTTCTTTAGCACTTCTGCCATTGATGGTAACATTTCTGGAACTAATCTTCTGTAATATCCTCCAAGACCTTCGTCACAGCTCTTGGGACATCTTGTGTTATTTGAAAATGGTGTCCTTGACCGCCATTTTGACTCTTTCACAGAGAAAAAAGTTGCACGGAGCAATATTTGGTGAATAAGGTGGCTCTGGTAGTACCGAAATTTGTTTTGAGGTTAGAAATTACTGTACTGACAGAGCAGTATGGGATAGTGCATTATCGTGATGCAGAATCCAATTATCAGCAATGTTATTATTAGACGAACCGTTCCTCGATTGATGTGCAGTTCTCCTGCAATCATTTTCATGGATAAACTTCTATCAGATTTTACGAGTTCATGCACCCATCCGTGAGGTTGACAGTCGTCCACTGCAGTCTTCATCTTCAACATTTGTTCTGCCTTCACTAAACATTTTATGCCAATCAGAAACTTGAGCTTTTGACATAACCTCCTCTCCAAAAGCCTTCTTAAGCTTACCGTAAGTTGTCGTCGCGTTTTCACTCAATTTAACGCAAAAAGAAATGGCATACTGTTGCGCAATATTATGCAGTTCCATTTCTGTGATGAGAGACACTAACACGTGTTAACTTATTACAGCACAACTCGTGACTGAGCAGTTGCTTCAACATGCCGCTTGGACTAGAAGCGGCTTATAGACCAAGGTCACAGATATTGTGCCTACGCAAGCCTGCAGGGGTGCCACACCTTGCAAAGAAAATCAGTCTCATTACTTTATTGTCGCACCTCGTACATGACCGTAACTTTAAAATTTGGTATGTATAGGTCTTTTTTCATTTCAAACCCTACAGTGTATATATCAATGTAATCAGGAAAGACTATAGAATTTAATAAAGTCATTTAAAAAATTTTGATTTTTCCACCATTTATAAGCATCCTGTATCCTTAAGTGTTCGGCAGAGGATTCATCGAAAAGCCTTCAGACTATTTCTGTAACATTCCACTCTTCAACAGCACTGGGGAAAAATATCATTTAAATCTTTCTGTGGGAGCTCTGATTTCTCTTACTTTATCACGATAATAATTTCTCCCTATGTACGTGGGTGCCAACAAAATATTTTGCCATTCAGAGGAAATTTCCTGAAAACATCTCATCATAACAAAAAACACCTTTGTTTTAATGACTGTCACCCCAACTTGTATATCATGTCAGGGTATACGCGGACAAGGAAAAAAAATTCCCAGTTTTCTCAGTCAAAAATACACTTTCTCCCAAGTGAAAACATACTTTTTCCCTGTTAACTGACGGTATATTTTCTCTTGGAACTGTATAACTTATAAGTCCTTTGATTATGGTTTTATACACGGGCGTAGAATGTCCTGGCGCTTTAGGGAAAAAAATAAAAAAAACACGCATTTTGGAAAGATCTTTGATGTGCAGCAACATGTATGCTGCATATTTTTGTATTAGGAAAGTATGAACTCTAATTCCACCAAACACCGCATGTTACTTTCCAAAGCATTGAAATTGAGATTGGGATGTGCTTTTGTAAGTTAGTCATAGCTCATTTCACGCGATTTCGCCAGCCGATCACAGCAGGTATTCAGAGCTTAGGACACGTGATGTAGTCAACCAACAGCAACATCACTGTTAAGTAGCGCGAACACACAAACAGAAAAAGTTAATGGTTCAAATTAATGTAAATAGTGTTGCTAAACGAAACGCAAAGCCTTCACATATAATATTGGTCTATCAGATTAATACGCTGCAAGAGAAGCTAAGCTTTCACATAAAATGTTGGTCTTTTATGCGCGTATTACAATTTAAGATGTATCACACAAAGGTGCCAGTAAAATTTTTAATAACGACATAAATGTCTGATCTTCCAGGCTCAAAATTCATCTAAATGGCTCATCATCAAAGAGTTGATTTTTAAATGAGAGTCAAACACTTTGTGATTTAAGAAATTCATCGTATATTATCTCACATAGTTCTGGTGTAACTGCTAGAATGGTACTTTGATGGTAACGATTTTCAACCCACCATTCGAAATATTTTCCCACGACCTGTTAGAAATAGGTTCGTATCTGCAGTTGCCAGAGAGCGCCAGATGACGGGCATCACTGCGCAAGCGCAGCTACGATGTCGTAGGGAGCCCGCATGTTCGTACGTGTGAAACAATAAAAGATATTACATTATGTAAGAAACAAGACATCAGAGGATACTCCAAGAGAATCAGAATTTCATGACCCATACTAAAATGTTCACATTTAAAGCGCAAATTTGTATGTCCAGAATCCCACGACCTGTTATTAAGCTTTTCTATGTGGTTTTTGGGATGTAAATTTTCTTGGAGTACCAGTACTGTCCTGTCTCATATTTGGTTCTTTATTATGGCGTAATGCCAAATAAGCTAGAAGTTGAAAATGTGCACTTGAAATGCAGCAAACACAGTGTGTGGAATTAAACACTTTGTCTCAATTATATTGTCTGCCTTAGTGGAAAACATCAATGAAAGAAAATAACTTTGGCAAACCAACAAAAATAACTTCATTGTTCTAAAAGGCAATTAACGCTTGACTGTCAGAAAGATGGAAATAAAATAAAATCTGCTACTAATAACACAGTTTAGCCTTCCATAATTATGTGAATGTATTTTAATTCACTTGATAGCTCCCGGCCACAGAAATCTGTTTTGTCTTCATTTGACGTGGGAGCAGTAAATGAAGAGGAAACAGCAAAAACACTAAATGTAAAAATGGGTCACGTGGAGACTACACACTTCCCAACTGTAATTCAGACTGTTCTGCGCATCGGTCACGGATCTCTAATATTTCCGAACCGGGGCAATACCCCGCCATCCCCTCGAGCGTTTGAGATAGGACGTTAAAAAAAATTATATATATATATCTCCCGGGAGCGGAAAGACTTACCTCAGGGGGAAAAAAGGACGGGTATACACTCGCGCACACACACATATCCATCCACACATACACAGACACAAGCAGACATATTTAAAGACCACATATACAGACACAAGCAGACATATTTAAAGACCATTTTTTTGTGGGGGTGACATGGTATTAGAAGGTGGAAAGTGCAACATGAGGTTGAAATGAAAATGAAAGATAAAAAAATATGGGGAGAGATAAAGGTGAACTAGAAACTTAAAGTAGCTGCTAGCTGTGGACTGTACAACTCGCCCTTACTAGTATAGCGATCTGCCCAAAATTTTTTTGTCAAAATTTCATTTATAAAAAAGATGATGTGACTTACCAAATGAAAGTGCTGGCAGGTCGACAGACACACAAACAAACACAAACATACACACAAAATTCAAGCTTTTGCAACAAACTGTTGCCTCATCAGGAAAGAGGGAAGGAGAGGGAAAGACGAAAGGATGTGGGTTTTAAGGAGTCATTCCAATCCCGGGAGCGGAAAGACTTACCTCAGGGGGAAAAAAGGACGGGTATACACTCGCGCGCGCACACACACATATCCATCCCCTCATATACAGACACAAGCAGACATATTTAAAGACCATTTTTTTGTGGGGGTGTTGTGAGGGTGACATGGTATTAGAAGGTGGAAAGTGTAACATGAGGTTGAAATGAAAATGAAAGATAAAAATATATGGGGAGAGATAAAGGTGAACTAGAAACTTAAAGTAGCTGCTAGCTGTGGACTGTACAACTCGCCCTTACTAGTATAGCGATCTGCCCAAAAATTTTTTGGCAAAATTTCATTTTCTTGTATACACCGAGAACGTAATATGTAATCATTCTTACCTGTTATTCGTTTATTTCCACTCCTGTAATCTGAATCTATGGATTCCGCTAGTAATTACAACAACGCTCATCATTCGCAAACACAATCAACCACACAATCAGACAGCGGTTGGCATTCATCCGTTCAGCCTTACTTCGCTCAGCTCTGTCAGATTCCACTGACAGAGGAAACATGTACACTACGCACGCATTCACAAATCAACTTACGATTCATTCAAAATCAACTTAGAATGTGTTAAAAATGTTCAAAAACTGACAGGGATGAGTTTCAACGTAATATGAATAATAGATAAACTAACAAACTAACGTGCGCTGGATGCGAGTCGCTTTGTGAAACAAGGTTTCCTCCCCCCCCCTCAAGAATATGAATTTGCCCCCCCTCCCTAGATTTGGACCTCCTGCGCATGTATAAATCTGGCAGCTTGGGCGCTCCAGTAAAATTTTTCCCAGTAGCATCTAGCTGCTTGCTGCGACTGCTTACACAGCCAACAATTTCTGTAGCCAGAAGCGGGAGAAGGTACTACTCAACTGTGCATGTGCATGATCGAGCTCGTAACTGTTAAAATGAATTTAATGTAAACAGTTGTGACGTCACGCTCAGCAGAGGCAATTTGCTGTTACAAAGCATTGCACAGTCTTCCTAAGGCCTTTGACGCATTTTACTGTTGGCGGACACTTGTATGAGCACCGTTTTGTTGCTGTATATGGTGCATTTCCCTTGAAATTTAAGTTTTATTTTCGTTTTTTCTCTTGTTCATGTTTTATTGCTGCAGTATTGAGACACAGAAATATCCTTTGTTAGAGTATTGGTTCTTACCAATCAAAATTACACAAATTTAACTGAAAACAAAAACAATGAAAAATTTCCCGGGTTTTTCCCCGGCTCTTCCGGGTCGTACACACCCTGCATGTCCATGGCGCACTCCCCCTTCTTAGCAATAAAACAACATAAGTTGCTCTTCTTTGAATGCTTTTTCATGTCCTCTGTCAACACTATCTGACAAAGATACCATAGCACACAGGGCCACAACTGTAGTTCAATAGTGTTTCAGTGAAAATTTTTTGTGTGTTTTCAGTTGTATCACCATCCACCATCTCCCTTCCAATTTAACAGTAAACACTGAAACACTATGTTATGCAGATAACAACCAACCTTAGGCTACAATTCCCCATTGGAAGTCACCGACATCAAAAGAAAAATTCAACTGAGAAAATTGAAAAATGATGCTAACGACTGTCTCTCAAATAATAATGTATCACAAAGTTGACCAAATATTAGTTTACCAGTTACTGACCACTAATTTGCTCGGTTCTTTGCCATCAGGACCCTCTGGACCAAAGACACCTATTAGAACATACTTAAATGTTCCTTCTGGGTCGATATCCACATCAGGAACAGCGGCAAGCTTCTCCGCTGCTGTCATTAGTGTCCTGTTAAACAGGTGATAAAATTATTCCAGAAATATTTATATACAACAGGTGAGAGAAGAGTAGTGCTGCAGTCACAATGTAAACAATACAATTCTGCCTCTAGGATTTATACTGGAAAAAATGTTTCCTTCAGAGAAATAATGATCTAATATTTGGATTTTGAAACGTGTGCCTATTAAATAAATACAAGCATTCTGTGGAAGATCGTACACCATCCAAACCATAAAACTATCAATTAATTGTATCCAAAGGGAAACATACTTGAGAAAGCAATAAAATTACAAAGAGAGACAACTGCATTCTCGTAGAAAGAATTCGCTGGGTGAATTCCTTCATGTTTGGTGGACTCAAAAATATTTTTTAAAAACATTTATTGGTTATCGTTTAGAAAGAGCAGCCATTTTTGTTTCAGGCTGCAAGCATTCTTACACTTTTATAAGCGTCTGTGGTTTTTTAAATTATTCGGTAATGGATTGCGCCAGACCTTTCATATAAGAGGTATTTATTTCAGCAGACACTGGACCATAAATTAAAACCATGATCACCCTGCTGAATGTATTAGGGAATACACTTTTAATGTCTCAAAGTTGTTGGTTGTAAATTTAAAAAACCCATTTTTAATACTATCTTTCCAAAGAGTAGTTTCTTAGCCTTAATACATTTTGTGGTATTACACTACTCAGTATAGATACCTTTTTTTTTTTTTAGAGAAACAATTATGACAAGCTTATACTTAAAAACACTTTAAAAACAAATGTTTTGAATTTTTTCATTCTTTGGTCTGCAAATCTTTGTTAATGGACCAGATATAAATCTGAAAATTACACATTTAATAGACCTTTATGATATCAAACTTCTGTATAAATTTCAACCTTGAGATTCCATGGACAAAAAAATTTCAAATACGAGTCAAAAATATGTTTCTTACTGTTTGCAATATCTGGGCTGATGGAAACAGTGTATAAATTACATAATTTAAAAATATCTAGGATAACTCTTTAAAAAATGAGACAATTCATTACATTATCCCGTTCTCAACTTATTTGTTTTTACTATGTTGTTTATTGAACAACAGAGATATTTCTTCACTCATGTTGGGCACAGGGTTAAATGTTCGCCTAGTCACAGTCATAAATTCCAGGGGAGAAGACAACTCCTTTAATGATTTTTAACGGGCCTCTCGAATTGATCCTTTTCAAATTTTTTAAACGGGGTTCTTGGTGCTGGTAAAATGTAACATCCACATCTTGGTTTTGACGAGCAATGTTACCAACTTTGGCAATCCACCACTGTTCGTCATAGACACAAGCCACTATGTCCTTACTTTGAAGTGTCAGTGGTACAAGTTTTCCACAGTGATACAGTTGAGCAAGTTGTATGACTAAGGTATAAAACAATGAAAAGATCAGGTGCCTTTAACCTTCTGACAAGTTTTGAATCTTTCCTCCAAGACATTGGCATAGAGTTCTCGTATTTCCTCACATTTAATGAAACATACGTAATCCCTTTTACCTATTCTTTATACAGAATGTGAACATTTCTTGACGTGTCCAGATTTGGTTCTCATAGGTCCGTTGCAGACTAGCTTTTGTGACAGCTCACTTTGTTGTACCCTTTATGCCATCACACTCACTCTTCCCAGGGCATGATGCAAAAAAGTGCTATTCTGCACCAAGCCAACGGTCTTTTTTTCTTGGAGAAATGAGATATTAATATTTGTTTGCTTTTATATTGGCTTGCAGCACCATCAGAGAAGTTCATCAGTTTGTTTATGGAACTGTCGTGCTGTTTTACGTAGTTTGTTAACTGCAGGTGAAAAGCATGCACTGCTGTAGCTTTGTGCTCAAAGTAATCATTTGCAACACAAAAACTATGACTCTAGTTTATCTGGATCTTTATAACAGAACATAAATGGACAAACTGTGGCCTGTTTGTTTACCCAGTGGTGCCCTTGTATTTCACTTGAACAACAAAGGAATAGTTTTCAGAAAAGTCAGCAAGAACTATACATTCATCAACTGCCAAGGTTTGCTTTTGTCCTTCAGAAATTTATCCTGACTTTGGCAATTAAATGACACACTATTGAGTTTTCAAGGTTAGTAACCAACACTTAGAAAAACTATTCTCATTATTTTGAGACTCGATTGTTCAACTGCACACTTCAAGGGCTCATTATTAACTAAGTGTGAGTGAACAGATGTTGGTGGAAGGGGGATGACAACACACAGATTTGTACAGGCTTGTCTACATCTACATGGATACTCTGCAAATCACATTTAAGTGCCTAGCAGAGGGTTCATCGAACCACCTTCGCAGTTCTCTATTATTCCAATCTCGTATAGAGCGCAGAAAGAAGGAACACATATATCTTTCCGTTCGAGCTCTGATTTCCCTTATTCTATCATGGTGATCGTTTCTTCCTATGTAGGTCAGTGTCAACAAAATATTTTCACATTCAGAGGAGAAAGTTGGTGATTGGAATTTTATGAGAAGATTCTGTTGCAACAAAAAATGCCTTTCTTTTAATTATGTCCAGCCCAAATCCATTATCATTTCTGTGACACTCTCTCTCATATTTCACAATAATACAAAATGTGCTGCCCTTCTTTGAACTTTTTCAATGTACTCTGTCAGTCCTATGTGGCAAGGATCCCACACCGCGCAGCAGAATTCTAAAAGAGGACGGACAAGCATAGTGTAGGCAATCTCCTTCGTACTGCCAATAAATTGCCGTCTTTGATTACACTTCCCCACAATATTTTCTGTTTGTTACTTCCAATTTAAGTTTGATATCATGAAGATCCATTAAGTGTGTAATTTTCAGACTTTTATCTGCTCTCCTTACAAAGATATTGTAGGTCAAAGAATGAAAAAATTCAAAAAATCAATTTTTTAAAATAGTGTACATTTTGTGTAAGCTTCTCACTATAAGAAGTAGTTATACTGTATAGTGAAATAGCACAATAAATATTAAGGCTGAGAAATTACTCTTACTTTGGAAAAATACAATTAGGGTAGATAAAAAATCTACTCACCAAGTGGCAGCAGAACTCGCACATAAAAGACGGAAGAGGGGTGAAGGAAGAGAACTGGAGACGTCTAGGAAAATTGGTAGATATCGGGAAAGTCACCCAGAACAGCGGGTCAGAGGAGACTTGCCGTAAGTAATGTCTTTCCTTCTCATCCCGTACGGTAAGTCTCCTCTGACCCGCGGTTCTGGGTGACTTAACCAATATCTACCCCTTTTCCTAGACCTCTCCAGTCTTTCTCCTTCACTCGATTACTTCCCCTTCCACCCTCCTGCCTGAAGAAGGAGCCACTGGCTCCAAAAGATTGCTAATTACAGCTGTCTTTTATGTATGTGTTCTGCCGCTGCTTGACGAGTAGAATTTTTATCTATTCAATTAAATAGTTTAAAGAATGAGCTTTTTTAGCTTGCAATCAACAAGTTTGAGCCATTAAAAGTAGGGCCTATATTAAGGAATACATTCAGCATGGTTATCATGGTTTTTAATTTATAGTCCAGTTAATGATTCTTATTTGAAATTTCTGGGGCAACTCAGTACTGAATAATTTATATAAAAACAGATGCCTGTAAAAGCAAAAAATAGCCACTGTTTCTAAATGTTGAGAATAAATTTTTTTTAAAAATGTCTTTAAACCCATTAAACATTCGGGAATTCATCCAGCAAATATCAATTTTTTTCTGAAATGACCGAGCGACTGGTTACTTTTTTCCCTGGCCCACTAGTCCTAGCTTACATAACAGAAATTTTGATTTTTATCAATACCAACTGTCTGCTTTCACCTATCACATCATCAAAATGCTGGACATAAATCACTCATCGAAATCAGCCACACACTGCAACGACAAGTAGCCCAAGTTACCTATGGTGTTGTACGTTGCCACAAATCAGAAACTGCTGTGTTTCCAGTAGCAAAACATACTGTTGCAAAATTGGCAGCAAATGGGTAGCATCACGTTGTGGCACAGCAACCATAAAGCTTTGCTTTGTCTCAACGTCATAACCACCAAAGACCCATTGCTCTCGCACCTATGGCTTCGATGGTGCTGACGAAGCAGCTCTCGTCTATTTCAACAGTATGGCCAGGGCCGCCCAAAACTATTGGCTCAATTAAGAAATATTCATGGCAGATATCTCTACAAAATTGGCACCAATCGAACACAGTGTGCTCACTGCCAATTTTGAGCTCCCTTATTAAAAACTTTTGCCTACTGAGTTCGAAAACCCACATGTAAGACAGTTGCACAATTTTAGAAATGTCTAAATGACTGCCAGCAAAAAATGACATTTTCCTGACTGAACATTTCTTTCTACAGTCCCTGCCAATGGAGCAGCTCCAAATTTCGCCATCTTTCCCTGTAGTTTTCTCCAGCTTCATCTCGTTGTATCCAACACAATACCTATTTTCACACACCATATCGTTCTTCCTTCCCCCCATGAACCATGGACCTTGCCGATGGTGGGGAGGCTTGCGTGCCTCAGCGATACAGATAGCCGTACCGTAGGTGCAACCACAACGGAGGGGTATCTGTTGAGAGGCCAGACAAACGTGTGGTTCCTGAAGAGGGGCAGCAGCCTTTTCAGTAGTTGCAAGGGCAACAGTCTGGATGATTGACTGATCTGGCCTTGTAACAATAACCAAAACGGCCTTGCTGTGCTGGTACTGCGAACGGCTGAAAGCAAGGGGAAACTACAGCCGTAATTTTTCCCGAGGGCATGCAGCTTTACTGTATGATTACATGATGATGGCGTCCTCTTGGGTAAAATATTCCGGAGGTAAAATAGTCCCCCATTCGGATCTCCGGGCGGGGACTACTCAAGAGGATGTCGTTATCAGGAGAAAGAAAACTGGCGTTCTACGGATCGGAGCGTGGAATGTCAGATCCCTTAATCGGGCAGGTAGGTTAGAAAATTTAAAAAGGGAAATGGATAGGTTGAAGTTAGATATAGTGGGAATTAGTGAAGTTCGGTGGCAGGAGGAACAAGACTTCTGGTCAGGTGACTACAGGGTTATAAACACAAAATCAAATAGGGGTAATGCAGGAGTAGGTTTAATAATGAATAGGAAAATAGGAATGGGGGTAAGCTACTACAAACAGCATAGTGAACGCATTATTGTGGCCAAGATAGATACGAAGCCCACACCTACTACAGTAGTACAAGTTTATATGCCAACTAGCTCTGCAGATGACGAAGAAATTGAAGAAATGTATGATGAAATAAAAGAAATTATTCAGATTGTGAAGGGAGACGAAAATTTAATAGTCATGGGTGACTGGAATTCGAGTGTAGGAAAAGGGAGAGAAGGAAACATAGTAGGTGAATATGGATTGGGGGACAGAAATGAAAGAGGAAGCCGCCTGGTAGAATTTTGCACAGAGCACAACATAATCATAACTAACACTTGGTTTAAGAATCATGAAAGAAGGTTGTATACATGGAAGAACCCTGGAGATACTAAAAGGTATCAGATAGATTATATAATGGTAAGACAGAGATTTAGGAACCAGGTTTTAAATTGTAAGACATTTCCAGGGGCAGATGTGGACTCTGACCACAATCTATTGGTTATGACCTGTAGATTAAAACTGAAGAAACTGCAAAAAGGTGGGAATTTAAGGAGATGGGACCTGGATAAACTGAAAGAACCAGAGGTTGTACAGAGATTCAGGGAGAGCATAAGGGAGCAATTGACAGGAATAGGGGAAATAAATACAGTAGAAGAAGAATGGGTAGCTTTGAGGGATGAAGTAGTGAAGGCAGCAGAGGATCAAGTAGGTAAAAAGACGAGGGCTAGTAGAAATCCTTGGGTAACAGAAGAAATATTGAATTTAATTGATGAAAGGAGAAAATATAAAAATGCGGTAAGTGAAACAGGCAAAAAGGAATACAAACGTCTCAGAAACGAGATCGACAGGAAGTGCAAAATGGCTAAACAGGGATGGCTAGAGGACAAATGTAAGGATGTAGAGGCATATCTCACTAGGGGTAAGATAGATACCGCCTACAGGAAAATTAAAGAGACCTTTGGAGATAAGAGAACGACTTGTATGAATATCAAGAGCTCAGATGGAAACCCAGTTCTAAGCAAAGAAGGGAAAGCAGAAAGGTGGAAGGAGTATATAGAGGGTCTATACAAGGGCGATGTACTTGAGGACAATATTATGGAAATGGAAGAGGATGTAGATGAAGATGAAATGGGAGATACGATACTGCGTGAAGAGTTTGACAGAGCACTGAAAGACCTGAGTCGAAACAAGGCCCCCGGAGTAGACAATATTCCATTGGAACTACTGACGGCCGTGGGAGAGCCAGTCCTGACAAAACTCTACCATCTGGTGAGCAAGATGTATGAAACAGGCGAAATACCCTCAGACTTCAAGAAGAATATAATAATTCCAATCCCAAAGAAAGCAGGTGTTGACAGATGTGAAAATTACCGAACAATCAGTTTAATAAGCCACAGCTGCAAAATACTAACACGAATTCTTTACAGACGAATGGAAAAACTAGTAGAAGCCAACCTCGGGGAAGATCAGTTTGGATTCCGTAGAAACACTGGAACACGTGAGGCAATACTGACCTTACGACTTATCTTAGAAGAAAGATTAAGGAAAGGCAAACCTACGTTTCTAGCATTTGTAGACTTAGAGAAAGCTTTTGACAATGTTGACTGGAATACTCTCTTTCAAATTCTGAAGGTGGCAGGGGTAAAATACAGGGAGCGAAAGGCTATTTACAATTTGTACAGAAACCAGATGGCAGTTATAAGAGTCGAGGGACATGAAAGGGAAGCAGTGGTTGGGAAGGGAGTAAGACAGGGTTGTAGCCTCTCCCCGATGTTGTTCAATCTGTATATTGAGCAAGCAGTAAAGGAAACAAAAGAAAAATTCGGGGTAGGTATTAAAATTCATGGAGAAGAAATAAAAACTTTGAGGTTCGCCGATGACATTGTAATTCTGTCAGAGACAGCAAAGGACTTGGAAGAGCAGTTGAATGGAATGGACAGTGTCTTGAAAGGAGGATATAAGATGAACATCAACAAAAGCAAAACAAGAATAATGGAATGTAGTCTAATTAAGTCGGGTGATGCTGAGGGAATTAGATTAGGAAATGAGGCACTTAAAGTAGTAAAGGAGTTTTGCTATTTGGGGAGCAAAATAACTGATGATGGTCGAAGTAGAGAGGATATAAAATGTAGGCTGGCAATGGCAAGGAAAGCGTTTCTGAAGAAGAGAAATTTGTTAACATCCAGTATTGATTTAAGTGTCAGGAAGTCATTTCTGAAAGTATTTGTATGGAGTGTAGCCATGTATGGAAGTGAAACATGGACGATAAATAGTTTGGACAAGAAGAGAATAGAAGCTTTCGAAATGTGGTGCTACAGAAGAATGCTGAAGATTAGATGGGTAGATCACATAACTAATGAGGAAGTATTGAATAGGATTGGGGAGAAGAGAAGTTTGTGGCACAACTTGACCAGAAGAAGGGATCGGTTGGTAGGACATGTTCTGAGGCATCAAGGGATCACCAATTTAGTATTGGAGGGCAGCGTGGAGGGTAAAAATCGTAGAGGGAGACCAAGAGATGAATACACTAAGCAGATTCAGAAGGATGTAGGTTGCAATAGGTACTGGGAGATGAAAAAGCTTGCACAGGATAGAGTAGCATGGAGAGCTGCATCAAACCAGTCTCAGGACTGAAGACCACAACAACAAACAACATATCGTTCTTCATAAGACCTTGTTGCCTAGCCCATTGTATTGAGCTTCGGGTGTGCTCCATAACATGGTATAAATCTTCCATTACCAAATTGCTCAAATCTGGAAAATTTCTCGCCATTTTGACACACGCAGTAATATACGATACTTCAAAACGGACAGCCTCAACAGAAAAATATAGGTTGTTGGGCGCACTGATCAAGATGCATAACTGTGAGCAACAGGGACAAATACCATATGCAACAATATGCAAAGCCAACAATAGCTATCATGGTAAGGATGTATGAAACTGTCAGCATTACCTATGGCTAAAGAACTCTGTGAAGAAATATATTAAAATGTCTGCAGCATATTGGCATAGCAACATGAATAAGCTGGTGAAAGCAGACAGTTAATTAATCTTTCCCTCCCCCCCCCCCCCCCTCTCCATATGAAAATAAGTACTTTTTTGGTATTCTGTGCATATATATGCTTATATCTTAAGAATATGTGTTTGCTTCAAAAATAGGTATTTTTCTCATGATCAGTGCATGTACCCCCTAAACTGCGTAAGTGCCATTTTCGTTATTGCAGATGTTCGTTTTTTGGTATTGTGGGCTTGGTTAGAGCTATATAGGTCGAGTGAACTGTACGATTCCTGCTGGCTTTGTGGCTGTAGCATTATGTCGTAGGGTGAGACTTTTTTTAGGGGTGATGTGATGTGATGTTTTGTATTGTTAAAATTAGGTTGTCCTTGCGCTAGACCCCCTATTTCCCGCGGTTGTTCTGTAGTTTCATTTTATCATTGAAGTAAGATTACTTTCACTGTTTCTATTTTCTCGATCCCTTTACAAACGCAACCACAAATCACATGGAGTCAGTCTGGCAAAAAGCTAAAGAAAAAAATCCTATAAGGCCTTTCAGAACTCACTGTGCTATGCTGAATAACTACCTGGCGGAATTTCTCTGGTGTCAACGTTTTGGGGAAAACCCATTCCACAATTTTGTTATTAATTCCACCTTTCTAGAAGAGAGAGAGAGAGAGAGAGAGAGAGAGAGAGAGAGAGAGAGAGAGAGAGAGAGAGAGGAGGAAAAAAAAAAAATTAAATTCCGTGCATACATATGCAATATGTCATTTTTGATACAAAAAAATTTTTTGAGACAGTTAACTGATTTTTTTCTTTGCATCCAAATGAAAAATAAGTACTTTTTTGGTGAAGAGCGCGTCAGATATGACTGTAACACTCAAGTTTTGAAATAAAAAAATTTTTGGCATTCAGCGCATATATATGCTTATATCTTCAGAAATACGTGTTTCCTTCAAAAATAGGTACTTTTCTCATGATCAGCGCATGTACTCCCTAGACTGCCTAAGTGCCACGAAAAGCAGAATCAGATGTTTCCCTCGACCTCTACAGCTGAAAGGAAGCCCAGATAGCAAGGAACCAATACAGCTGAAAGGAAGCCCAGATACCAAGGAACCAATAGCTACAACCTGAAGAGTGGAATCAGACGTTTCCCTTGACCTATGTAGCTCAAATGCAGCTCTCAATACCTACCAGCAATAATAATAATAATATTATAATAATAATGAAAACAATGTAAACTTCACACACCAACATAACTCAAAAAACACCACAAAAACCAAAACCTTCAACAACTCGAAAACGCAAAAACCTGTATATACACCAGATCAATTAAAACCAACCAAAGTACGATAAATGTAAAACAGACAGAACATCAAAATTACTACAGATTAAAACCAAAATAAAAGTTTATTACCAACAAAAGCATGCAACAAAATCACCTAGGTTGACCGCCGCTACCAGTACACACACACACACACACACACACACACACACACACACACAAAACTAATCAAACCTAACAAAATGCCACACACATAAAAAACCATCACTGAAAAATGAAGATTTCCAAACCCACATTGCAGCACTGGCTACCCAGACTCAAATAAACCCATGTTACCATAGTGATAATGAACCCAATATCACATGTTAAACTCAACAAACACAAACCAATTCAAAAACACACACACAACACCATTATGTCATGGGTCAAAGGAGACAGGTGGAATAGAACACTTCCAATGGCCCCTTAACTTAGTTCCTACCTCACGCAGACAGACAGGATGTGAGGACAAGAATGAATAGTTCTGAAAAATAAGATTAGTGTTTCACTTTTAAAAGTGTTAATCAGCAGTAGGGCCTCCTGGGATCTTGCTTACTTGACTATCAGTAGTGACCAGCCATACTGTTTCTTTATAAAACAATTCCTTAATAACTTCATTGTTTAATATTTGGATTCTTGCACTGATGTCACCTCACGTGTAAGATTGTTCCCCCTATTGTTATCTAGACAACAAACTTGAACTCTAAGACATGATATCACAGTACATAAAATGATTTTTACATGTTAGTCTGAGAACGTGGACAGTGACCAAGAAGGCATACCCTAAAATTGCACTTACTTTAAGTTTTCAAAATGTCACAACCCCTTTCTTCTGTCATTTATCACTCTTTAACCTCTGGCAACAATCTGTTAATATAAAAACTGCACTGTTTTTAGGGTTCATGTTAAACCACAGACCTCTCTATAACTGACTGGTTGGAGAAAGGCAAGACAAAGAACTGGTTATGAATTGTTGTGTCCAAATCAATCTTTGAAATGCCAAAAACAGGATTAGTTAAAAATGTGATACCAAGCTTATGAACGACAACACCCTTAACGTGGTGGAGATATAAGACACAGAACTGATCAACTGCTCACCTAACTAATAACACGTAAATGTTAGCGAAATAAAATGCTAGGGACTAACAGGATCTCTGTGAGAAAAGGTAGTTTTGGGCCCAGGATGTTCTTTCTATTAGTCCTTCAAATATATTAAAAACTTGAAAATACCAGACCCCAATTCGAAAATGGAGCCTCACATAGGTACTTAAATGTATCTATGGAATGACCTACCAACCCAACCTATCCTAGATATATGTTTACACCAGTCTACAGATCAGCCTGTCAATGTAAATGAACACATATATACATCTTGTATGTCACAAGCATTCCCCCAGTCGAACACAATCTCCAGTAGGCCTAGACTTAAAGTACACCTAGCAAACAATACAGTCTAAGCTACCAGCCACAAAAAATAAACTTCATATTATGATCAAAACACACACTCAAAATATTTCACTGAAACAAACGAAATATTCTAGATGCCATATCACATCACATTTCATATAGGCTACCTATGGCTCATGTTGTTCACTGGACTCCAAACACGTTTATTTTTTCACACACAAGCATTTATTGCTTAGTCCAGTTTCTTGAATAAGTATCATGAGGCTATCGTGGTTAAGTTTGTCAAATTAACTCCCAAAAACATCTTTTTGATAGCAATATTCTTTAATACTGGTTGTTTTTCAGATTCCACACCCCCTTCGGAATACCAGCTTGGTGCTTTCTGGGGTTTAGATCTTAGCTACACAGTCATAGTTATGCTACCAAGACCTTGTAATGGATCTGGGAGATGTTATTTTTTTACCGTATTTGTCGATACCGAATTGTAAATGTTTTCTTATATTTTTGTCAGAATTTATTATAATTTGTCTTATTATATGTTAATTTACTTCTGTTTTTGAGAGTAAAAGCATATTGATTACTATTAGAAAATGTATCCACAGTCTAATATAACAGTCGCGACACTCACTGCTGTAAAAATTGTTGCCGTTTGACAGATGGAGCGACACTAGCGCTCCAAGTGGCAGGTAAGGTGAACGTCAGATGCGTCATAAGCATAATGTTTGTTTGCATCCATTTCCTTCTTCATTTCCGAATTATTTGAGTTATTTTCTTGGCTCCAAGGGTTTGTGTGGTACCAGAAGGCATATATGTTACTAAAAATGATTCTAAAAAAAGCGCAAGTAAGGACAAAAATCATGAATAGAGTGGCAAGCTACAACACATTCGTGAAGAAACACTTTTGACATTGGACAGAATTGCAGCTTACCACGTTGATATCAAAAGATTATAAACACACAGATTCACATGTAGGAAGCACATACATGTACCTCTACATGCAAAAACGACCGACAGCTCGTTTATCGTACTGTAGGCCTACTGCGTTTGTCATTTTCGCCCGTTGCCACAAGTACGACCTTCATCTTTATATTATTCTAAGTGACACAAGCAACTGCAAAATAGTGGGAGAAATATGCTAAAAACATTATAATGAGCTGATTACACTACATTTCAAGAAAAACCAAATATTTGAATAATTTTCAATCAATCAGTCAGTGCACAAGGTGCTGACAAAATAATGTCATCACACGAAAGAAGCAAGGAAAATTAGGTGACTAACAACAGAAGTGAACGAAATACATACCAAAGAAATCAGCAGCCCAAATGAGCCAACTACTTCAGTTTCTTATTTGCTTTCTTGTTGTTAGAAACTAAGTCTTGATTCCAATATTTGAGCCGGTAAACAAGTCTCACTTTAACAAATATCTTGATTAACATCAGCTTAGTTTCTTCACAACATCCAGGGGGAAAACTTGGGACAGCCAGCAACAAGTTTACATATAATTCACCACAGTTTTTCTTGTGAGAATGTTCATCAAAAACTGATGCCATCTGATTTTCACAATCCCTCAAAAATAAACAAATATTTTCACTGCAAATAACCAAGCTTCAAAACTGTCTTCGTAACTTTTGAAATGGCAATAAAACTTGTCATTTGCATCTAAGTCCTGGCTGTTGTCTACAAGTAGATTCCTGCACTTGACACAATTATGTAAAGAAAAAAGTTTCTTCAACATGTAACCAAACACATATCTCATACTGTTTTGTTCTTCAAGGTCTGCTGGAACTTCCACATTTGGTAGCTTTGTTGCAGAACTTGTATCAGTACTGCATAACAACTGAGAGACCTTTAATGTTTGAGCAGATTTCATGTCCAGTATTGCCTGACCCCAGTCAATTCCTTCACAATTACTGCTTGGCACATTAGAGGAATTTATCAGTTTGCTTAGTGTACAGTTGTTAAATGCAGCACAAAACTGCCTTGGAAATGGGTTGCTGCAAAAACCACCTCTCTGCCTCATAGTTGAAAAAAAGTTTTCCAATGTGTCTTGGTTAATTTTACGTGAGAATAAGTACAATTTTGTTCCAGTCAGTACCTCGGCAGCAAGCATTTCCAAAGCACATATATTGCTTAGAAGCCCCTTTACACATGTTATCCTCAGGGAGTAATCTTTTCCATCAGAGCCTACAAATTTCCAAGAGTGAATCCATGGCTTCATCACATGTAGAACATCCAGATGCTCTGAATCACTCCTAATACAGTTTCTTAGATGCACAGGCCCTTTCACACTGTATGTATTAAAGAAATCAAAAATGTCATTAACTTTCTGACAAAAGTCTGAAGTGCCAGTTGCAGATAATGGCATACTACCACAAAATACAAGTGTGTCAACACCAGCTGCCACTGTGTGGCTTAACACACGAACTGCAGTACCCACTTTCATTTTTGAAAAAGCTGGCAGTTTGACAGCTTTTTTAGTCAGCTTCGGAGCTAACTTGTATTTCCTGTGCAAGTCATTTGAATAGAGCTGAGAAATGTCCTTCCAAGAAGCAGTACCAACCAAACCATCATTTGATGTATGAATTATGCCATACCTAAATAGGTTGTTTCTGATGCTCTTAAACAAACGTGGGGTATTATAGAAGAAATAGATCTTCTGCTCCTCATATACCAAACTTGGATTGTCTTGTGTAATTCCCAGTCTCTTTCTACAGCCCACAAAATTTGAACCCTGATCAGTCACACAGGTCTTTACAACCAAGCCAATTTCCTTAAGTGTCTTGAGTACTTCATAAAATATAGCAGTCAAATGCATAGCTCCCACTGTTCCTTTACAAAAACAGTACAGCAATGGTTGTTTGAAACATGAAAAAATGCCACTAATCATTATCACCAACACACTGTTCGCAATTTTAGCTGTGCCTCATATGTCAAATTTGCCATTAGAGACATTTCATCCAATGACATATTCACAAGTTTATCAATATAAGAAAAATGTTGCACCTTTTGCTTTAAAAGATGGAATATATAGTCACTTATCCCACATTTTATTTGCATGCCTTCCACATACCTTTGTAATGTACGCACTGATGGAAGCATAAAACATTCTGACAAAAACCTGTATGCCTGAGTGCTGTAATATAATAAATTTAGAGGAAACAGATTATTTTCGTCTTTCCATCTTGCAGCACGTTTTTCTCTCAATGGCATGGTAATCTGGCTTACCAACAAGTCAACGGCACTTTTTTTAAATATCGGGATACTACAGTCTTTAACATTCGTTTGTCCTTGTTCACTTGCTCCTTCTGATACAGTTTCTGTCGCTGTCTGTAAGCACTTTCCTTGTCCCGTAATAGTTTCGCTCAAAGTCTAGCGATTTGCACATTCTGACACTTCACACGCTTTTGTAAGACACGAACAGCTGCACTTAATCTAACCACTTCATCGTCAAAGCAAGTCTGTGTTGACGATTCACACGAATCTGGCACTGATACATGCAGAGTTGAACCGGCTGCTTCTGTGTCACAGGACTGTTTTACTGCTTTAGATTGACTGTCGAATCTTTGTGGCAGTTTCCTCTTCATCGTCAGCTGAGGTGGCTTATTTGGAATGTCAAACAGTGTGGGTACTGCATTCCACACGAGTCTGTTGTCTGCGTTCATGAACTGGTTTTGTTCCAAATGTGGCGAACAAAACCTAATATTATTATACAGGTACACTGGTTCTTTCTTAATGAGGCCTTCTCGCCTGCTATTAACAAGCCATTTTCTGCTCCTAAAACGAAACATTCATCATTTATACACATATAGTTTGCAAGTGAATCCTGACGATACAGTTTAGTAACATGATGGTATATACCTCTCAGGATCCTTAGGAAACCTAAAAAAAGACAGCTGTGGTGTCTTCTTCCTGTTGTTAGTGCAATTTATTGCGCTACAAACGCTCCCGCCAGTAAAAGCCATTGTATAAATCGAAATAAACAACCACTATTCTCTTTCACGATCGCGGCGAATTCACAGTGTAACGCAGCAGCCTCTTGGGGCGCTGCTGGCGCTGTAGGCAACAAAATCGAGGCGAAGTGTTGCTACTGTTATGATGTATCGAAGAATAGCAAAGAGACTGATTACAAGTGGAAACTTGTGAATTGTGTAAAATATCTTTGACGTTGGAGTCGTCTTTGACTATTGTTTTGGTGTGTGTTGACGGAAGAACAATGTGAAGGTCGCCGTCATAAATAATTTTGAATTATGTTACTATTATTTTTGTATTAACTAAAAAGAAGAAACTACATTTGAAGAAACTGTATTTGAAACACCAAAATGAGAGAAACACGTTGAACCACGTCTTTTCTGCAGCCGACAACGATGCATTGTGGAATCATACTTAGACAACTGAAGCCAAGACTAATATCGCCTTGCAAACGTCTAACGGAAAAGGTACTGTCACGAAATATGGCAAATTTAAGTAAATAAAAAATAGTGATCATATTTTCAACTTGTGTCTTAGCCGGGATGCCATATTTCAACTGGGGACTGTAGCCGGGATATTGTGTTCACGAGATTTTCAACAGTGCTACGAGGAAGAACAGTTTTGCGTGTTAATACCTGTTTCTTCAGAATGTGTGTTACAGTGTTTGTGTTCATCGGGAAGTAAAAGTTTTGGAGAAGAAAGGTTTCGGCAAAAAATATAATTTTCGACAGAAGAAAATACTTCAAGAATTTTGGTCAACAATCACATGGATGGAAAACGTGGTTTTGCAACAGTGGAAGAGTGTTCCAGATAAGTCACGAAAACCTCGTATTTTGTTAATACAATATTTTTATCTTGTTTTATATTGTTGTGTATAAATTTTTGTTCTTCACAATGACTTATGAGTTTTTCGAGAGTATTGTGCCTAAAGTAGAAAGTAGTAATTTAATAGACTTCGAACATCAGGACAGGTCAAATCAAAGAGAAAGAACCGATCAATTTGATTTAAAAAGTTTTCTTGTAAATTTCACGAAAGAAATTAAACAATCAGTTGACGACAATAAGACTTACTGGGATGAAAAAATTGATAACATTTTGTTGCAAGTCCAAGCAGTCAATACCCAAGTGGGTCAGCTTTCGAACAGAGTTGGCAGTGTTGAGGAAAAAATTGAATCTGTGGAAGCAAAAGTAAATGAAATTGATGCTAAATTGAGCGGTGAAATTAATACTGTAAAAAATGAGTTACTGGTAGATAGGGAACGAAATTTAATGTATTTTAATGAGATAAAAGGGGATATAAAAAATTTGGATGAGAATACAAAAAGTTTGACAATCGTTTGGTTACTCTAGAAGAAAAAGTAGAATGCAATGATTTAGAAAACAAAAAATCTGTCAAAGAACTTAGCGAAAAAATTGAAAGTTTTAACATTGAATTTCAAAGCAAAAATTACAATGTCAACACATGTAATCTTGTATCTAATATTCCACTGAAGCACTTTTCGGTAGATGGACACTTACATCCTGTTGATTTTATGCTGTATTGTAAGGATTGTTTTTTACCTCACTCACCAGATGAAATAAAAATTAAATTTGTGAAAAAATTCTTAGAAGGGGAAGCTTTGACTTGGGCAAACCAGATTGTAACTCTGGAAAAATTTTGGGATGATCTTAAACAAACTAGAATCAAAAGTGAATTTTTGAATGGGCGAAACTATAGAGAATCAGATGGGAGCATGAAACAATTTTGCAAAAGTGAACTTCAAAAACTTATTCATTTAACAAAACCTTTGGATGACTTGATCAAAATTGATACCTTAAAGAGAAGATTGCCATCAGCAATGCAGTTGAGTTTAGTTCATTGTCCTGATGGGTTTACTCAGAAAGGTAATGGTCAAAATTGGGGAAATGACAACTTTCAAAAAAGGGAACAAAACAATTATCATGGCGTCAGTCAAAATTCAGGGGGATATAACAATTTTGAAAAGAAGGACCATAAATTTTATCCAAAACAAGAACAACATTTTCACATTAATAATCAACAAAATAGAGAACACTTTAGGGATCAAAATCACAGAAATTTTGATAGAGGTCCGTACAATAGGAACTACCAACAGTCAGGTAATGTTTGGCATAGGAATGGGATCAGAAATGTTGAACCGAGCGAGGTGGCGCAGTGGTTAGACACTGGACTCGCATTCGGGAGGACGACGGTTCAATCCCGCGTCCGGCCATCCTGATTTAGGTTTTCCGTGATTTCCCTAAATCACTCCAGGCAAATGCCGGGATGGTTCCTCTGAAAGGGCACGGCCAAATTCCTTCCCCATCCTTCCCTAATCCGATGAGACCGTTGACCTCGCTGGCTGGTCCCCTTCCCCGAAACCAACCAACCAGAAATGTTGATCAGAGACATTGGCAGAACCACAATCACCAGTTCATACAGGAACCGGAAATAAAAAACGAGTAGACGCCCCCTTGAAGGTCCGCAAGGTTGAGGCAGAAGGTGAGCACGATGAAAGGACCAATGGATGTGACTATCATAAACCCAAACATGACAGTTCCAAACCTAAGCTATCACATGAGGTTATTAGTTGTTACTTATTGAAAAAATTTCAAGAGGAAAATAATATTGATAAAGATAAAATTTTCAGTACACAAGAACATACAGTAGATAAAAGTAATTGTGATTCATTTAATTTAACAGAGTTTTACACTCGGGCAGAAAAGATCAACACTTTGTCAGATGATGTAATTTGTAGTAGTTCAGAGATGTGTGTGAATGAAAGAGAGAATGCATGCTGTGAGAATGAAAATGTTGGTGAAAGGGATCTGGTAACTTTAGAAAGGGGAAATAATATTTTGGGGAATAATTTGAATGTGTATGACCTGAATATGTGTAATGATAATGATGTTGTTGATAAAGTTGATAATGATGGTAATGGTATTGATGATGATGTTGAGGAAAGGTATTTCATTAGTTTAAATAGGGAATTGGGTATATACATGGTTGAAAATGGATTAAATAGTGAGAATATTATAGAAATTCCCAGGGATGTTACCAGGATGAATAAAGCTCACAAGCTGGATGTATGTGAAAGTGTGAATTTTGATGTTGTTGATAAAGAATCTGACTACACAAATGACAATGACACATGTATAACTTGTAACCTAAGTGAAACTTTTACAGATACTAATGATACACACACATTTCTTATGAATATATGGCTCAACAGTGAAACTATTTCTTTTGACAAGAACTTTAGAAAGATGCTTATTAATGTATGTGAAACTGTATGTCCTGAGTGGTGGAAAAAGATGAGATATTTTATTTTTGAAAAGCTGAAGGATAAGTACTTCAATAGTATACAATGTGATTTGGATGAAAATTCTTGGCTATTTGAGATAATAGAGAGTACTCATGACAATTTTGTGTCTTGTGCAAATTTTATAACTGTGACAAATAATACATGTAATGATATGCCATATGATTCTGATAAGTATAGGTTTGGGGAAATTGAAAGTGATTTATTACATGAGGATACAGGTTCTGAGAAAAGTGATCAATTTTGCAGTCCCTATATAAAAGTTCAAATTGGGTCATGGATTGGTAAATGTTTAATTGATACAGGAAGTGAGATCTCGGGAATATCTGAAAGGTTAAGCAAGAAATTGAAAGTGGGGAAAGATTATGTTGAAATGCCAGTTGTTGGGGTAAAGATAAAAGGTGCTACTGGGAAGAGCAGTAAATTGGTAAAAAGCCAGGCTTTAGTGACATTTTTAATTGGAGGCAAGTTGTTCACACATGGATGTTTCGTAATTCAGGAATTTAATGAGGATTTTCTTTTGGGTATGAATTGGATAGTAGAAGCAAATACAGCATTTGATTGGGTTGGAAAAAAACTTTTGTAGAAACTAGTGAAAGGGAGTACATTCAGACAAATTTTGCGAACACACTTGGTGATCAGAGTAATGGAAATTTTGACAGTATCAATTTACTAAAAGAAAAAAGATTGGAGAATATTGAAACTCATAGATTTGATACCGATGAAGTTGAATTTGGGAATTTAGTAAATTTGAAAATTTCAGAAACACAAAATTTATCTGGGGAGCGAAAACAACAGTTAGAAAATCTGCTGTGGGAATACAGTGATGTTTTCAGTGACATACCTGGAAGGGTAAAGGGTTGTCAGTGTGAGCTTCAGGTAAAACCTCATGAACCATTTTTCATAAAACCATACAGTATTGCAATATCAAAAAGACCTGGTGTTGAGAAAGAGCTGAAAAAGATGGAAGGATGTAATATAATAGAAAGGAGTATCAGTGCATATAATAATCCTCTAGTAGTAGTTTCGAAAAAAGATGGTGGAGTAACATTGGTTTTGGACTCTACACACTTAAACAAAATTTTGTTCAGACAGATAGACCATCCTGAAAATATTGATGAGTTACTCTATAAATTTACGGATTTAAAATATATGTCAAGTTTGGATCTAACTTCGGGTTTTCATCAGGTACCACTTTCGGTTAATCCTAGAAAATATACTGCTTTCTTGTACAATGGTAAGAGTTACTGTTACCAATATTGTGTTGTGCCATTTGGGTTAAATTCTTCTGTTTCTGAATTTATAAGAGCTTTGGATCATGTACTGGGGCAAGAACTTGCGTCTAAACTGATAATTTATGTAGATGACATTTTGGTTACAGGGCAAAATTGGGAGGAACATTTTTTGATTTTGAAGTCAGTTTGTGAAAAACTTAGGAAAGGGGGGATGACATTGAAATTAGAGAAATGTAAATTTGCAGTTTCTGAATTGAAATTTTTGGGTCATGTTGTCACAGACAAGGGAATTTTGGCAGATCCAGAAAAAATTAAAGCAATTTCAGAAACTCCTATTCGTAAGACTAAAAAACAATTAAAGTCATTCTTTGGGTTATGCGGTTATTACCGAAAACATATAAGTGATCAGAGTCTGAATGCACCATGTTTAAGCCAATTACTTAAGAAAAACACTGTTTGGGTTTGGGATAAAAGTTGTCAGGAAGAGTTTGATAAAATTAACCAAGAGTTGAGAAAGCAACACTTATTACGCAGACCTGATTTTAGTTTTCCATTTTGTTTGAACACGGATAGCAGTAATTATGGGCTTGGAGCAGAGTTATTTCAAGAAAGAGTAGAGAATGGAGTTAAGATACATTGTACCATAGCATTTTCAAGCAGAATGTTGCTCAAGCATGAGAAAAATTATACAGTCACAGAGAAGGAACTTTTGGCAATTCGTTGGGCTTTTACAAAATTTAGAATTTACCTTGTTGGACATAAAACCATAGTATTTTCGGATCACAAAGCTTTGAGTTACTTACAAGAGTGCAAATTATACGACAGTAGATTGACCAGATGGGCAATTTTACTGCAACAGTTTGACTTTGAAAGCAAACACATAAAAGGTTCTGAGAATGTAGTAGCTGATTCACTTTCAAGTTTACCAATTGGGGGAGAAAAGGAGATTTTTGAACAAGAGGAGGAAAAGCAATTTAAAATTAGATACTTGAAAGGGGTGGAAAATGAAAAAACAATTAGAGCTATGTGTAACAAAATTAGAAAAAATCAAAATTTAGATCAGAGTTGGAAATTAATCAAAGAATGTTTAGGCAAGAAGGGGTATGAGAAACTTGATAAATTTTACAGATTGCATAAGGGGATTTTGTTTCGGAGAACAGATGTAGATTCTGATAATTGGAAACTGTGTTGGTCAGAGGCAGATGCTGATAAGCTGATCATTTACATACATGAAAGTTTCGGTCATTGTGGGATACAGAAGTCTATTCAAAAGATACAAGAAAATGTTTATTTTTACAATATTGGAAAGAAGGTAAGAAAAGAATTGGCAACCTGTGACAAATGGCAGAGAGTTAAAGTGAGCAATCAAAGATGTGGTGGAGAGATGCAAAACATTATTCCGGAAAAACCTTTAGATCTTATCGCAGTGGACGTATATGGAATGTTACCAAAGAGTAAAGGTGGTTACTGTTACATATTTGTTATGGTAGATGTATTTTCAAAATTAATTAAACTATATCCAGTGAAAAAAGCTACTAGCCATGAAATTATAATAAAAATTGAAAGAGATTATTTCGAACAGGTGGGTAAACCAAAAGCTATATTATCAGATAATGGTTCACAGTTCACCTCTAAAATTTGGAAAAAGTTTATTGAAAGATAAAAATTGAAGCATATACTTATATCTGTTTATTCTCCGTCCACCAATCCTGCAGAAAGATATATGAGGGAAATTGGGAGACTTTGTAGAAACTGTTGTTGTTGTTGTTGTTGTGGTCTTCAGTCCTGAGACTGGTTTGATGCAGCTCTCCATGCTACTCTATCCTGTGCAAGCTTTTTCATCTCCCAGTACCTATTGCAACCTACATCCTTCTGAATCTGCTTAGTGTATTCATCTCTTGGTCTCCCTCTACGATTTTTACCCTCCACGCTGCCCTCCAACACTAAATTGGTGATCCCTTGATGCCTCAGAACATGTCCTACCAACCGATCCCTTCTTCTGGTCAAGTTGTGCCACAAACTTCTCTTCTCCCCAATCCTATTCAATACTTCCTCATTAGTTATGTGATCTACCCATCTAATCTTCAGCATTCTCCTGTAGCACCTGTAGAAACTATTGTAGCCATAAGCATCCAACCTGGTTTGAGCACATTCGAAATTTTGAAGATATTATGAATAGCCTACAACATAGTTCCACAGGATTTTCACCATATGAGATTATGTTTAATATTAGACCTCCAAATCTTATGTCAGAACTTATTGAATTTCCTAAATGTACACCTTTAACTATGCAAGAGAGAGAAGATATTGTCAGGGAAACTATGAGGAAACAAGGGGAAAAGAGGAATAAAAGATATAACAATAGGGTAAGATTAACCACTTTTAAAATTGGGGATCTTGTTCTGGTCAAATCTCATGAAAAATCAAAAATGTTAACTTCAGAAATTAAAAAATTCGTTGATATCTATATTGGGCCTGTTGAAGTCATAGAAAATCCACACCCTAATGCTTATCTTTTGGTGTATCCTAAGTCAAAGAAATTATTTGGTCTCAGGAATGTTGTCTCTTAAAAACTGTATAAACAGAAATCATAATTTCAAAATTTAAATAACCTATTATCATCTAAAACAAAAGTTCTCCACTGCAATACGCTTGTTAGAACAAAACTGCCTGTACAACGAAGTGTGTATATTTGCATGTATAAATTAATAATTTGAAGTCACATATTAATTGAAACTGATGAAAAACACTGTTCTAACAAAGAATGAGAGAAAGATTTATTTTTACTTTTTTACAAAAAAAAGTCTCCATGGTGAGCATTTCTGAATTTTTCTAATTTTTGGAAGCTAAGTCTTCCCTGTGGGTGAAGGCATGCATGTGAGGACATGCATGCAAAGGTATAAGTTTCAAAACCAATTTTAGATAAAGCCTCATGATATATGAGCAGTTTATTGTTGTTTATACTGATGTTGTGGGGAGCAAAAGTACTCTTCACAAGAATGTGACTTGTAGTAATATTGTAGTAGAGAGGAAAGTGTACATAAATAATTGCAAAAAATTTAGATAATACTGATGTATCTTTAGCTGTACTAAAAGAAGAAAATCATAAAAAAATACAAAATAAAAAAAACCTAAGTAAAAAAATTTAAAAAGAAAATCATAAGCAAAAAATATATACAAAAAACAAAAAATCCATGACTAATAAAAAAAATATAAAAATTAAAAAAAAATCAGATGTTAAAAAAATATATATATATAAAAGGCAAATATAGAGAAAAACACATTACACTATATATGACCAATATCATTTTTACTGTACAATATGTAAGCATAATGAAATTAACATTAATATTTAAAAAAAAATTAAAACTTATTCTAGGAAATGAGTTTTACCTTTCTATTATTTTCAATCTGCATGCTGTATGTTAGAATATTTCTCATGTATGTTTTATACCATGTATATTTGTCATGTTAAATAATTTCTTTACTTGAAAATTTTGTGTATGGGATTGATGTATCATTGCAACAACAGCCAGTAATAAGGCCACAGATTCAAAGAGTCCAAATTTGGAAGAGGCTATCAGACTGCGTCATTAATGTACTAATTGTGTAATACAGATCCATCACTGAGTGTTGTCGGGATTTTGTTGTATATGTCCATAACAACAAAAGCCCTGGGGAGCAGTTTAATGGATCTGGGAGATGTTATTTTTTTACCGTATTTGTCGATACCGAATTGTAAATGTTTTCTTATATTTTTGTCAGAATTTATTATAATTTGTCTTATTATATGTTAATTTACTTCTGTTTTTGAGAGTAAAAGCATATTGATTACTATTAGAAAATGTATCGAAGAATAGCAAAGAGACTGATTACAAGTGGAAACTTGTGAATTGTGTAAAATATCTTTGACATTGGAGTCGTCTTCGACTATAGTTAGTCGGCAGCTAACTCTTGGTGTATGTTGACGGAAGAACAATGTGAAGGTCGCCGTCATAAATAATTTTGAATTATGTTACTATTATTTTTGTATTAACTAAAAAGAAGAAACTACATTTGAAGAAACTGTATTTGAAACACCAAAATGAGAGAAACACGTTGAACCACGTCTTTTCTGCAGCCGACAATGATGCATTGTAGAATCATACTTAGACAACTGAAGCCAAGACTAATTTCGCCTTGCAAATGTCTAACGGAAAAGGCACTGTCACGAAATATGGCAAATTTAAGTAAATAAAAAATAGTGATCATATTTTCAACTTGTGTCTTAGCCGGGATGCCATATTTCAACCTTACCAATGATTTACGCTACAATTAAAACAAAACTTATTCACAATTCCAATTACAATAGCTACACATTTCATGTACCGGTTTTCGTAAATACAGATCTTTACGTACTTGGTTTAGGTGAAATAATGCCAATGCGTCACAATTATTTCGATGTGAGCAATGAAACTTCACGTAAAACATGACTGCGATAAAATGCGTAATAAAATAAATATACCGAGGTCTAGAAATAAGCATGATTACACATAAAAGGGATGATTAATACAGTTCAATATTAAAAATGTGTATTCAACAAAACCGTAGTCCTACAGAACTGGAGGGGTGTGACGGTAATGGTTTTATTTTATCAGTGAAATTACATACCGGTACTGGATGTTACTAATGCACCTGAAACCATCAAATAAATGATTACAAACTTAATTTACCGGTTTTTCTCCCCCGGAATCCAAAACATCAGACAGTATATATAATAATGGTATGAGACAATGAAGGGAGATTATTTGAGGACGTATTTTCATCAATTTTGAGACGTTATGACTCGTAATAGCCCTGGAGACGTCTTTTACAACAATCGAATAATTTGTAGCAGTACACTGATAAAAATAACTGCTTGCAACTAGCAAGTAATCGCGCAACGCGCAACCAAACTTCGAACACACAAATAACTTCTTAACACGATACGATTACATGACAATGGACACCATACGCATACTCAAAATAACAAACCTAGATGAACACAGCACCGGTTTTTGTACGCCTCCAAACAAACTGCTTTTCAGAGATTGTATTTTAATAAATGAAGACATACCGGAGCAGTGGATTTTAATAATACCGACAACCAAAGACAACAAAGCAACTGAACTACGCACTAGAACAAGCCAGTTTATTTGATTAATTTAAAATGTTTTGTTATTTGCTGACATGAATCCATGGCTTTTTAGATTAAAGTACTGACTTCGAAAGTGGGGGCATTTTATGACAGAATTAAAAATCATTATTGACAAAGCCAATCCAATCCAATAGAGACTGTAGATCTTACACTAATAACTAAACAAGAAATTTCCAGAAACTTACCTCCGCTTATAAAAATGTCCACAGTGTGCGTTAGAAAAATGTGTAGAAGAATGAAACTCAAGGAGAAAATACGAATTGCTTTGGAAGTAAAGGATACTTATTATAAATGTCACTATCTTTATCGTAAGTTTTGCATATGATTTTTACGGCTTAATGCTTTGGTTGCTATTATTGGCTCGTTGTAATACGAGAGTTTCTTATTTAAATTTGAACGAAACCATTAAACAGAGGCACATTTTCGAAGTGTTGTTTGACTGATTTAGTCACTCAGTACAAAACACCTTCCTATACTCTTTACTAGTTTAAAAAAATGGTTCAAAAGGCTCTGAGCACTATGGGACTTAACTTCTGAGGTCATCAGTCCCCTAGAACTACTTAAACGTATTTAACCTAAGGACATCACACACACCCGTGCTCGAGGCAGGATTCGAACCTGCGACAATAGCGGTGGTCTGATCCCTGAAAATGTTACTGCAACTTTTCTGATGTGTATAATCCTTGACTCATTTGCCAGATTTATGCATTCTGTAATCTCACTAAATAACTCAAGGAAAATAACAGAGACAGTTCTATCCTTCTCCAATCCGTGCATGTATCATGTCTTCAGTGAATTCGGCACCAACAGGACATTACGAATTTGACTTTTTTAAATGTCCAACCACACATGCATATTTCCTTGTCCAGCAGTTCATTCGGTTGGGCAGCAATGATCATTCACATAGATTTTAACTTATTTTTTGCCAGTGCACTGTTTGTATCTGCGAAAATAAAAACTGCTGCACAAGCTCTGCAAACAACAAATGTGATCTTACAAAACATCAAACAATGGTTCTTCGACAATAAAATGAAAACGAATGAAGAAATAACACAACAAAATTTTACATGCAGCCTTACAAATGTGGCATACCCCGATAATATGGAGGCTATCAAACTGCTGGGATTCCTGATTGACAGCAAATTAATAATGAATGAACAAACAGTGTATGTGTGCTCCCAGCTCTCCGATGTACTGTCTGCAGAAAGTAAGTTGACACTCAGCGCCGTGGCTTATGGGAATGACTGTAAATGGGAGATGCCTCCACTGTCACTCGCTTCAGCCACCGCGCCGAGTGTCAACTTAGTTTGTGTGTACAGTAATATACCTTCTGAGGAGAACAGTAGGTGTATTAGCTGACCCATACCTTATAACAGTGCATTATGCAATATTTAATAGCCACATCAATCATGGCCTACTGTTATGGGGATATTCTGAAGGCTGCAAGTATGTGGCAGTGCTACATAAAAAAAGCAGTCAGAATCTTTGCATCAAGCTAAAGACTGCAGCACTGCAAGCCTATGTTCACGCAATTTGACCTGGTGGAGGCTCTGTAATGGTGTGGGACGTGTGCAGTTGGAATTAAATGGGACCCCTTATACTTCTAGATACGATTCTGACAGGTGACACATATGTAAACATCATGTCTACCTGCCTCCATTCATGTCCATTGTGCATTCCGACAGACTTGGAAAAATCCAGCAGGTCAATCCAACACCCCACACGTCCAGCACTTCCGCTGGCCTCCATCTCTCCAGACATGAACATGTTTGGGCATACCTGGGATGCCTTGCAACAAGCTGTTCAGTACAGATTCGACCCCCTTCTACTCTAGCAGATTGATGGGCAGCACTGCAGGATTCATGGTGTCATTCCCTCCATGGCTACTTTAGACATTAGTTGAGTCCATGCCACGTCATGCTGCAAAACTTCTGCATACTCGCGGGGCCCTACCCGATATTAGGCAGGTGTACCAGTTTCTTTGGCTCTTCAGTGTGTGTATCATATATATTTCCTTATATATATGAAAAATGATAAATAACTCTTGCATATTTAATCTTCACACAGTCTGTCCAATCATGACTGGTAAACGACACAGATCCAGAAATTAAAAACATCAAGTTACTGGTATTTCTATAGATACGTTAACTTTGCACACCTTATGTTATGGAAGTAAGAGCTCTGGAAACCAAGGGGCTGTTAGTTCTGTTTTGCATATATATCTACTTGATTAGTTCTCATTAGTTGGAAAACAATATTGTGGCAATATAAAATCTACCACCGCAAGAAATGACAGTGAGAAAATGGATGTCATGTAAAAATAAGCAAACACTGCAGAAAGTGCTAGATTCCCAATTTCTGGAATAGACAGGAAGATTTATGGGTCTCTACGTCAGCCAAACGTAACGAATAGAATAGTTTGGTAAATACCATAAATGGATATAAGTCTGCCACAGCAGCCTGTATTCGAGATGACTGTAACTGCAAAATTATCTGAAAGGAAAAAAGATCAAGGTCAATTACAAATACACACTTTCTATCTAATCAAGTGCTTCAGATGAAGGATGTTTCATTTATTTATTTATTATACACCTTTAAAAATGCAACCAACATAATCTTTTGTGTACACAGACGTAGCAATACAATTACATAAATAACACGCACAGACTAAAAAATATTTTACGTAATTACTGTTCGACATTAAATTGTCCATCATACTGCGCATGATGTATTATGTAGAATCACATACATAAGTTTAATGTAATGAAACTATATTACTGTCTGAGATAATTTTTAAAGCCTATTTCGAACTCTTCTATTGTATAAAATGCTTTTTCTCTCAAAGCCACAACTGTGCGACGTCTTTAAACATATTGGTGACACATTGTGTACCTGTAGTGACAACATATTAAACTGTTTTACCCTCATGTATTTGTAACTGTCTAGAGTTTCCTTAAGTCTAGCGACTGTGATGTCTGTCTTCTGTTTTAGGTGTGTATTATATTGACGGGCCACGAGGCTACACCACCGCGGGGTCGAGGCACCTTGTCACAGTTCCTGCAGAACCCGCCCCCCCCCGCACCTCCCCCCCCCCCCCCCCCCCCCCCCCCGCCATCAGAGGTTCGGATCCTCCCTCGGGCGTGGATGGGTGTGTTATCCTTAGCGTGAGATAGTTTTAGATTAAGTAGTGTGTAAACCAATGACCTCATGACCTCAGCAGTTTGTCCCAATAGGAACGTACCACAAATTTCCAAAATAACATCAATGGATAGAGTGTTTTAGTTTGTAATAATGCTAGTTTTCTTTTGTATGTATTAGACAACTTAATATGAAGAGGAATGTAGCTGTGGGTATTTTTATTTATTTATATATATATTTTTTTTAAATAGGGTTCCCAAGACATTATTTATAGCCCCACAGATGCATCTGAACTCCTTATTTTTGCCAAATGTGATCTTTTTTTGCTCCAGGGAAATTCCTCAATAACACAATGGCATGTCAATTGTGCTTGGAAAAAGGTATAGTATGCATTTAGCAATAGCTTATCATTAACACATGACCTTAGTTTACCTAACAAATATGTAGCACATACTAAGTTAGTAGAGATATATTTGGTATAATTCTTCCATGTTAATTTCGTGTGAAGACAGAAGTCAAGAAGTTTAGCTGAAGCAGTTATTGCCATCCTCTTTAATTGATAAGGTAAAGAGAATATTTACAGTTTGTCAGTATTAATACAAAATTCAGTGAGATGGAACCACTTACTGGCTGCTCTGAAATGATCCCTACTTTACTGCTTTAATGCTCCTCAATTTTTACCAGCTGGAACAAAAGTGGTACCATCATAACATAAATTTTCACATACTAATCACTGGTTATGACATAACGTATTGTGAGTCACTAAAATTAGGAAGTATTATGTTATGTGGCTGGCATTTGGCTGAAATCAGAAATTAGTGGCTAGTGTTTGGTTGAAATCAGAAATCGGTCATGTGACATTCCTCACTCACTAATTTTGAGACACAGTATTGTATCCATCATATTTCGTTGTTTCCATGTTATAACTTTGATTTTTTGACAGTATGCAATTTGAAGGCAATGTCAAATAGAAGATTTATCACAAACACATCACTCTATATACAATTTGTTATAATTAAATATCTCTTAGACACATCAGTCCTTAAGAGATTTCAAGATGAAATGCATTCACTGTGGTTAGAGACGTAGTGTTACAGAACTGAAAGAAGTAGGATAATATCCTAGAACACACTAATACCTTTTCTCTCCAGCTTTGCTTTTGTAACACATTCTGGGTCTTCTTATTTATGTAATAGAAGCATGTCCCACAATATTCGATGTTATTTACATGAAATGAGTTTCTTCTCTTTCATGGCTTCAAGCTTAAAAAATGAACGATGAAACTGCTGCTAGTGAAACAAGCAGTAAAGACATTTACATCATATGAAATTTACATTTTTTCTTATCACAAATAATTGACTTTTTTTTAATATGTCATGATTCCTGAGGGTGTGGTTAGGTGGGAACCTACAAGTAAAGCTTAAGTTACTGCGAGTGAAACGAGCAGCAATCATATGTATAGTCTTGCTTGTTACCAATGCTTTGTGATTTCTTTGAAATAAGCCACGATTTTTGAGAGTGTGGTTATACACAAACCTAAGAGCACAGCTTAAATTGGTGCAAATGAAATGAGCAGCAATCATATTTGTAGTTTTGCTTGTCATAAATGCTGCGTGGGATTAGCCGAGCGGTCTAAGGCACTGCAGTCAAGGACTGTGCGGCTGATCCTGGCGGAGGTTCGAGTCCTCCCTCGGGCATGGGTGTGTGTGTGTTTGTCCTTAGGATAATTTAAGTTAAGTAGTGTGTAAGCTTAGGGACTGATGACCTTAGCAGTTAAGTCCCATAAGATTTCACACATATTTGAACGTTTTGTCATAAATATTTAGTTATGATCGAATCTTTAGCAGCGCTTTCATAAATGTGGTAGTCAAGACAAAGAGCACATTACACTGGGAGAAAGACATCATGTCACAGTCTGATTTCATGCAAATGCCAGTCACACACTGTGGTACTTCCTGATTTCAGTCACTCATAGCATAAGAAACAGTCCCTAATACAACATAAAAATGCTATCAGTTATTGTGTCTTTTCATATAAATCTTTTCACTTATATCTACTTTATCAGCTTTCACTTTGTAATTTAAGTTTTCTTATTTAGAAACTATCATCAGCATTACTAACACTTAGTGGATATCAGAACCACCCACAGTAACATTATGTGTGTGGAGGATGGCTTCTATGGACTAATCCCACTAACTCTGATACGAAAGTGTGTTTCACTTTGCTTTTTGGTACTTTCGTTAAATATAGTTTTTAAGCATATGAGATAGATTGATCAAACTGTGAGGTCAAAATGCCGTGATGGAAGTGATCTGATTAATCTAAAAGAAGATGTTTTAGTCATTATTAATTAACTAAAGCAGAAATAAGGATGTAGCAGCAAATTTCGAGATAACTCAACCTTACAAAATCCGACGCCTAATACATAATGTGCTAATCAGATACAGTCTTTTAATATACCAATTAAATTATGTACAATTTTGATTTTGTAGTAATTATTGTTTTTGTAACTTTTAGCCCTTCTGTCCCCACACCAAACCAGTTTAGTCAATATATTACAAACACGATTTGCCTCGAAACAACAGAGACAGAGTGTAAGGATACCTGAACATCATTTTGGTTGTCTTTGAAATTGTTTAAACGATAATTCGATTGAAAAGTCATTGTGTAATTCTAACCTGACGCCATAAGAACGACATTACACATCACCATTGTAAAATTAGCTGTTATAGGCAGTTATCTACTAACCAACTAATAAGGGACACATTTGTTTGGTTTGACAGCTTCAGATGACAGTGTGTATTTTCTTTTCTGAGCTATGATATGGTGCAAACATTGATGGCAGCCATATTTAAATGCAGCAAACGTGGATGTTTGCAGAAATTTATTCAGGAGTGGTCAAGGTTTTAAAATTTTTGTATTTGATATGGTCCTCAGCAGACAATTATACCCTAAGAATAAATTGTAACATGGTATTATCAGTTTTATTGTATCTCAAAGCATTGGTAGTTGACTCAGTATATTTTGAAGAACACACTACTTTCATAACCCAAAAGGCAAGCATATTTCATAAATAAATGCAAAGTAAATCTTTTTGTACTAGTAATAATGAATATGGATACATTCTTTTCAATTAAACGATCAAAAATGACATCTGCATATGATTCAACAAATCGGGAAATTATGGCAGACAATATTCACTAAAGATATTTTCATTCATATAGTTATAATGTTTAGATTGTCACTGAATACTGCAATAGAACGAAAAAGTCAGACAGGCTACATAAACCTTGTTGAATATCACAAAACTAACAATAAAAAGTGACTGATTAAAATAGTAACTTTGAAGTCATCTGGTTTACAAAATGTAAAGTCTGATCATGTGAATGGATTTATTAGATTATTTTCACACCATCCAGTGTTTAGGGCTGACCTGCATAATTAAAGTAAAATGAAGCTTCTTTTTTGGTTTGTTTGGATAATGTGCAACCCACAGTCAGCATTCTAAGCTCCCAAATCGAAGAGCATGAAACACAACTTTAAACGTAATTTTAAATCTTCGTTAAATTTTTTCTCCCTTACATGGTTAGTGTCGAATATTTAACACCTTACCTCATTCTCGTATTTATCAGACGTTTGAAGGTGTTTCATACATATGAGTTTGAATCTTTAAAGAATTGGGTGATGGGTTTACTGATGAGGCACGTAAAAGTTTTAGTTGATTTTTGCTGTTTTGACAGCAAAGTAACTGAGGATGGCGGGAGCAGAGAGGATATAAAATGCAGACTGGTTGTAGCTAGAAACACATTTATCAAGAAGCAGAATTTGTTAACATCTAATACAAATTTCAGTGTCAGGATGTGTTCTCTGAAGCTATTTGTGTGGAGTGTAGCCTTCTACAGAAATGAAATGTGGATTACAAGCAGTTCAAATAAGAAGAGAATAGAAGTTTTCCAAATGTGGTACTACAGAATAATGCTGAACATTAGATAGGTAGATCGAGTATCTAATGAGGTGGTACTGAATCTAATTGGGGAGAAAAGAAATTTATAGAAGAATTTGACTAGAAGAAGGGACCATTTGGTACTACATGTCCTAAGGCATGAAGGTAGCGGTAGTTTGATAGTAGAGGGAAGTGTGCTGAGTAAAAATTGTAGAGGGAGGCCAAGCGATGAATACAGTTAAGCAGATTCAAATAGAGGTTGCTGTATTTAGCCAACATGAGGAGGCTTGCACAGGATACAGTAAAGTGGAGAGCTGCACAAACCAGTCTTTCATTCAAGACCACATCAACAACTACATCACGTTTTATTGGTAGCATTATTATTATTATATTTTCCTTATTACTATGCTTGAGACGCTGGAAACAAAGGGAATGGATACCGCTACTAGCTTCACAGTTGTGTTAGGCTTTAACCATAAAGATTGCACTGTCTGAGAGGCTAATTTTGCATTTTTGAATTGATGTGTTAATCCGAGAATGTTATTAAAATTGTGTTTAGAGAAATACAATATCACTCTTTCCAACAATCTGTGTGCTGAGATGATGTGGATGCGACCACACCCTGCTCTGTACTGCTATGAGAGTATCACGCCACTTCAAGGCAGCCAATCCCGTGTCAGCACGTCGCCACGTGACCGACGGAATGACGGCAGCCTACGGGACTTTGTCCTTCCTGTTTCTTTTGCGCAATACTCTTGCCATACGACTGGGCAAGCTGACACATTGGTTAGCTCACTGTACTCGCATTTGGGAGGACGACGGTTTAAACCCACGTTCGGCCTTCCTGATTGAAGTTTCTGTGATCTCCCTAAATCGCTTCAGGCAAATGCCGGGGTGACAGCTTTGAAAGGGCACGGCTGACTACCTTCCCCGTCCTTCCCTAATCCGATGCGACCACCGATGATCTCGCTATTTGGTCCCCTCACCCCAAATCAACTCAAACCCTCTTACCAAATGAGGCAACATAAAAGAAATCTATTGCTTCTATTAGTGAAAACACGATTTCTCGAAAGTTTTTTAAAAAAATGTTAATCATGACAAACAACAACCATCCTGTGGTTTTCCACACTCATGCAGCATATTTGTTTGCAGAACCATTATAGCCGTGGTTACGGCATGAGTGAAGAAACACAAAGTATGAAGAAAAAATTACGACTAATCGTGGTAATTTAGAAATCTGATAATTTCCGGTATGAAAAACTGTCATCATACCCACTCCTGTGTGAGTTTCGTCTGAGGCAAAACGACGGGAAACTCAAAGCGGACACAAGTCAGTGTAGTGCGATTTAGGTTTAACAATCAGTTGTAAAACGAAGGGCAGCAGCGATCGAGTATTCGCTGCTGCATGGTGGTCTTACGTAGCAGTGGTGTGCGAGACGAAAGTGGAGGAGGCTGGCAAAGAAGGCGTGGCCAATATCTTACTCACAATCTCTCGACGTCAGCTTTTATCGACTGATCGAGAAAAAGAAGTAGTCCATCTTTAGGCAAAGCCTTTACAAACTATTTCATTATGCCTAACTTTATATGTAGAGGTGGCAGGAGGACGTTATTTGGATCTACTAGGTTTTGTGTAGAATGTTCTTCTCACCAGGTTTTAGAGACTTCCTCACAGACGAGTTCTTTCTGTACCAGTGTTCATCCCTAGCCCTACTGTCCCATTCACACAAGAAACATGGAAATTTGGTAAAGCCACCTTGCTGACCAAGGAGCATGCATGTTACTTTTAGATCGCCACATTTCATCCAACCATGAGCAGAATAGCCTATTTCATTTAACATTATTTCTAGATTTTCATAGCTTTTTTTCATGTGTACAGAATGTCCAACAGGTATAGATGCATACATGTTACAATTGTCTAATAAAACAGCCTGAAAACTAGTTTTGGATGAATCAATAAACATCCTCCAGTCTTCCTTGTTGTATTCAGTACCAAACTCATTCATCAGACCTGGAATGTCTGAGCAGTGCACTAAATCACCTTCTTGTTGAAAAAAGTTGGAAAATTGCTGCTCACTCTTTCTATGCATGTATATGCTGGTTTCAACTGCCAATAAGTTCTTTTCTTTTAATCTAAAGCCAAGCAATTCAACTTTTTCTCTCATTAAGCCCAGATCCCTAACCAAATCGTTAAGCTCGGTCTCAGTAAACAATTTGGGCTCTAGACTTTCTGTATTACATTGGAATTCATCATCGTCTGGTTCATCTAAATCACATTGTGCATCAGAAAATACTTCTGTTAGAACAGAATTTAAATCATCTGGTGGGTCAGGAAACAGCAAATCTACACCATGCCTTACCTGTCGGATGGCAGATGAAAGGTTAGAGTAGCTTATTACCTTTTTTGTTTTCCGCATAATGACCAGTAATATCAACACTGCAAAAGTAACAATCATCGGAATGATTTCTTGGCTTCCTCCATATCATGGGAACAGCAAATCTAAAGGCGTTTCTCTCCTTTTTCAACCATTTTCTCAGGTCTCCAACACACACACAATATACCTTGTGTGGCGCCTAAAATTTATCTTGATGACCAAGTTTAGATCGAAAGTATGATAAATAAACCTTTTTCAAAAAGTCAACAATGTTTCTTTGGTGTTTTTAATCACAAATTCAACACAAATATAACAAAAACTGTCAGCAGAGTTTTTACAACCACGATTAAACACTGTATTGAGCACATGTACAGGAAACGAGAAAGTGAAGTTAGATTGACAGTATACGAACCACCATCTGTTAACACAAAAATAGAATTGACCTTTTGTGCCAGCAAATGTTTCTCATCTACATTTATTACACCTCATTTTAAATTATTTTAACTATACAAAAGCTGTTAAATTCTTTAAAAAATCACTTACTTTAATAAATTTAACTGTAAAGTGTGAAGAAATGGTGGGTGATACAGTTTTTGAAGTATCATATTTAGATTTCCCACCCTAACAATAAAAAGAATAAAGTATTTTCACCAAAAAGTTTTCCATTGTTGGTCTGTGTAATTATTTGTTAATATGGATTTCTCTTCACTGTAACTTTTCTGGTGCTGTAAGCTGTATATTTTTCTCAAATTAGTAACTTTCTGCTAATTAGGAAATAGCATTTCTTTGGAAGTACAATTGTACTGACCATTCATATATGATGCAAAAAAACTTCATAAAGGTTTGTTTTCAAATATGAGCTGTAACGTTACATGCATTCTGCTTAACCTTAATGAAAGTTATCTTAATCCATTTTGACGTATAAAAAATGTTTGTTTTGTTTTTTTCTCTGCATGCAATAATTCATATTGTCACAGAGTATGCAGTTTCATGGCAAGTCACATCTCCGATGGAATAAACAGCCGAACCAGCAAGTACCACAAAAGTATAGTAAAGCAGCTGCCGTCATTCCACCTTGCAGACATGTGGCGCCCATCCTTACCCATGTACATGCACAGACAGTCATAAACTTCCAAACAACATGCTATTCTAGAACAACAAACTTATAAAAGACCGGTATGCTCACTATGATACTCATCATTTGTCGGCCTGGTAGACATAGTGCAACACATTGCCTTACCCAAGTGGTATGTTATACTGTATGTCACCTTTTTGTGTATGTAAATGATGTCATCACAACCACAGGACGTAGAGAAATAAATAATACTGCTAGTTCAGATTGTACATTTGTCTTCAGAAACGAAAATTGTTAAAACTTTGTAAAATAAAAACCCTTTACTTATGGTATTTGAACTAAGTAATATTTCATATAATTCCATTTCAAAACATCTTTACTCATGACATAGCCCTAACGTTACTTAATGATTACTTACAAAGACTCAGTAAAAATTTATCATTTCAATGTATCTGATCTCAAATACTTTGCTTGAGGTCGGATAAACACTGGTGCAAAGTAACCATTCTTCAATAGGAATTTGAATTCTTGAAGTAAGTTATAGTCTTAAAATGTTATGACCATATATTATTTTTTCATTGTCTCTATTTCTCTATGTATGTGGACCAGCCACAATGGTGGCTGGTAAACCAGCTGTACCTCTGTTTTAATTATCAATGGTCTATTCAGACACACGGAGTATTCGTAGCCTAGTCATGCTGACTGGACATGGAGTAATTATTAATTCCTATTATGAATTGATCATAGTTGTATCTTCATCTGGATTACCAACTAAACTTGTGAGGAAACATAGGCTTAGGAGCCTCATTTCTTATTTCCTCTACACATCCTTCAAGTAGGATAAGGTAAGCAGGCAGTTAACCTACTTATTCTAAGTTAAGCTAACATTCCCTAAAAATGTGTATAAACTAAATCATGTGATTTAACCATCGAAAATAAGTAAAAATTCCCCTCGTAAAAAGCTCCTAGCAAACAAAGGTACTGCTAACCATGAGAAAAGTACAAAAAATTCTAAGGAATAGTTGTGAAACATGCAAACATCCCAAGTCGTTGGATGTATCCATTCAGTTCTGACAGCAAATTATAGTTTTCCATAGACACTTCGAGCTTTTCGGAGTTTATATATTAATCTGTCAATTCCAAACAATCAAATGTAATAAATGTTGAGAACAACTAGTGTAGTGAACTCGTTAACTTCCTACTTTCTGTGTTAAGAGCAGCACACAAAGTTAAGACAATTCTGTCCTAGTTATCCATTTCTGAAATGAGTATAAGAATTAGACCACAAAACTCAGGTTCGTTCCTGTATTTTGCAACTTTACAGTAATCCTCAAAGCTAATAGTATCCTACTTCTGCAGAAACCCATAAATACTCCTCCTCCTACAGAAAAATCCTTCATAAAGACCATTCAAATTTTATAGCTATATTGGCCCTATATATATGCCTCCATTTTTCCTCCATTTAAACTTAAGTAATACTCCCTTTATCCCACCTGCACTATTCATAATATAATTCATGTATATATGCGTATCATAGCCTGTTCATTATTACATCACTCCCACTAAACTGCTACTTTCTCGTCTTCCCTCTTATAACTTTAGTTACCTTAATTCTATTGTATTTTGAACCCATACCTTATTACTGAGCTTCCTCTTAAATATACTATTGTCTCTTAAATATACTACTCTTTGTTCAACTCAGCATGAGCAAGAAACATTATTTTGAGTAAAGTCGTCTAGACCGATATTAAAATTTTCTTCATTTATTACACCACTTCAGCTCCTGCCACTATCAGAGATCGAAAAGCTTAGAACTTACAGAACAAGGTTGTCCTTGACAAAATATATGTTGTTCCTTTTACAGAGTAGCCTTTTTGGACTTAGAATGTAATCTGGATATTCTTGCCATTTATTACCATCTCTCTATGTGGTGATGGCTATGCATGTAAGAGAGAATCTATTCAGTTCTGATGTCTCTTCTGATCTCTTGTTCTTTTTAAATGTGGGCTGTGGTAAATTATGGTGACTTCTGTGAGTAATGAGTAATTCCTTAATAGTAAATGCTATCTTCTCATGCATACTTATCTAGATATTACTCATAAAATATTTATTCTCATCTATTATGTAGTGAAGTTCATAGTCAGTGCGAAATAGTGACTTGTCTTATTTCCATGCTTTTGCTTTAGCTTGCTTAATATTGCTAAAGTCTTCTTTTGTACTTTCATCACAGTTCCAGATAGTTTTCTATTTCAATAAGTTCGATAAATGAGCATCTTTCATAGCCTAGCCTCTTACAAAGCTCCTATAGAATCCAGCCAAATCTAAGTGATCATAGATGCTTAATATTTCTAGTCTCTGGACAGTCTTTTATAACTTGCATTCTTTCTGGACATAGTTGTATTCCCATTATTCTCACACTGTGTCCCAAAAAGTCAACTCTTGTCACCAAAAGTATGTTTTAGAAACTTTTATTAGTAACCCTTTTTCTTCCAGTCACCTCAAAATATATATCAATAATTGTCAACAGTCTTCCCAAGTCTTGTAGACTATTAATAAATCATTGACATACATTATTAATTCTTGCACTAATTCCCTCCCTAATAAATATTGAGCAGGAATGAAAACTGACACAGGAATGTCCAATTCGGTAATGGAGTAATTCAATCATGCTTGCCAAGACTTCAACTAATGAAAGCTGTTGTTCTGTGATCACCTTCTCCTGGATTCCATTCTCCTTGGTACAGCTCACAACCCAAGGCGAATTGTAATACTTCCATGGCATTTACTTTAAACTGAAAAGATTTTCTTTCAAATAAGAAGGCTGTGTATGGCCTTGAGTGGTCATGTAATGCTACCTGCCAGTATCCTTCCATGAAATCTATGGAAATATGAAATTCTGCTTCATCAAAGTTAGATAACATCACTTCTGTACTCAGGGTTCTAACCCTTTCTGTCTCTTTGTGTTTATGGAGTGATCATGAATCTAAAACTAAATGAACACCTACCACAAGTCTCTTAAGTACCCACAACAGACCCTAAAAATGCATTGAGTTATGTTGCTGTCTATCTCCTTTCATATTTCATCTCTCACTGCAATTCGAAGGTTTATTGGTAGTGGATACGACTTGCAAAAGGAAAAAAACTGTGTCATCTTTTACTTTAAACTTACAGAAGTATTCCTTCATTAGTCCCAAGTTATCTGTGACCACATCTTTATGTTTTAACAGAATACCTTCTAATTAAGATTTCTGTTCTTCTGGCACTACAGGTGATTCTCTTGCTATCAATTTAATGCCAACTCCTCTTGATTTAATACTTCCCTTCTTTTTCTTGTTTATTTTCATCTGTTGCAATAATATCAGTAAACACAACTAAATGAATATGCTCCTCTGATGATGGGCCTTGCTTAGATTTCAATGGATTACTTTGGAAAGCTATGCTAGCTACCTTTTTACCTATTTTCCACACAAATATTTTCTGGTTGAAATCCAATCGATAATAATTATCAAGTAACCAATCTTATCCTAACAGGATCTATGGCACTAGCAACAATGTTTGATGGAAGTTCCACTTTTTAATCGTAACTGGTAGTCATGTTTCTTTTTTAATTTGCTTCCCTTTATTACAGGTGGTTCCGGTAACACACACTCCCATTACTGGTACTAGGAGGCAACAATATTTCTTCCTCATTAGCGCTAGCCATGGTGTAAGATTAATGATATTTTATGCACAGAATATAGGTGAACATCAACTTTATTTCCAAAAATGTCACTCACTACTATTGGTTTACAATGTTCTCCCTTAGCTGTTACTTTTCCTTCTTTAAACAACTACTCAAGAATAGGTCTCAGCCATGTGAGGATTACTGTCTTCTCTGAATGAGGGCCTACTATTCTATTATTAGTTTGGCATGGATCTTAGTGTCAAATCTTTTTCCTGAACTTTAGGGTGAATTTTACAGCAATTCATCCACAAGGCTTTAATGTAGCAAAAATTATGTTTATATCTTTTTTAGTAATAGGTCAAATTTCGGACAACTTTTTCCATAATGAATCATATTTCGACCAAATTTTTTTCCAGAAATCCAAATGTTTGTCGTATTTTTAAGTACACAAGAATATAAACACGAAAATTTTACTCACATGACAATGTTTGAGGTAATGTTGTCACAATTAAACACAATTACTACAAAGATTTATTTATCGGGTTTATAGTAGACAAGCAGTGTAACACATTATGTAGTCCGTTCACTGATATAAAGATTGTTGCACAGAGTCTACAAAACATTCTCGAAGCCAACAAGGGTGGCTTCTGGCACAATAAACATAGCACAAGTAGTCGCCCCATTCAGTTTGAATACAAACTTAGTCCTATTCGACGAAACCAGGGGAGAAATTCTTCAGCAATGACAAGGAAATATTATTTTATAAACTATATGAAGTTAAGGTTAATGGGGGAAATGGCTTTAACGTGTAAAAACACTGCAACACCTCCAAACACAGTAGCTGCACGAAGATAAGTGCTGAGAAGGACAGCAGACGAACGCTGTTATTTGAGTAGACATGTCCATCTTCAGAGGTGCAAGAACTTGTTTAAGATGGTGGTGTCTTGCAATGTCCTATTGGAGAAGCTGAAGAATCCCCACTTCAGACAGTTCTTGAAGTACAAAATAAATCCAGTTCCAGATGAAGCTACGCTGAGAAACGACTATTTATCTGTGTGCTACGAGGAAGTGCTCGACAAAATACGAACTAAAGTTGTTGACCAAGAGATTAGGGCGTCTATCGGAAATCATCAATTTGGATAGGGGTTAAATTGTAAATACTTTTGTTGGTGTCCTTAAAGTTGACGGACCTGGAGAAATGTTTCTCCTAAGGGTGTGAAGCTCTCAGCAGAATAAACAGCTCGACAACTGCCTTTGCGTTTGACAACTCAATGAAGCTACTGTCACTGTTGGTGTGAATAGAGACCAATAAATGGTGCTTCATACATGGCTGTAGCAGCCTACAGACTTCAGAGTCTCTATCCCAGTGTGGCACACATCATTTGCCTTGCACACGCATTGTACAGAGCTGTAGAAGAGGTGAAATTAAATTGCACTGATGTGAGCCAACCGATCTCCTCTAGCAAGAAAATCTATGTGAAAGCTCCACTAAGAGTACAAAAATTAAAGAACAGGGAGCTTCCCTCCATTTCCCCCTCAGCTTGTACTTACACAATGAGGTTCTTGGGTTAATGTTGTTGAGTATTACTGTACCTATTACACCAAAACAAGACGATCTTTTCTGAGCCTGATAGTGATTAATAAAGTGCTATCAGAACTGCCAAAGAGTTCTTTACAGATACGTTGTCTCTAAACTTGACATACATCAACGCGCTGTGTCATCCGAACAAGACACAGGTGCAAAGATGCGAGCTGGTGCCAGTGCCATAGAGACTCTCCACTTGCGCGAGTTCCACCTGCGCCACTGTCGGCGCTGAGCATGGAGGTAAGAATAGAGGGAGACGCCGTGATGTCACAGCTGTGAAGTTATGTGAAGCCGAGGGTAGCCATCTCAATCCGACCAAAACATTGCTGCTGTAAACTTGTGTGCATAGGCTTGTCGCTCACTTTTGGAAGGATTTTGCGCTATTATGGTGACTTGTGTGGTGTTCGGATGTACGAATCTTTCTGATTGTGATGCGAAATCGAAGGGAATAACATTTCATGTGTAAGTTGTCTCGTTAAGTGTGATTTTACAACTTCATTGTGAATGAACGTGTGCTACATCGGTACTTGTACTATAGCGTGTTTTTCTCCTGTAGATTTCCTAAAAATGAAAGTCGGAAAGCTCTGTGGGAGAATGCCGTGAGGAGGAAGAATTGGTGTGCGTCGAAATGGAGCACTATATGTTCTCAGCATTTCCGAGAAGAGGACATAGACCGAACTTCCGTTTCAACAGTAAGGCTCCGAGAAAATGCTGTACCATCAGTTTTCCCTACACACCCAAAACATTTGCAAAAGGTATGTTAATTCAAAGAATTAAATTCTTAGTTTTCAAGTTCACATTTCAGTATAATACGTACGTATCGTCGATAATCAAAGTGTTGAGTAACTCACTTTGTCTTCATGATGTACCAAATTAAAAGCTAACACTACATTAACTGTCCTAAACAGGACACTGTGTAGATTTGCCATTCTATGTACCTCATTTCAGTAAATATTGGTGGTAATGAAGAGTGTTTCCCAGTAGTGTAACGTAACTGAAATGTCCCAGCATGTATTACAAACAAGATGTATTTATGGGTCTTTGGAGGGAGGGTATAGCTAACTTAGTTTTCAGTTTCTATTATTTAGTTTGTGATACACGTTTATTACTGAATTAACAACATTGTATCGTTTACATTGAAGGCTAGCTGTTCGTAATATTACATTAAAAACTATTTTTAATCAGAAGAAATGCGGAATTTCGCCTTTACGAGATTTTATTTTAAACAAAAACTTTGAAACAACCAATCTGATGATGTTACATGCGTATATGGTGCAATTAGCGACTGTAATACACGCAGCGCTATAGCACACTGACAATGTTTTGGTCAGAGTGTCATGGCAGTGAGCCACGCCCCCATGGCTTCAAAACGTAGTACGGCTGGGATACGTAGCGCCATCTCCCCTTATTCTTACCTCCATGGCGCTGAGGGTAAAGATATCGACCTCGCCTCAGCCAATTGCTGACCGATTACCGTCCGCCAATGACCAGACGACAACGGAAAGAAGCCCGCTCGGACGATAGAAGAGCAGCTCTCGCCCACTTGTTTATAGATCATCGTCCAGGGCTGACTTGGACAGGGAACGTCATTTAGTGAACTCTTAAAAGTGAACAGACAGTTCTTGTAAAAATTTCATTTGCTATGTACTGTGAAGTTTACCTTCAATCATTTGCACTTAGCCATTGAGGGGCTCTTTTGTCTTATATTACATGCAGTATTGCAGACTTAATCATTCAACAAGTCACAAAGACAAGTAAACCTTTTTAACTCATTTGTGTGACTTTGTTGCTAATTTGTTGGAGTGTTGTTGAACCTTCATTCACCTATCCTGTCACCTGACCCTGGGGCACAGTTGTGTAATAGTGGCAGGGACAAATTGTCTTAGCGGTGTACTGCACCAGAAGCCATTCCACAAACTCTCAAACTTGGCCTGCCGTAACACGGTGGCAACTCGGCCTCCACAACAGTATTGACGAGCCCTTTACAAAACTGGTGATGTGAGTTTGCAAAACAACGCCAACTTTCCAGTGGTATCAAAAGGCATCACATGACTGTAAGCTGATGGTACTCAACTGTGTGATGCCCTGTCTATTGTGCAACACAAGCAAAGTGAGTTGCATTGAGCTCGTGTTCATCTGATCAATAAAGTGAACAACAAACTGCAAGGTGTTCTCCAGTCAATCAGCATATTAGTACTTACATTACTGTTCACACAACAATTTGACACTCGGCACGGTGGCTGATGGGAGCGACAGCTGCTGGAGATACCTTCACATCAGCCACCACACTAAGTGTCAACCAAGTTCCTGATGATGTTGTTTACATTACTAGAATGAATTGTCTATGCCTCGTTACTTCCTTGATTATTTCTCCTATTATTATTCCACATCCTTACTTCACAATACTTCGTATTACTTTTTCATTAAAATGTGTGTGGATACCTTTCTCTTCATTATTGTCTGGTTGGCAGTTGTCACCTTGTGCGTAGTCTCCTCATTCTTTGTTCAGTATATCAATACCTTTGATAAATGTCAATAAACAGTTTGCCGTCATCTGCTAAAATATTATATATCTTTCTTGACATAGTAAGGTATCCTCTGCACCAACACTTTAGTTACAGGCTGTCCTCTATAGGATTGTCCACGTATTTTGAGCTTTTTAGCTACCACTCAATATACAGGGTGTCCCAAAATAATGTGTACGCTCTTTGAAACAGAGAATATCGTTAATTACAGGAGACAGAAGTACAATTTTTATGGGTAATAATTAAGAAGGCGGTGAAAAACATAACAATGATTTCTTCTGTTTCAGGATTGTCAGCGAACATGGCGTTATCGTTTGAACAAAGGAAATGGATGCTATAGTGTTACTGGAAAACAGAGAATGTGAGTGTCGTATGCTGACATGTTGTTGTTGTTGTTGTGGTCTTCAGTCCTGAGACTGTTTTGATGCAGCTCTCCATGCTACTCTATCCTGTGCAAGCTTCTTCATCTCCCAGTACCTACTGCAACCTACATCCTTCTGAATCTGCTTAACGTATTCATCTCTTGGTCTCCCTCTACGATTTTTACCCTCCACGCTGCCCTCCAATGCTAAATTTGTGATCCCTTCATGCCTCAAAACATGTCCTACCAACCGATCCCTTCTTCTAGTCAAGTTGTGCCACAAACTTCTCTTCTCCCCAATCTTATTCAATACCTCCTCATTAGTTACGTGATCTACCCACCTTATCTTTAGCATTCTTCTGCAGCACCACATTTCGAAAGCTTCTATTCTCTTCTTGTCCAAACTAGTTATTGTCCATGTTTCACTTCCATACATGGCTATACTCCATACAAATACTTTCAGAAATGACTTCCTGACACTTAAATCTATACTCGACGTTAACAAATTTCTCTTCTTCAGAAACGATTTCCTTGCCATTGCCAGTCTACATTTTATATCCTCTCTACTTTGACCATCATCAGTTATTTTACTCCCCAAATAGCAAAACTCCTTTACTACTTTAAGTGTCTTATTTCCTAATCTAATTCCCTCAGCATCACCCGATTTAATTTGACTACATTCCATTATCCTCGTTTTGCTTTTGTTGATGTTCATCTTATATCCTCCTTTCAAGACACTGTCCATTCCGTTCAACTGCTCTTCCAAGTCCTTTGCTGTCTCTGACAGAATTACAATGTCATCGGCGAACCTCAAAGTTTTTACTTCTTCTCCATGAATTTTAATACCTTCCCCGAATTTTTCTTTTGTTTCCTTTACTGCTTGCTCAATATACAGATTGAATAACATTGGGGAGAGGCTACAACCCTGTCTCACTCCTTTCCCAACCACTGCTTCCCTTTCATGCCCCTCGACTCTTATAACTACCATCTGGTTTCTGTACAAATTGTAAATAGCCCTTCGCTCCCTGTATTTGACCCCTGCCACCTTCAGAATTTGAAAGAGAGTATTCCCGTTAACATTGTCAAAAGCCTTCTCTAAGTCTACAAATGCTAGAAATGTAGGTTTTCCTTTTCTTAATCTTTCTTCTAAGATAAGTCGTAAGGTTAGTATTGCCTCGCGTGTTCCAACGTTTCTACGGAATCCAAACTGATCTTCCCCGAGGTCTGCTTCTACCAGTTTTTCCATTCGTCTGTAAAGAATTCGCATTAGTATTTTGCAGCTGTGACTTATTAAACTGATAGTTCAGTAATTTTCACATCTGTCAACACCTGCTTTCTTTGGGATTGGAATTATTATATTCTTCTTGAAGTCTGAGGGTATTTTTCCTGTCTCATACATCTTGCTCACCAGATGGTAGAGTTTTGTCAGGACTGGCTCTCCCAAGGTTGTCAGTAGTTCTAATGGAATGTTGTCTACACCGGGGTCCTTGTTTCGACTCAGGTCTTTCAGTGCTCTGTCAAACTCTTCACGCAAAATCATATCTCCCATTTCATCATCATGTACATCCTCTTCCATTTCCATAGTATTGTCCTCAAGTACATCGCCCTTGTATAAACCCTCTATATACTCCTTCCACTTTTCTGCCTTCCCTTCTTTACTTAGAACTGGGTTGACATCTGAGCTCTTGATATTCATACAAGTGGTTCTCTTCTCTCCAAAGGTCTCTTGAATTTTCCTGTAGGCAGTATCCATCTTACCCCTAGTGAGACAAGCCTCTACATCCTTACATTTGTCCTCTAGCCATCCCTGCTTAGCCATTTTGCACTTCCTGCCGATCTCATTTTTGAGACGTTTGTATTCCTTTTTGCCTGCTTGATTTACTGCATTTTTATATTTTCTCCTTTCATCAATTAAATTCAATATTTCTTCTGTTACCCAAGGATTTCTATTAGCCCTCGTCTTTTTACCTACTTGATCGTCTGCTGCCTTCACTACTTCATCCCTCAGAGCTACCCATTCTTCTTCTACTGTATTTCTTTCCCCCATTCCTGTCAATTGTTCCCTTATGCTGTGAAACTCTGTACAACCTCTGGTTCTTTCAGTTTATCCAGGTCCCATCTCCTTAAATTCCCACCTTTTTGCAGTTTCTTCAGTTTCAATCTGCAGTTCATAACCAATAGATTGTGGTCAGAATCCACATCTGCCCCTGGAAATGTCTTACAATTTAAAACCAGGTTCCTAAATCTCTGTCTTACCATTATATAATCTATCTGATACCTTTTAGTATCTCCGCGATTCTTCCAGGTATGCAACCTTCTTATATGGTTCTTGAACCAAGTGTTGGCTATGATTAAGTCATGCTCTGTGCAAAATTCTACAAGGCGGCTTCCTCTTTCATTTCTTCCCCCCAACCCATATTCACCTACTATGTTTCCTTCTCTCCCTTTTCCTACTGACGAGTTCCAGTCACCCATGACTATTAAATTTTCATTTCCCTTCACTACCTGAATAATTTCTTTTATCTCGTCATACGTTTCATCTATTTCTTCATCATCTGCAGAGCTAGTTGGCGTATAAACTTGTACTACTGTAGTAGGCATGGGCTTTGTGTCTATCTTGGCGACAATAATGCGTTCACTATGCTGTTTGTAGTAGCTAATCCGCATTCCTATTTTTTTATTCATTATTAAACCTACTCCTGCATTACCCCTATTTGATTTTGCATTTATAACCCTGTAATCACCTGTCCAAAAGTCTTGTTCCTCCTGCCACCGAACTTCACTAATTCCCACTTTATCTAACTTTAACCTATCCATTTCCCTTTTTAAATTTTCTAACCTACCTGCCCGATTAAGGGATCTGACATTCCTCGCTCCGATCCGTAGAACGCCAGTTTTCTTTCTCCTGATAACGACATCCTCTTGAGTAGTCCCCGCCTGGAGATCTGAATGGGGGACTATTTTACCTCCGGTATATTTTACCCAAGAGGACGCCATCATCATTTAATCATACAGTAAAGCTGCATGTCCTCGGGAAAAATTGGAGACATTGGAGAGCTGAATTTGGAATACCACCACCAACAAGAGTAACAATTCTAATAATCAGAGATAAGTTTGAAATCGAAGAAACAGTGCAGAATGAGAAGAAGAGAAATAGTGGACGAAAGAGAAGTTCAACAGACAATGAGGGTTTTGATGCAGTAATCCAGGCATACACACGATCCCCGAAGAAATATGTGAAGCAATGCTCTCATGGGACTGGGATCTGCAGAAGCAGGGGTCATACAATTTTGCCATCTCAGAACTTTAAGCCTTACATTCCAAGACTTCTCCATGCTCTTAACGAGGATGATCCTGATAGGCGAAGCGAATTTTGTGAGTGGCACATTAACAGATGTGAAGAAGAGCAATGTTTCCAAGATCGAATTATTTGGTCAGATGATGCGACGTTTGAACTTGATGGAGCAATTAACAACCATAATTGCGTGTACTGGGCCAGGGAGAATCCATACGTAACTGAGCAAAGGCATGTTAATCTACTAGGAGTAACAGTCTGGTGTGGTCTGTCTTCTAGAGTGTTAATCAGGCTGTACTTCTTCAACAACACTGTCACGGGTGACTCGTACTTGGAAATGTTGTAAATGATAACTCCTGGTCTTAGCGTTGTGTCTGGAATGGAAGATTATTACTTTCAACAGGATGGGGCGCCACCTCACTTTCACCTGGATGTGAAGACATTTCTCAATCATACATTCCGTACCACATGGATAGGACGAAGATGGAGTGTGGAGTATCCCACTCAATCTCCAGATTTAACTCCTCTAGACTTCTTTCTTTGGGGTACTCTCAAGAATACAGTTTACACTGTGAGACCACACACATTGGATGACCTTAGAGAGCAAATTAAACAAGTCTGTGCTGCTATTCCGTTGGAAACAATAACATTGGCATGTCGCTCAGTTGTAAGTCTTTGTCGATAGTGTATTGCGATGGACAGACACCACTTTGAACATTTACCATCTTAAGTCGGGCCATGAGGCACCTAGTACCACTAAAATTGTATTTCTAACCCCTTTCATTAAAGAGATGTTCAGTTTCAAAGAATGTATACATTATTTTGGGACATTCTGTATTTCTTATAACTACCAGGATGCCAACTATTACTATAATATTTTGGGCCAAATAACTCTAGCATTAACTTTTCCTGTGTGCTGGACAACCAGTACTTCTTAAACATTTCCTGAATATCATTCCAAGAAGGGAATTCTTCGAATGACCAGTTCCTCATTTAGCATCATCCTCTTCCAAATAACTCAGGGAAAAATCAGTTTTTTGGATTCATCACAACACTTAAGCAGGGACTTATAAAATATCTTTAAAAACATGTAGAATGTACATCTGCCTCTGGGTTTAACTTAATACCTCCAGTTTCAATATTTGCATAAGTAGTATCCAATTTATTATTAAAGTCAGATTTTAATTCTGCAAAAATCTTGAATAGCTCTTCCATCTCATATTGGCATATGGTAAAACCATAACGAGTTTGCACCTAATATTCTACTGCTGCTAACTTGAGGCTAAACAAGTGCTGTATCGTTATAAGAGGCATAGGGGAAAGCTAGTGTGCAGGGGTTTACTCCAATTCACTACTACCAATGTCACATCATCATAACATCTGTGCTTAACATACAAAGGATTACACCATAATATAATTGTGACATTAAATCTAAAATAAATGCTCCAAACTTGATCAGTGTAGGCTTAAGTATATTATTTTTAACATTTTAAGGTCTCAGAATGATCAAATGAATATGAAGGGCTTATTTCAATAGTCGTACAAGTACATTTTTGTTCATTCTGAGATGCAGAGTCCTAAAATTAAATGAGCGCTGAAAAATCTGCAGTTGAGATACCAGAAATATTCAATTATACTATTGAAATAAGCCCTCCATATGTCAGGCAAAATATACGACCTTAAGAAAAAATAGTGGCACTAAATAATAGAACTAGAGAGCTAAAAACTGGTCATAATATACAAATGCACATCATGTACATCACAATCAAAAGTTATTTGGGTTTTTATGAAAAATTAAAGGCTCTAAATACTAGACTTAGAAACATCCTCAGTAAGATGTAAACTTCTTCTATATGTAGCACCAATAAGTTACCTCTTTTGGTTTTCAAATTATTTACTAAAAACCAAATTTGAAATGAAGTCCTTACTCATAATTGATTATCATTTGTATTTGTAATAGAAGGTTGTACTTACAGTACGCGATTGCAATAGTGCAGTAATACAGCTATAGCAAGTTTCGGGACAGTTCATAAATAACTATGAGAACAAGGAATCTTAAAAAGGCAGTTCAGAGGTCATGTTCTACTGTCGATTCCGCTTTAAAAAATTGTAGCCAGCTAAAACATTTTAATAACTAAACCAAACTTAATTCTATTTATATACAAATTGAGAAGATTACAAATTGTTAAACAATTATTATTAATTAATACGTGTCCGAGAAATGGGCCTTTTAGATTCTGACCCTGTCCCTAGGACGACTGATAGCAGATGTTCCCTTTGGTGGTCCACTGTGGCCATATATAAATATGGCCTGAGAGGCAGTTAGGAGAGACACTTTGAACCAGGATATCAATATGTTCATGTCAGTCAAATGCCTGCTTGCCTGGTGTCTTGGACGACGTCAGAGCTTGGCAGAGTTGAATGCGATTTTCCATAAAAGCTGGAAGTGAACCTGTGAAGATATTCCACTATCCTGGTTCCCTTAAATTTCACAGAAGTAACTGTGTGTCGCCCACAATGCTGACAAAACCACGTGGCAAGTGAGGAAGTTATTTTTCCGCTATATTGGCAAGGAAGTAACTTTTGGTGATTAGAAATCAGGGTGATATACCATTTTACTTGGAAGTTCCCACAGTGGTCATCTCTGCACTGTTAATAGTGCTGTTTCTGAAACGATTATTATTATTATTATTATTATTATTATTATTATTTCCTTCACTTTCTCAGACGTTAAGTCCGGTTAAAAATGGAGTGACGCGGACCTTGATCAAGCGTCACTTCCTTTTAACTGTACGGTATGTGTTATATTGCATTTAGGAACTTTCGGGTAATTGAACATGTATCAATAATTACGGATTTCTGTAGTTGTATATATATGTTTGGATGTAGCTGTATTGCATTGATGTACTGGTGGATATTGTGTGGTATGACTCGTGTAGTTGATAGTATAATTGGTATGATGTCAACTTTATCCTGATGCCACATGTCTTTGACTTCCTCAGCCAGTTGGATGTATTTTTCAATTTTTTCTCCTGTTTTCTTTTGTATATTTGTTGTATTGGGTATGGATATTTCGATTAGTTGTGTTAATTTCTTCTTTTTATTGGTGAGTATGATGTCAGGTTTGTTATGTGGCGTTGTTTTATTTGTTATAATGGTTCTGTTCCAGTATAATTTGTATTCATCATTCTCCAGTACATTTTGTGGTGTATACTTGTATGTAGGAACATGTTGTTTTAAAAGTTTATGTTGTAAGGCAAGCTGTTGATGTATTATTTTTGTGACATTGTCATGTCTTCTGGGGTATTCTGTATTTGCTAGTATTGTACATCCACTTGTGATGTGATCTACTGTTTCTATTTGTTGTTTACAAAGTCTGCATTTATCCGTTGTGGTATTGGGATCTTTAATAATATGCTTGCTGTAATACCTGGTGTTTATTGTTTGATCCTGTATTGCAATCATGAATCCTTCTGTCTCACTGTATATATTGCCTTTTCTTAGCCATGTGTTGGATGCGTCTTGATCAATGTGTGGCTGTGTTAGATGATACGGGTGCTTGCCATGAAGTGTTTTCTTTTTCCAATTTACTTTCTTCGTATCTGTTGATGTTATGTGATCTAAAGGGTTGTAGAAGTTGTTATGAAATTGCAGTGGTGTAGCCGATGTATTTATATGAGTGATTGCCTTGTGTATTTTGCTAGTTTCTGCTCGTTCTAGAAAGAAATTTCTTAAATTGTCTACCTGTCCATAATGTAGGTTTTTTATGTCGATAAATCCCCTTCCTTCTTCCTTTCTGCTTAATGTGAATCTTTCTGTTGCTGAATGTATATGATGTATTCTATATTTGTGGCATTGTGATCGTGTAAGTGTATTGAGTGCTTCTAGGTCTGTGTTACTCCATTTCACTACTCCAAATGAGTAGGTCAGTATTGGTATGGCATAAGTATTTATAGCTTTTGTCTTGTTTCTTGCTGTCAATTCTGTTTTCAGTATTTTTGTTAGTCTTTGTCTATATTTTTCTTTTAGTTCTTCTTTAATATTTGTATTATCTATTCCTATTTTTTGTCTGTATCCTAGATATTTATAGGCATCCGTTTTTTCCATCGCTTCTATGCAGTCGCTGTGGTTATCCAATATGTAATCTTCTTGTTTAGTGTGTTTTCCCTTGACTATGCTATTTTTCTTACATTTGTCTGTTCCAAAAGCCATACTTATATCATTGCTGAATCCTTCTGTTATCTTTAGTAATTGATTGAGTTGTTGATTTGTTGCTGCCAGTAGTTTTAGATCACCCATGTATAGCAAATGTGTGATTTTGTGTGGGTATGTTCCAGTAATATTGTATCCATAATTTGTATTATTTAGCATGTTGGATAGTGGGTTTAGAGCAAGGCAGAACCAGAAAGGACTTAATGAGTCTCCTTGGTATATTCCACGCTTAATCTGTATTGGCTGTGATGTGATATTATTTGAATTTGTTTGGATATTAAGTGTGGTTTTCCAATTTTTCATTACCATGTTTAGGAACTGTATCAATTTAGGATCTACTTTGTATAGTTCCAATATTTGTGGTAACCATGAGTGGGGTACACTATCAAAAGCTTTTTGGTAAACAATGTATGCGTAGTGTAGCGACCTTTGTTTAGTTTTAGCTTGATATGTCACCTCTGCATCTATTATCAGTTGCTCTTTACACCCTCGTGCTCCTTTGCAACAGCCTTTTTGTTCTTCATTTATAATTTTGTTCTGTGTTGTATGTGTCATTAATTTCTGTTTAATGACTGAAGTTAATATTTTGTATATTGTTGGTAGGCATGTTATGGGCCGATATTTAGCTGGGTTCGCTGTGTCTGCTTGATCTTTAGGTTTCAGATATGTTATTCCGTGTGTAAGTGTATCAGGGAATGTGTATGGGTCTGCAATGTAATGGTTAAATAATTTATTTAATAATTTAAATAAATTTAAATAAATTTAAATAAATTTAAATAATTTATATAAAAACAAAGATGAGGTGACTTACCGAACAAAAGCGGTGGCAGGTCGATAGACACACAAACAAACAAACACAAACACACACACAAAATTCAAGCTTTCGCAACAAACTGTTGCCTCATCAGGAAAGAGGGAAGGAGAGGGGAAGACGAAAGGAAGTGGGTTTTAAGGGAGAGGGTAAGGAGTCATTCCAATCCCGGGAGCGGAAAGACTTACCTTAGGGGGAAAAAAGGACAGGTATACACTCGCACACACGCACATATCCATCCACACATACAGACACAAGCAGACATATTTAAATATGTCTTTAAATATGTCTGCTTGTGTCTGTATGTGTGGATGGATATGTGCGTGTGTGCGAGTGTATACCTGTCCTTTTTTCCCCCTAAGGTAAGTCTTTCCGCTCCCGGGATTGGAATGACTCCTTACCCTCTCCCTTAAAACCCACTTCCTTTCGTCTTCCCCTCTCCTTCCCTCTTTCCTGATGAGGCAACAGTTTGTTGCGAAAGCTTGAATTTTGTGTGTGTGTTTGTGTTTGTTTGTGTGTCTATTGACCTGCCAGCGCTTTTGTTCGGTAAGTCACCTCATCTTTGTTTTTATATATATTTTTTCCCACGTGGAATGTTTCCTTCCATTATATTGGTTAAATAATTTAGTTAGATGTGAATGAATTGAGGTGAACTTCTTTAATCAGAAATTTGCTATTTTATCATTTCCAGGGGCTTTCCAATTGTGAGTAGAATTAATTGCTTGGGTGACTTCATGTTGCAAAATTATCACTTCAGGCATTTGTGGTATCATTTTGTATGTGTATGTTTCTGCTTGTATCCATCGTGCATGCCTGTTATGTTGTACCGGGTTTGACCATATGTTGCTCCAGAAGTGTTCCATGTCTGTTATGTTTGGTGGATTGTTTATTTTAATGTGTGTGTTATCTATTGTCTGGTAAAATTTCTTTTGGTTTGTGTTGAATGTTTGGTTTTGTTTCCTTCTATTTTCCCTTTTTTTGTATCTTCTGAGTCGTTTGGCTAATGCTTGTAATTTCTGCTTCTTTTCGTCTAATTGCTCTGTCGCTTCTTGTTGTGAGATTTTACTCAACCTTTTTCGTTTTCTTTCCGAGATTTCATTTCTTATAAATTGTGTTAGCTGTCCGATGTCTTTTCTCAGTTTTTCTATTTTGATCTGTAGCCTGTGTTGCCATGCTGGTTTTGTGGGTTTCTTCTGTGTGTTTGTTGGTTCTGATCTCTGCCTAGTGTGTATATTTAGTGTAGTGAGTGCTCCTATATAAACCAGTAGTTGTAACTCTTCCATAGTTGTGTTTTCATTTATTTTGTTGTGTATGATTGTGTTGATAGTTTTTATTGTTGTTTCGACTTGTGGGTTATTTGGTGGTCTATGCAAGAATGGTCTAATGTCTGTATTTGTGTCTTTGTATTCTATATATGTTAGCTGAAATTTTTCTTCTATATCTAACATCTGTGTCACTTCGTGTTCTATTTGTGCTTGTTCTGTTGGCTGTCTTAAGATTTCGTTTTCCTCTAATTGTTTAATTGGTGCGTGTTGTTCTTTGTTTGTTTGCTCTGGGATGTTTGAGTCCATTACTGTATTTTCTTCTTCTTCTTCTGATTGCACATTATTTTGTTCCAGTATTTGTTGTACTTGTTGTTTGATGTTTTCTAATTCTGACTGGGGTATCCTGTTATTTTTTATTATTACACAGATCTGATCAGCTAGTCGTTGTTCTGTTAAAAATTTTAATTCTGGGTATCTGGTAATAAATGTTGTGTATACTTGTGATCTGTATCCAGTTGTGTTGGTTCCTAGGTTTGTTGCTTGGTAATAACAGATTAACTTCATCTGACCATCTCGTCCTCTGTCTTTGTTTTCCTTCTAGGGTGGTTGCAGGAAGCATATCCTGCAAAACACCTCTATTTGGATTTAAATCATTTTCCAGTTGGCTAGCAGTGTCGTTACCATTATTATTATTATTATTATCAGGGATATTATTATATTTTGTACATGTGAACTTTTACAGAATATAGCAATCAGTTAAAACTCAAAAGTTTTACTAATAGTCGTAGTTCCTGATCCTGCTGTGTAAACAGCAAAGAGGCACATTTTCTTTCAGTGAGCATAAAGAGGAATCTGGACTTGCAGACTGGAAATTATGCTCAGTATGTTCTCCACTACTTTCTGCCAGACTGCAAAAGTAGTTTCCAGGCTCTTGTAAATATCAAAGGAAGGTGTAAAGCATGCACACAAAATTTAAGTGCTTATTCATAACTACATAACAAAAGAAATGACCATTTGAATATTTACCCGCGACCCCATGAACTGTCAAGCTGGCGTATATATATTTCGTTCAACGTCTCTGTTTTTGGATGTAGACACTTTTAAATTATTTCACAGTAGGTACTACTGTCACAAAAAAGTAGTATGAATTAAGTACAGCTCACCACAGTTGCTGTGCAGCATGGTGTGTAGCGGACACTGATGGCGAGCTGGATCACTGTGCCAGGTGGACTCCATTGCTTCTCAATTCTATGACATAGTTGTGGAACCAATGAAACAGTTTTAGTCCTTAGAAATTGTGATTGACGATCTTCCCACTCATTCTTCAACAGCAGAGTTGATGGCTTTAATAATTACTCATCAACCAAGCAGGTATTCTAAAGTTTCTTTATTGAATTGCTGGTAATGGCTCGTGTGCTACTATAATCTCAACTATTGGTCACATAGTTAAGAACAACAACAATATTTTTCGATGAAACCCCCTTCAAAATCGTTATTTTTTCCTGGGTTTCTGTTTATTTTTCTTATTCAGATTTACAGCACAGAAGTAGTCTGGGCTCTTCAATGAGTTGTCAGGATGAAGTGTTTTCTCTTTTGTGAGACAGTATGTTTAGATTACGGCCATTATTTCAATTTCTGATCTACTTCTTTATTGAGTGTTCTGACAATCATGTAATTCTTCTTTAATGTGGACTAATTCCCCACTGCACCTCCTCAGGTGGTGGAAGCTGTAAACTTTGTTAATTAATTATTAATTAAGATCAACCGCTACACAATTCTCATATTCTTCAAGTTTAAGATAGACCTTCTCTTTCAGCCACTTTAGTGAGACCTGTGGTACCTATGAAGGTAATATACTAAAACGTCTTGTAACTAGACACTTGTAACTACACTGCGTTTTCTCTAGTTGTTTGTGTATCTGTTTTTAATATTTGATAAGTATTATGTTTGTGCACAGGCTGCCTTAGGCTATACTGGTGGTGGTTTTCTTTTAAAGCAAAGGGACAACTCTGTATGAAGAGACATGTAACTATTAATACAATTTACTGTTTGGAATTAGGCCCACAAGATGTTTCAGTTATGGAAACAGCTAATGCTCTACTTCTGCTACATTTTTTTTTCTCCAGGAGAATCACCCCACCCAACAAAACCAAATCTTATGTAAAAGTGAAAGAATGCACAATATGAACAAATGTACAGTTTTTCAGAAAGACATTTATGTAGTTTACTCAACAGATAAAATCTGCATCCATATACATGCCAAGTAGTTTACCAGATATTCATTGGCATTAAACCAAGTATTTGATAACTTGAAGGACTCACCGTTTTGTAGTTTCAGTTTGTTCACATCTTTTCCAGAATTTGCAGTCATTGTGTCATCTGCATCATGTACAGATATACATGACAAATTACTCTGAAGATCATTAACAAACATTGCAAATGACAGTGACTGAAGAATTGATCCTTAGGCAAAGGTTCCAAGTCGTGGATGCCATAATGCCTTGGTATCTCCAGTTTACTAAATCAAATACATTAATCAGATCAGCTAGAGTGCCTTCAGTAGATGTTTTTGATTCAAAAGAAGCTTGCACGAAAGAAATAACATTTTCACATCTTTGAATATGAACCATTGGGGCCTGAAACCACACTGAGACCTAGTGAATTATAAACAGTGTGTATAAAAACAATCATCTGATTTCGCACATCAACATTTCTGAAACTAAAAATAAAATATACAATGAACTTTGTTTTTTGATGAATGGGATACTCAAAAAGTTTTTTCAACTTAAAAGGTCATATTTTTTTTATTAAAGTTGGGTATGGGAGTGAACATCTTGTAGCAATCACTTGGGAACATCCAGTATGCTAATGAGGAAGTTATCTGCTTGAGACAGCATTCATTTTAAAATCATTTTTGAATGAGTAACATCAATTTTGAAATCTTTTTTGAGCTATATTTGTGGCTCTGTAGCAAGATCTAGTACACGTATGCAAGCTGTCATGCCACCTCACATTAAATTAGAAGTAACACTGACACATCTGGCAAACTGATGTCACTGCAATATTTGTATATGTTTCTTTCACTGGTGCAGCACTTATTTTGTAATCAGAATTTATAAAGCTGTGGAGAAAAGTAATCACTCAGTAACAGCGCCAATATGAACACTGTCATATTTGCATAGGATTTTAATGATGGACAAGAGTAGTTTTAATTCTCTAAAGTTAAAAATAAACTTCTATTTCGCCATAATACTTACACTCAATGACTAAAGCAAGACCTTATTATCACTATACTGAAATAAAAAATACCTTTACAGTATTGAGTGTTCTGCTGTAATATGAACTTCGACAAGTCCATTCTGTCAGTAACGATACTGTTTAATCATTTCGTCGCTTTGAAAGATGATATGTTACTCTGATACAAATAAATGATTATAAAGAGTTGTTGAATGTTAAAAGATGTCCCTGTCACATAGTTTAAGAATATTTTGTCACTTTAGAAGGTATTCATTAACTTAGTTGAAGAACAAGCACATTATTTTGGTATGATACTAACTTTTCATGTAAATAAACAAACAATTCTAGATCTGTGCTGTTGAATGAATCAGAGTAGAATGAGAGCAGATCCACTAATCATAGTTGCTGAAACTTGTAGATGATGGTGGAGGAGGTAGAACGCCACTTAACTTTCAAAAGTTAGGTGTAAGTTGGTATAACAACATGCAAATTGCATGTTTCCACACGTATGTTGAATTATGGGAGTGGTAGCAGGGGATCTACTTGTAAGAAATTCATGCCAGTAGAAACCCAGCTTTAGAGCCAGGTATGGACTTCTGATTACCAAGAGCAGGGGAACTGGCCTTTGTAGCATTGTGACAACAAAATGAAAGATTAAATTTGTGTTAAGTAACATTAACATCATAGATAGCTTTTTCACACTTTCTGCTTCTACCTAATTTTATGTTAATGATAATCCAAAGAGATGGGATAGAGACCATGATGTGGAATATGAACTAGAAATAATTAAAAATACAGAAACATTATAATTAAAGTTCAACTTTCAAACCACTGTAGAAATAACACCACTGGTCAGAATAACTTCAAATTGATATGGAATATTATCGGAGAAGGGGGAAAACTTATGGCAGAAGAAAAACAAATAGTTACAAAATGTAGCAAAAGAGGGCGCTGTAAGCATCATGATTTAATAGTGGTCAACTAAAAATGAAGAATGAATCATACAACGATACCTAAGGTGTATGTTTGACTTTAAACAAACTGTACTACTCAGTGTGCATGGGTGTACAGTTGTGATACTGTTAGTTAAGTAAGCCCATCCACCATGGCAAGGTCATATCTCATAAGATGGGAAAAATCTATTTTTAATGTCCTGAGGTCAAAACTGCATAAAAAGCATCACTCGCATGGGTTTTTAATTGTTCTGAGGCATAAAACCACATAAAAAGTATCAGTCACATCGGTTTTTAATTGTCCTGAAGCCAAAAACCGCATAAAAAGGATCAATCACATCGGTTTTTAATTGTCCAGAAGCAAAAAAGCACATAAAAAGCATCAATAAAAATCAAATCGTATTATTAATTTCCATGTGACTGGCGCAAAACATGTGCAGTATGCTGTCCACCGTTTTCCACAACACTATGCCTATTGACACACAGTCAACATGGGTTCAGAAAACATCGTTCCTGTGAAACACAACTAGCTCTTTATTCACCTGAGCAGCAATGTAGCAGGGCATGTATACACACCCACAGCAACGAAAGGCAAGATGATGATAATCTGCATAACTTGTCATGAAAAAGACACTTCCACTTTCACATGGATGCTGGTTGTCATCTAACTTGGGAACACCCAGCTTATGGTGTGCATGTAGATATACTGCTGCCATGATGTAATATCATCTGCACACTCAGACAGAGAAAATACAGTAGCCTTGGTCTGTCTATTTATGTTTTAATTGTTGTTGACAATGATGATGATTTGATGAAGATGATGTATCTTCAGACTGGTTTGATGTAGCTCTCCACATGGACCACCTTGTGCAAGCCTCTTCATCTTTGCATTACCACTGCAACCTATATCCACTTTAATCTGCTTACTGTATACAAGCCTTGTTCTCCCTCTACAGTTAGTGCATTACATTTTACTGGGTGCATTCTGTTTTCAGACAACAGACAAGGGAATTGTGATAAACGGAGATCACATCTTTTCTTTCTTTCCTTTCTTTCTTTCTTTATTTTTCTTTCTTTCTTTCTTTATATTTTTCTTTTTTTTTATGGTTGATGCAGCTGCTGTGGATCTCTTTTTAAAACTGTATTTTGCCTGATTGATTTCTCAGTCTTTCAAAGCTGATGCTTTAATGTTTTTCAGTGTGCTTAGCTCATCTCTGTTTTGTCTGATGTTCATTGCCACACATACAAATGTATACAGGTTGGAATTCTAAATTAGGGTGTTTTTGCTAAAAATGAGAATGTATTTGCAGGACATGCTGTAGGGATAAAAGAGTGAGACCTTGTGACTCCGAGAGATTTGTAAAGAAATAAGAACTGTTTCTTCTCATTGACATCGGGGACTTATAACATGGTGGATGTTTATAGGGACCCATTATTGCACTCATTATTTTTGCTCACTTAAGGCTCCAATTGTTTCAAAAAATAATCCTAACTTCACAATCAGCAGCAACAAAAGTTATGAAGTATAAGAAAAAACAAATAGGCCATTGGACCTAGTAGGTAGAATTAGGACACCATGATGAAGGCAATCAAGAATTTACAAGACAGAGAGAGAGAGAGAGAGAGAGAGTTTCATGCAATGCTAAGCTTTTTCTTTTTATCGTGATCTTTACATCCTGGCGTATTTGTTTATTTTAATCATTTTAACATCTAGCTTATCAAAATATTTTATCATTATCAGTGAAGACAATGTTGTGTGCTGTGTAAACTCGTGATTTCCTTCAACATTATGTCCATATCTTACTTACAAGGCCAGATACCTTGTTTGTTTTATGTTACACTTTGCAACTTTTGCAGCTGCTCCTAATTGTCAAGTTGGAATTTTCTTGAAACAGTGGGGAGCCTTATACATGAGCAAAAATAATAGCTGTAACAATATAAATCCCCAATGTTACAGAGAAGAAACATTTCGTATTTGTTTACATAGCTCTGTGTGTCACATGATCCTGCCCTTTTATCACTATTAGCAAGTTCTGTAAATATGGTTTTATTTTCAGCAAATGTATCCTCATTTAAAGCTCCATTCTGTTTAGGCACATCTGCTTCTCTATTATTGTACAAAATTGTGACATATTTCAGAATGAAGATAACAACAACAACAAGAACAACAGCTAAAATATCTAATTGAGAAGTCATAATTTATTCTTCAAACAGTTGGAACCTTATATAAGCAAAAATAATAGATGTTATAATAGTTCCTTATAAATGTGCACCTCGTTATAAATCTCAGATGTTACAGAGAAGAAACAATTCTTATTTGTTTACGTCTCTCTCTAGGTCATGTGGTCTCACTGTTTTATTACCATAACATCTCCAGTACATGCTTTCATTTTAACCAAAAACATCTTTATTTATAACTCCAATCATTTTAGGCATATTTGCTTCTCATCTATTATCCAACAAGTATAACATGTTCAACAAGTAAGATGTAGTGTAAGTTCACATACTCCATATCATGTAACACAGATATGATAACAGTTTGAAATTCTGTTTACAGTACAGAGTTGGAAGGGCACGATATAATGAAATCAATTGCCTATCAATGTATGTGTCAAGGTCTCACTGCAATATTGTGAAGAAAGACAAAGGATTATACATAATAGATGGTGGGGTAAGTTATGTAATGTAGAGACTCGAAGTTAAAATAAACTGATTACTTCCTTGTAAACATTTGAGTATGAGTGTTTTATTTAATACACATTTTATTATTTAAACTGCTACATGTAACTTTAAATGTCATATTGGCTCGAGGAATAGGCTCAAACCCTTTTTAATGTGTACTTGCTAGATCTAAACAACAGTATAATATAAGAGAAACCAGTGGAGTGAGGTGTGGCATATAGAAACATGCAGTAGAAAACAGTATTCATATTAGCTTTCGAGCTCTTATGCTTTCTCTAGAAAAAGTACACATATTTAGGCAGACAGACACCCAACCACATTCCTGCAGTGAGACTGGCTGTTGATTATCGCTTATTGAGAGCACTTGCCTGCGCAGATGGTGGTGGGGAGGGAGGAGAGAAGAATGCACTAGAACTGAGGGGTTAGTAGGATAGTGTGAAGGAGGTCTTTCGACAGATGACTCAGTGTCTGCACAACAAGACAAAAGAAATTCAGAGGGTAGAGTTTGTAAGAGATAGAGAAAGGAAGTGGGGTTGAAAGGGATGGGAGGAAGGGATAGGAAGGTAGAGATGAAGAGGGAGACAGGAAGGAAGGAGGAAGGATGGAAAAGGGTAGAAGGGAGGGGGGGGGGGGGGAGAGAGAGAGAATGCATGCCACCTCTGGGGGTGGGGGGAGAGTGCTGGGAGAAGACAGTACATGATCTGGAGTGAAAAGGAGTGGTGAGGACAGAAGAGAGAAGGGAAAAGGTAATGAGGAACTGATTAACGGAGGTTTAGATCAGAGGAATTGCGTGAGTGCAGGATGTGTTGGAGAGGGAAGTCCCGCCTATGTAGTTCAGAGAAACTATTCTGGTAGGGGAATCCATTTGCGCAGTTACTGAAGCAGCTGTTGAAGTCATTTGTGCTGTGGTACACAGCATGTTCGGGAACTGGATGATCAAGTTTGCAGACTGCCACAGTTTGACGATGGCCACTCATGCAAGTAGACAATTGGTTACTTGTCATGCCCACATAGCATGCTGCAGAGTAATTGCAGCATAGCTGATGTAAACTTTTCGGATTTTACACATGACCTTGCCTTTTATTGGGTAGGAAATTCTCTGTCTGGATGGGCCCTGGGGGGCCCAAATGGTATCAAGTGATTGCCACAGCAGGTTATAGGCGTCACGGGATGTGGTTGTGGAGGGGCATGTGGTCAGCCCACTGCTGTTCTGGCCATTGTTAGTTTTTGTGACCGTAACTACTACTTCTCAATGAAGTAGCTCCTTACGTGGTTGTCTCAACGGCTGAGTGCATCCCGCTTACCAACATCCCAAGTGCTAGCCAAGCCTGACAGCACTTAACTTCAGTCATCTGATGGGAACCAGTATTATCAGTGTGGCAAGGCCATTGGCCATTGGAAAGGAAATGCTGTCATATATTAACAACTTATTGAATCATTCACTGTTAAGCTTGAGACTGTTGAGAGTCAGCAAGAGTGCTCCGAGGCAAGAAACCAGAGACACACTGTAGGTACAGGCGTAAATCGTAGCTTTTAGGTTACTCTAGGGAAATAGTAATGGAGGAAACTTACGAACTGCAAATGCTTGGACAGCTGTCCCAGGGTATAAGTCATGATAAAGAGAACTAATTAGTATCTCCACAACCATCTACATGTTGTTGTAAGTAGGCGATAATCATAAACAGGCATTTCTTAGCACATGCAGCAAGAATGACCATTACACCTAAGAATAGCCGCATCAGTAGTTTCACAGAAGTTAGATTGAGAGGGAAAATGAAGAAAACTGCTGAAGTAGAGGCCTCTGCTCATGAGATAGAAGCCTGCGTCTGCAGGGTGAAGCATGGCGATGTAAAACACTGTTGTTCCTTACCGTACTAAGAAGGGCAGTGATGTTTAGCTTTCAGCTGGATGCTGTTGCTACCAAATGTACAGCTTGTTAGTCTGAATGCTAGAAGCAGTCATCCAGCAGAGAAGAAGAAGGGGAAGGATGCAAAATGAAGTTGGTTGGAGGCACCATGAAGGAGAAAAGCCCCATGTTAGACTGGCAAATGACTGTGACATTCCAGTAGTGTTAGTGGGGTGGCTGCAGAAACATTGTGCTGTCAGAATACTTTCTAAAGCCTCAGGTTTTCGTATTCCAAGTATTTGTCAGTCAGAGTGTTGGGATTACGTGTTGCTCAACACCAACCTTGGGTAATGTCCAATTTAAGTCTGTTTTCTCACTTTTAATGTTGCTCTCAAATGTTTGTACTTAATGAAGCACTGGGTGATTCTTCTTCTGTTCTCTCTCATCTATGTTTATAAATGGTCTTCAGTGTAGTAGTTAAGTTGGAATAAAGTAATTGAAACTCTAGAATTCCTTGAGTCTCCTATAATATTGTGAAAGGATAGTTGCTACATATAGTGGAGATGCCGAGTCAGATAGGCACAACAAAAAGACTGTCGCAAAGTTGTTTTGTTGTCCACATCTTTGACCCAGCATCATTGCTATATGGTGAGTAGCAATTATCCTTTTCATAATATTGTCTTCATTCCATCCTGACTTTTCGATTGTTTGAGTCTCCTACAAGTATCCTCCAAGAGTCGCAAAATCCACACCACTTTTAGGTGCTCCCTGTGACAGTGTTTGGTGCTGACCCAAGGAGCTACCTGCTATCACTGGATGTTTGTCTTTCGGCATTTGCTCCTGACTGCTCGAAAACTATGTCTCACCTGAAACTCCCCTAAAGTTCTCATACACTTCATCTAGCCTATATCAGAACATTACAATGCATATGACTTGACTGCAGTACGAGGTGGTGGATGGTGGGTTGGTGTATGGAAGTGTCTTGCTCCTGTGTTGACCAGAAGGAAATGACCCATGGGGTGCAGGATTGGGAGCTGTATGGCAAGGATATTCTGTTGGTCTGGTGCTTGGCAAACCACTACTTTGGTTGATGTGGGTATGATTTAAGGTACAATGTCCCTCATCTCAGGGAGTAATGAGAGGTAGTTGAAAACCTGGTGAAGGGTGTGGTTGAGCTTTTTGTTGATCTTTTCAAGGCCAAGGTGATACTAGCAGATCAGAGGAGTTCTGGTCGGTGGCTGGTTAACAGGTTTACTGGTGTTTCAGGAGATGACACAGCAGATCTGTCTGTGGACTAGCTCGATAAAACCTTATTGACAGACAGTATCCTGTTCACATCGTGCAGTGTTCTACTGCCCACGCAGTTTACAGAATATACTTATCCGTCCCTATTCCAAACCTACTCCGAATGCACCCCATGGGTGTGGTTAACTCCAGTGCAAAATATGTCCCACACACCTAACCATCTCCTATCACAGTCCACTCACTGTCATTTCTTAGCCAATAAAAGGCAGGGCCACATTTAAAAGCAACCATGTTTTGTGTCAGCTATGCTGCAGTTACTACCCAGTGTTCTATGTGGGCATGACAAGTAATCAACCATCTACTCGCATGAATAGTTACCTCCAAACTATGGCAAACTGCAAATATGACCAACCAGTTGCCGAACATTTTGTGCACCACAACACAGGTGACTCCCACAACTATTTCACTAAGGGAGCCATTTGGATACTCCCTGGCAGCACTAGTTTCTTATAACTACACAGGTGGGAATTGTCTCTCCACCATATCCTGCACTTGTACAATCCCCTTGGCCTAAACCTCCATTTAACTGTCTACCACTGCCTCACCTGACCTTTTCCCTTCTCTCATCTGTCTACAGCATTCGTTTCCTGTCCAGATTATGTCCTGCTGCTCCCTCCCCCCCTCCTCCTGCCTCGTGTCGTGTCAAGTGGGCTCTCTCTCTCCCCCTCCCTCCCCCCTCTCTTTTTCCCTCTCCCCTCCCTCCCTCCCCTTTTTCTCTCCCCTCCCCTCTCCCCCCTCTTCTCTCCCCTCCCCCTCTCTTCCCCTCCCCTTCTCTCACTCCCACCTCTCCCTCCCCCTCTCCCTCCCCCTCTCCCTCCCCCTCTCCTCCCAGTCTACCTCCCCCCATCTGCCACCTCCCCTCCCCTCCTCTTACCCGCACCCTCTCCACTTCCCTCCTCACTCCCCTTCCCCTCCCCACTCCTCTCTCCCCCTTCCCCTCCCACCCCCTCCCTCTCTTGCCCCTATCCCTCTTCTCTCACTCCCTCCCCCTCCTATATCCTCCCCTCTCTCACCCCTCCCCATCTTCCCACTTCACCCCTCTCTCTCACCCCTGTCCCCCCTTTCCTTTCCCCTCTATCTTCTGCACTACTTTTGTCTTGGTGTGCAGCCACTGAGTTATCTGTCGAAAGATCTTCCCCACATTAATCCCACTATCCCTCCTTGCCTACCGAGCGGGGTGGCGCAGTGGTTAGACACTGGACTCGCATTCGGGAGGACGACGGTTCAATCCCGCGTCCGGCCATCCTGATTTAGGTTTTCCGTGATTTCCCTAAATCACTCCAGACAAATGCCGGGATGGTTCCTCTGAAAGGGCACGGCCGACTTCCTTCCCAATCCTTCCCTAACCCGATGAGACCGATGACCACGCTGTCTGGTCTCCTTCCCCATACCAACCAACCAACCAACCAACCTCCTTGCCTTGTGTGTCCTTCTCTACATCCTCAGCACCTGCAGCTGTGCAGGCAACTGCTCTCAATAATCAATAATCATTAGTCAACCTTTCTATAGTTGTTTGAGAGTGTGCTTGGGAGTTTGTGTGGTTGTGTGTGTGAATATGTGCATTTTTGCTGGAGGAAGGTAAAGAGCTCAAAAACTAGTGTGAATAATGTTTTCTGTTGCGTGTTTACATGTGTGATACATCAGTCCTCTACAGTCCTTATTTTATGTTTTAGTTCATCCAGAAATTTCCCTTGTTGTTATATGGCAATATGCCAGGCAGTGGGTTATAAATTCCTCTTATTGTTTCAATGTGAAAACAAATTGACTTTTTCAACTTTAACTGCCATGCATGCCTTAATCTATATTAGATCCTGCCAAATATATAACTGAAGCTGATTCCTTGTACTGATCTCCTCCTGTAGCAGACCGTAGCAGAGTGAGTGGATTATTGACATTTTTTATAAAACTGTGCTTGAGTTCACTCTCATCTCGAGTATTGAATAATTTCTGTGATTCAAAAGTCCTTAACGTTAAAGGCAGATTTCAAAAGAAATGTCCGGAATGTCTATTCCAGTGCCGAACTGTAAATGAAATTCATGAATTTATTAAGTAGCGAACAGACCCAAATCTGAATACAAGAATGTTTTTATTCTGTCTGTATGTTTCTGCAAAATAGAGTACCTTCACTTAAATTTTTAAAAACAATAAAAACTCATAAAAGATGTGTATTCACTATATTTCTGTCTTAAATTACACAATTTTTCGATTTTTTTATGCTTCTTAAATAGCTGTTAAGTATTTTTGTAGAAACTATAGCCCATGTAGGAAGGTGTTATCACACAGTGAAGTGGAGCAGTAGAGAAGTGTGGAGGGGACAAGATTTACATAAGGAAGGCAGTAGAGAGTGGGCAGACAAAGTCTGCATTGCAAGACCTTGTTGCTGTGGGCAACAATCAGTTTCATTTGTTTTGGTTATGTGTTCCATTGATCATTCTCACAGTAACCATTATGATGTGGAATGTGTCAAGTGCATAATAAATGCATACATGAATCAATTTTTTTATGCTTAAAATTTTTATCATGTACCCCATATTATTAAATGGCACAAAACTCATATATTATACCTATAAATTTATTTATTCCTATTCAAGAATTCATGTATGGTCTGTCAAACATTTTATTTCATCTGGTAATTTATCAAAAAGTTTTACAGCAGCATATTTTACCCCTTCCTGTGCCAAATATAGGTAAAGAAGAGGAGAGTGTAAGTCTTTCTTCCTTCTAGTATCATAATCATGAATGTCACTGTTGTTTTTAAAATGGTCCATGTCATTGAGAACAAATTTCATTAGTGAGTAAATGTACTATGAGGCTGTTGTAAGAATTCCTAACCTTTTAAACAGATGCCTAGATGTGCGACTATGAGTCCCACAAATTATTCTAACCTCTTTCTTCTGAACAGTGAATACATTTGCCCAAGTGTTGAGTTACCCCAAAATATAATTCCGTATGACATCAGAGAGTGAAATTGTGCTAAGTATGTTAGCTTACTAATTTCTATATTCTCAGAATTGGCAATTATTCTGATTGCAAAGTTCCTGAACCTAGTCGCTTTAGGAGATCCAAAATATGAATTTTTCCAATTAAGAATCTCATCTATATGTCCACCTACAAACTTAGTATGCTCTACCCTGTCTACTGACTTCTGTTGATGTGTTATTTTTATTGAAGGAACTGTACTCCTTGTGGCAGAAAATTGGATGTACTGTGTTTTTTTTTTTTAAGTTCAGAGCAAGCCCATTTGCAGAAAAGCAATGAACAACTTTTGCAAATTCATTATTTGTATCATTTTCTATTGGAGTTTCTTTTACTGGATAAATAATGATGCTTGCATAATCAGCAAATAGTGTCAGGTTAGCTTCTTGTTTCAGAGAAGGTAGGAAGATCATTCATTTATATCAAGAACAGAAGGAGACCCGGGATCAAACCCTGTGGAACACCTAATGTAATTTCACTCCAGTTACATGAAGTGGCAAACTTCCTTAAATCATCTAAACCATAGAAAGAAACTTTTTTGTTTCCTCTTTTGTAGATATGGCTTAAACCATTCATATGCTGTTCCATTTATACTGTAGAGTTGCAAGTTCTGTAATATAATGTCATGGTTCACACAATCAGATGCTTAGGATAAGTCACAGAAAATTCCTATTGGCGATATTTTACTATTTAAAGACTCTATTACATGGACAGTGAAATTGTATATAGCTGTCTCAGTAGAACAGCATTTTTGAAATCCGAACTGTGATTTACTAAGTATCCCATTACTGTTGAGATGGCTAACCATTCTTGAGTACATTACATTCTTGGTGATTTTTGAAAATGCTGTAAGCAAGGATACTGACCGGTAATTATTGACATATGTGGTGTCCCATTTTTCCTAGAGAGGCTATGACAATGACATATTTTAAACTGTCTGGGAAAATACCTTGAGTTAGTGATGCATTACATATGTGACTCAGAACATCAGTTGTAAATTCTCCACATTGTTTTAATATCTTGTTAGAGATGTCATCTACTCCAACTGAACATTTATTTTTCAAAGATTTAATGATTTTCCTTATTTCATACGAGGTTGTTAGGTGAAAATTAATTTAAGATTTCTCCAAACTGACTCTTCCACGTGCTGCTTGTTTTTTTTTTCTTGAGCTGTTCTCACCAAGTTTTTTACCTACACTTAAGATATGGTTGTTAAATACATTAGCTGCTTGTGTAGTTGTTAAATACATTAACTGCTTGTGTACTGTTGGTTAAAATAGTCTCATTCCCCTTAATAGTAATACTACATACCCCCGTGGTTACTTTTCCTGTCTCCCTTCTAACAACATTCCATATTGATTTGATTTTATTGCCCGAGTTGTTAATTTCATCTCTAACATATGTATCTCTTTATTTTCTGACAACTTCTTTCACTATGTTACAATAACTTTATAGTGTAAAATTACTCCTGGGTCTATACTAATTCTTGCTATCTCATACAGTTTTCTTTTTCTTTCTGAAGACATTTTAATACTTTTAGCAATCCAAGGTTTCTTTGAAAAATGGTGTTACATTTAGTAATTTTTTTGGGCAACAATGTTCAGAAGGGGATATAAACCTATCAAGATATATGTTGCATTTATCATTAGCATTTGGCTCATTATATAGGTACTGGACTGAGCAACCTTACACTGTTACTTAATGGTTTCTGAACTGTACACCCTGCTAGGTTTTGTAAGTTAATCAATTGTGCATCATGGTCTGATAATCCATTTGTCACAGGGAAAGCATGTGTTAGTTCTGCATCCTCTTGCTTTACAAATACATTATCTATTAGAGTGCTACTGTCTTGAGCTATATGTGTAGGGAAATTGATCATTGATTCTAAGTTACATGTCATTAATAACACTTCTTGTTCCCTTTTCCTATCAGAGTTGCTTAGAAAGTTTATATTGAAATCACCACAGATTAATAACTTCTTCTTTCTGTCTGACGGACAGCATAATAGGAAGTCAAACGTTTTTTATGAATAGCTCCCATTCTCCTAATGGGGACCTGTGCACTGTTGCTAATATCAACATACACTAGCTAGCTGTAGTTCACATGCACAAACTTCAGAGTGCTGATCAACACAAAATTTGCTTACTTCTACAGTTCTGTATTTGTACCCTTGTTTTGTGTAAATGGCAATTCCTCCTTTATCCATGCTAGATCTGCAAGTGTAAGATGCTGAATTATACCCATTTGTACTGACACTTTCCATCCCCACAGTTACATGGTGTTCAGACAGACAAAGTATATCAATCACATTCTTATTTTTGAGATCATCTAAACACACTAATAGCTCATCTACTTTATTTTTTGTTTCCCTGATATTTTGGTGAAGTAAGTTGATAGTACCCATAGCTTTATCTCTATTTGCTGTACATATGGCTTCATTTGTACTATTTTTCTTGATTGTTGTCTGTCTGGACTTTGGCTTTAATCTAAAGAACCTGTTTGCCTGGTCCCATTAACCACAGCGATCGTCCCATGTGTAACTGTGGCCCTCCTTACAGTATCTACTAATAGAGAAGCGACCTTGTCTTTCCCCTTCATATTTAGGTGCAGGTGTATTCCCACTTACCAATAGCATCAACTGGAACAACACTTACATGAGATTTTGCCGGTGTCTGGGGCATCCTGTCCAGTCGTGCCTTATAGCAGTGTTTATCCAGAGCCGATCATGGCATAGAAAGAGCTCCACAAACCCCACATTTGTGTTCCCATTTTCTGCTCCTGTTTTATCCAGGTCACTCCTAATGATTTATCTTGGATTCATAGCCAGGCTGTCTCCTGCTCCTCCAATTATAATAACCTGATGTTCCTTCTCAGAGTTCCTGCATAACTGACCTAAGTTTGCTGTCACCTGGCTAAGGCTAGCACATGGTTTCACAAAACTTGTGACCTATTACCCTGCGCCTAATTCGTCCTGAAGCCGCTGGCCTACACCCCTCCCATGACTGCTACCTAGAAGCAGAATTCTTCTTTTCCTATTCTAATTTAATCCCAACCTGTTTTTTCCTTTAAGCTAATATTCTGCTTCAACCTACATTCATCTACATCTGGGTGAGACCCTTCCTACATTGCCTCAGATAGCAAGTAAAACTGATGATGTGTTCAAATATGTGAGTGGAACAACAAATTTTAAAATCTGATTTGATTTGATTTGATTTTTTATTGGTCCAGTTTTATCATACAGCACAAATTGTACAATTGATATTGGACAGGTCAAATATAAGTTACAATAATACGTAGTATAAGCAAAATAGTAGGCAAATTAAAAATAGGTACCTATTACAATTAATTTTGTTACGTATTCAGAAATTCTCTGGCAGAATAGAAACAGTGCTTTATTAGAAATGCCTTTAGTTTAGCTTTAAATATTGGATGAGTAGCATTTTTTATTTCCTCTGTTATCTTATTATGTAGTATTACACCAATGTTAATTATGCTCCTCTAATAGGTGGTTGTTCTGTGATATTTTTGATGTATATTTGATTTCCCTCTGGTACCATAGTTGTGTACATTTTTGTTCTGTAGCAGTTTGCTTGTTTTCAGGAGGTAGTCCCTAGTGAACAAGACAGTTTCATAAATGAATAAACTTGGAACATTTAGAACACTAAGCTCAGTAAAATGGGATTTACAGGAGTCCATCTTTTTAAGGCCACAAATTATTCTTAGAGCCCTTGTTGCATTCTAAAAACCTTTATACTATGAATTGAGTATCCCCAGAAAACGATCCCATATTGGACTAGTGAGTGGAACTGTGCATAGTATGCCTGCAGTACTGTTGTTTTGCTTGTTGTAGCCTTTAAAATTCTTAGGCCATAGCACACAGATTATAGTTTTCTAGACAAGTTATTTATATGTGTGCCCCACTTTAAGTCCTGCTGAACCAATAGACCCAAAAATTTTGTGACACTTACATTTTCTAGGGTATCATTTTTTAATTGTGCTTGAATAGACATTTGATTAGTTGGAGGAATTAAATGAAAATCGACACACACAGTTTTTTCTCTATTTATAATGAGTTTGTTTTTTTGTGAACCACTCAGAAAGTCTTTCCATAGAACTTTTTGCTGTGGACTGCAAAGTTTCTGGATTGGATCCAGTGAGCAATATGCTGGTGTCATCGGCAAACAGGATGGTTTTTGTGGGACTCGTATATTCAACTAAGCCATCCACATAAATCAAGAAGAGTAATGGACCTAAGATTGAGCCCTGCAGTACACCAAGTTTTATTGTTAATTCGCTAGAAAGTAAGGAGTTGTTTCTTATTTTATTAATTTTGTTGAATTCATACTGAAGTGATACTTTCTGCCTGCAGTTTTTTAGGTATGAAAACAACCAGCTATGTGCTACACCTCTTACTCCTCGTCTTTCTAATTTTTCGAGCAGAATGTTATGGTCCAGGATATCAAAGGCTTTTGATAGATCTAGAAAAATACCTGCAGCTAATTTATGTTGATCAAGGGATTTTAAAATGCAGTCTAAGAATTCGAAAATTGGTGTCTGTGTAGATTTAGACTTTCTAAAACCGTGTTGTTGTACTGTAAGTGGTGCATATTTATTTATGAAACTTAGAAGGCTGTCATAGAAGAGTTTTTCTAGAATTTTTAAGTAGAAACTTAACAGTGACACGGGTCGGTAGTTTGATATTTTTTTCCGAAGACCCTTTTTTTTAGCATTGGTGTAACTTTTGCTATTTTAAAAACATCTGGAAATACACCAGTTTTTAAAGAGAGGTTGAAAATTTTTGCCAAGGGGTTTTCTATGTGGTGAGCACATGTTTTTAATATGAAATCAGGTACTTCATCAAGACCACTTGACATTTTATTGCTTAATGATTTAATTTTACTTATAATTTCATTGGGGTTTGTTTCATAAACATACATAGAAGCAGTCAAGATCACTGACTTGCTGGAGAAACTTGGGACTGGTCCTTGATAGTGTACTTGAATGAGGTCTTCAGCCAGTGAAGTGAAGTATTCACTGAATTTTTCCACTATCAAATTTGGGTCTGTGACTTTTGAGTCTTCTAGTGTTAATGATACATTCTTTTTCTTTGGAGCTGAACTACAAGTTTCTTTCTTTATAACTCTCCACGTGGATCTCATTTTGTTAGATGAGTTTCTTATCAAATTGTCATTCCACATAATTTTTGCCTCTTTGACTACTCTACCATAGATTCTTTTGTAGGCTTTTGAATAATCAGTAATAATGATCAATCGGGTCAGTATAACTTTTACTGACATCACAGAACTTTATTTGTTTTTTTCACAAAGATGGCAGAGCCACCATGTTTGGAAAACTCTCGGCTAAAATGACTTGCTAATCTATATCCTGAGATTGAGGTTAATTTTACTTCGGCATTTCATAGCCAGTGTTCAGTAATGCAAATTGTATCTACATTTAGTGCATACTGGAGTAGTGCTTCCAACATGGAAATTTTATTTGTGAGTGACTGAACATTATGGTGTACGATAGCAAACCCTGGGTATTTAGTAACTTTAGTGGAAATGGTTTCTGATTCTTTATCCAATGGCATTTCTAATACAGCACTTACCCTAAAAATTTTCAGTACCTTTCTTGTGTATGGCTTCTGTTTTCTGGTGGCAATCAGTAGGTTAGTTAACTTCTGGAGCTTGTATAAGTTTTGCTTCATCCACATCTGACCTCTTCAGTTTAAACCATTTCGTAATTTTCGTTTGGCTGATGACTTGATTGTTTGTTTCTCACCTAATTGGTTTAAACCACACTGTTTGGCAGATGGCACAGCTTGTAACTTGTCTAAAGCACTTCTTAATCTCCGTTTGTTTGTCACTTATACTTTTTTCTTCACTCTTCTTTGAGATGCGAGTACATATTTTTTCAGCTAGTAATTTCTTTCCATTAGTCGTCTACACGAGACATGAGCTGACTATGTTGTGTATGTTGCTCCACAGCTATAACCTCTGTGACGGCAGAAGGTGAAAACAGCTGATGCGGCTTTGTGAAGACTTTTTAAGTACAATTTTTCTCAAAAAAATGATCGTCTAACGATACAATCATCAAAATTGGTTACAGTGTTTATCATTTTAGTAAAAACTGAACAATATTATTAGTAAAAAATGTAGTAACAACCAGATTAACTTCAAGCAGAAACCAAAATTGCTATACTTGATTGACAACTGCTTCTACTACATAGAATTTAAAAAAAAATGTAAGTTTATATTTTGTGTGTGTGTGTGTGTGTGTGTGTGTGTGTGTGTTTTACTGTAGTTGAATGTAAATCACTGTGTGTAAAAAAGAATTACTTATCACAATTCTTTAAAATTATAGTGGTTGGGGGGAGAGATGATGTGAATTGTCCAGATCTGAAGTAATTATCATTTAGCCGCAACAAAACTTGTCCATAAATGCGCACAGGTATAGATGCGTACACGTTAAGAACATTGTGGCATTCAATAAATGTTAATTCCTGTTAGTTTGGGTGCACGTCGTGGTATTTACCTTTTCTCCCCAACGATGTACAACAACATGGCTGCGGCGGCTATTCTCTCTTCAGGTTGACTTCATCTCCAAAAAGGTCCATTTAAAAATGCAAGCCCTTGTCACATTGGGAAGTAGAAAATAAGGTGTAGCTAGGTACGAGAATGAAAACTTGTGTCTTCTGCATATTGTAACTTTTAATTAAAAGAATACTGGTAGAGTGCAATTACATACGTCTTTATTGCACCAGCTCAAAAGACCAACAAGACACCGAGATATATATACGAGGGCGGTTCAGAAAGTAACCTCCGATTGGTCACAGTGCGGGTTGTGGGGGGAGTAGCGACGCCATCTGTGCGTTCACGCACTCAACAGGTCAGTTGGCATCAAGCCGTGGTCGAGTGAACGCCGTACCTGCGCTAGTTTAGTTTTTGTGGCAGTTTGAAATGTGTGCTGCAATAGAAAACCCCGCCAAATGTGAAGTGCGTGCTGTCATAAGGTTTTTTACAGCCAAAGGATATTCTGCAGCAGCTATTCATCGTGAGCTTTGTGCCGTGTATGGACCAAGAGTTATGAGTGAAGGAGTTGTCCGTGAATGGGTACGTTTATTTAAAAGTGGACGAGAAAACGTTCATGATGAAGGGAGGAGTGGTTGACCATCATTGGTGACTGACGAACTCGTTCAGACAGTTGATGCAAAAGTTCGTGAAAATCGACGTTTCTCAATGTCAGAGTTGTCTACTGGTTTTCCACTGATTTCTAAGACTCTCTTGTACGAGATAGTGACAGCAAGATTGGGTTACCGTAAGTTCTGTGCACGATGGGTGCCCAAAATTCTTACCGACCACCACAAAACTCAAAGAATGGCCTCTGCATTAGACTTTCTGTCACGTTATGAGGACGAAGGAGAACCATTGTTAAACAGAATCGTGACCGGTGACGAAACCTGGATTAAGTACGTGAACCCTGAGACAAAAGAACAATCAAAGATGTGGGCACATTCAAATTCACCTACCAAACCAAGAAAAGCCTCGCAAGATTTTTTCTGCCAGAAAACTGATGGCAACGGTGTTTTGGGATGCCAAAGGGGTGTTGTTGGTTGAATTCATGGAACGTGGTACGACCATTAATCAAGACGTGTACTGTGAAACAATAAAAAAGTTACGACGGGCTATACAGAACAAACGCCGTGGTATGCTGACTTCCGGTATCGTTTTTTTGCACGATAACGCCCGTCCTCACTCTGCTCGCAGAACAACGGCCCTTCTTGAGTCCTTCAAGTGGGACGTTATCAACCATCCACCTTACAGCCCAGACCTGGCGCCAAGTGATTATCACCTCTTCATGCATTTGAAGAAATGGCTCGGGTCACAGCGGTTTGATGACGACGAAGAGCTCAAAGATGCGGTGACAGGCAGGCTCCAGGCACAAGCAGGTGATTTTTATGCAGAAGGAATTTCAAAGCGTGTGAAGAGATACGATAAGTGCCTCAATCGCTATGGAGACTATGTAGAAAAATAGTGCAAAGATGTAGTTGTAAGATGTATATATTAAAATATTTTTATTTAACTTGGTGTATTTTTTTAAATCAACCGGAGGTTACTTTCTGAACGGCCCTCGTATATATATAAACAAAGATGATGTAACTTACCAAACGAAAGTGTTGGTATGTTGATAGACACACTAACAAACACACACACAAAATTCAAGCTTTTGCAACCCACAGTTGCTTCATCAGGAAGGAGGGAAGGAGAGGGAAAGACAAAAGGATGTCGGTTTTAAGGGAGACGGTAAGGAGTCATTCCAATCCCGGGAGCGGAAAGACTTGCCTTAGGGGGAGAAAGAGACAGGTATACACTCGCACACACACATATCCATCCGCACATATACAGACACAAGCAGATATATATACATAAAGAGGTACATAAAAATCGATAGTTTTGTTTTTAAATTTTCTGTCAACGTAGATGTAATCATACCTCCCTATGATATCTCTGCCACGTGGGGATGGTGCGACTTTTTATTGATATGTGTAGGTCATTTAAAGAACCTACACAATTGCAACCCCCCCCCCCCCCCCCCTCCCTTGTCACCCCTTACCCCTTACCCCTCCCCATTTATTATATACTGGAGTGATCCATATCACTGGTCGCTGGATGTCAGTATGCAGTGGTGGTGCATTAACACCATTTAACTTTTCTGTGTCTTAAACTCTTGGCCTGCCATTGTACTGAGACCTTCATTTGTGCCCAAGTTTACCTCATGTACTCTCAGAACATGCCATTACATAATGTTTGTATCTAATTTTGTTTAATGTACACTTTACACATTATTACTACCGCTATTTACAAAATAATAAATGAATAAATAAAGGTTGCATCAACAGGCACATTTGAATTCAGAGTCTGTAGTTTGATTATTGGAATTTAACTGCTGCTATTGCGGCATCGTCCAGAGTGCTCACCTCACATGAAATATGGTGCAGGCGCACTTGAGTTTGTTAATGCTGCTGTTAAGTTGAACTGTCCATGAATGTGCTACAGTTTCACTTGTTTACCAAAGTCAATAAAAGTGTTCATCCCTTTGCTGGAACATGGTGTGCTGAGGCTTGTGCATAGTGGAACCATTGATACTGTGGTGAGGAGGTTCATCATTTATGGCCCAGGCATTTGTTCCTCTCATAATCCACATGTTTCAGTGGTTGAACCAAGCTCACGCTGTCAGCATTCTGAGGCAATTGAATGGATTCAACGTAAGTCTCCAATGCCCTTATTCTTTTCCATACCACGTCTGTGGTAGAATGCTTTGTCGATACTCAAGTCCACTGATGATACTAATGTTTGATACTCTTCAGCACTGGCACACGGTTTTTACAGGAACACACCATTGAATTGCGAGTTTCAAACCTTCATAAAATGTTCGTTGCATATTTGGTGTTATATTCAGCTCTACATTACATCACAGGCTGCCACGTAATCGTGACTTATTTAGTTTCATAATCGAAAGCAGTCTTTCATGCATTTATGTTGATCAAAACATTGTTATCACGTTTGCAATCTCATTATATGGACGTGGAATGTTGAGCTTCGGGACAGTTTCAACACAGATGGATTTGGCTTATAAACGGGAAATACGTTGCAGATCGATAAGCTCCATCTGCAGTTGCCCAGGGGCGCTTTAAAATTAAATGCAAAACGGTCTCTAAAAGAGATCACAAGGAAATTTAGAACTGGCAGTGCGCTCAAATGTTTGGAAAACTATTTCTGTAATTCTTTTAACGAGACAGAAGTTTGTTCAAATTCATGTTTTCTTTAACACCAGTGAGTTTAGGGAAATGGACGGTGTTTTTTTTTCATAATTTATCACCCGCACAATGCTATTTTTTTAAACATATCCCCGTCATATCCAAAATAGATTATTTCTCACCTTGCAATATCTTACTGTGGGCAGTGTGCAGTCAAATCCACGTAAAATGCAAAGTCTTCAGCCCATCCTGGGTGTTCCAATTTTCTTTCCTCCTTTCATTTTTCTTTCATAAATTTAACAATAGCGGGTTTCAATTTGAAAAATCGTTTCAGGCATGCCCCTTGACTTAACCAACGTACTTTGAAATAATATAGTCCAGTTACAAAAGACCTGACACCCCTTTAATTTCCTGAACGGTTACAGATATCGAAACGAGGTTTCGTGCAATTGATAGTACCCTGAGGGGCACTGTTTTGTATGGATAATGCCCTGATATCAGGCATCAACCGAGATGTTGATACAAGTATGATTTTTTTTAATGGAAATGTATACTTTTCATAACTATATTCAGTAGGTCTTGGAAAGGCAGTTGCGATGATATAGCGCTTTTATTACTGACACTGAAGCCTTTCGCAAGAGAATCCGAGAAATGCACTAAAACTGGGAAGCAATGAGGCGAGAGTAGGCCATTGCTGTGAAATAACACCAAGCTCTCAGACCAGACTCAGCCGTTATATGCCGATGCAGCAAGGCACGCCTTCGCTACTAAAATAAAACCTCATTTTGTATACGACCTAGAAACACCTACGATTTTTTTTGTGAGACTATGGCATATGCTAGTTTCTGGCGTATCAGATGGGACTAAGGAAAGCTGTTTCAATTGTACATACTTTTCCAGGTTTTTGTTGGAACAACTACAGTTTTTCGAGCAGTTTTTCATTACTATTTTCACAGAATTTTCTTGACATTCGTCTCATAATAGCGTGTCTAACTTTTGCACATTGGTGTACATGTCAGCATGCAAGAAATTATGAATCATAAATGATCTGCTGACAGACAACACAGTTTTGTTAGTTCTGGGGCACAGAGAAGTAAACAGTCGAAAAGCTTAATACAACGATGTAGACTGGCATGACCATGTTTACAATGTAATATCTGATTCCGGATGACTCAGTTTTAGAATATTTCTCTCATTCTTTTGCAAGGAGTTTCTACTACAAAATTAACAAGCATTGTATCACTGCAGTCGTCTTCTCATGCGCTTTCGGATGCCGTTAAGAAAGTATATCATTCTCTTTAAAAAATTATACTTGCCTCATAATCACGATCGATACAAAAGTGAAGATTCTGTATTACACACCAAATTACGTGTCCCTTAGCGTGCTATCATTGGCCCAAAACCTAGCTTCGGTATCTAAAATCATTCACGAAATAAAAGGGGTATTACGTCGTGCATGACTCATCCTGAATATACTCCCTTTGTCAGAAATGTTACAGGACAGATTAAAAAAAATATAGAAAATTGTACTTCAGTTACCAACGTTTCTGGAGGTCTTGAAAGAAAGCAGGGAAATTTTCAACTTCTATGCTTGTAAGCTCATTTGTCACAGGCTGTCGTATGTATGTGATATCTTGATGGAGTTTTCTTTCAGTTGCATTCTTGAAAGGGCCTCGCTGCAGTTGCTTAATCATCGTCCACATTTCACTAGGGTTTTCCCAGCTTAACGCATATCTTATTTTTCACTCTTTGCTCAGAATCAGCATCGATTGTGTCACCAAAACTAATGCGCCAAGAATCCAGACAGGGTGTTGCTAAGCACAGCCTTGCCACATAGTGAGTTTCACGGAAACACGTGCAAGGTCATTTCGAGGACACACACATTAACATGAAAGCAACATTTGTTCCCTTTTGGTATTGCAAGCTCAGAAATAAAAAAAAGCCTGTCCTGGAACTTTTTCTGCGAAATGGATTAGTCTCCATACTCTTCGTACAGTTTCACTGAAACAGTTATACCTGACGGCATAGTAATGTATTCTACTTCCGAATATTTGCTACTTGATCCATCAATGTCATCACGTCAGCTACGTCTGCTAATTTAAAACAAAGTGCTTTTTGATGTACAGAACACAGAATCTCGTCTGCTAATCTTTGTAATTTCTGGTTCTTTCCTCGTCAACTAAAAAAATGGTTCAAATGGCTGTGAGCACTATGGGACTTAACTTCTGAGGCCATCAGTCCCCTAGAACTTAGAACTACTTAAACCTAACTAACCTAAGGACATCACACACATCCATGCCTGAGGCGGGATTCGAACCTGCGACCGTAGCGGTCCCGCGGTTCCGGACTGTAGTGCCTAGAACCGCTCGACCACCCCGGCCAGCCCGTCAACTAAATCTTTAAATTCTATCTGAGTGGTGTGTAATGTTCCATAGGAAATTTCTGCTACTCATATATTACTGCGACTGCATTATGGATATGGAGAATTTCAACCTTCTGTTCTCGTTCCCATCCACATCTTGTGACGATAGATCACTAGACTGCCTGTTTTTGTGCGAATAACCACTGGACCAACTTCCTTTATACCACGAACAAATAGCGAAGGATAAACAGTGCTTACACCAAGACCCTGGCGAGCTGAAGAAAGCCGTGTCGATCAAAAGAAGCCTCATCAAATGCTGGAAGGAAGTGTCGCATCGCTCTGCTGTATGAAATGTGGCGCTATACCGAGAGGGACCGAGCAAAGGCGAGACGTACCAAACAGTGACGAGACAGACCGAACCTCGGAGCGCTTGGAAGCAGCACATTGTGCAAAAGTGAAATTTTGCACGACTTGGTCGACCATGGTGTATAACAACTGACGCTCGGAAAACCGATATTTGATCAGAATAGCAGAGCCGAATTAGACAACGTGTGAATATGATAGTGAAAATGGGCCTCCGATATCTGGCGAGCTATGCGGGCGCGCGCGGGCCGCTTAGCGCTTACCTCCTCGCGGGACAGCGTCTCGTGTGGCCAGCGCGTGTCCAGGTCCTGCAGCAGGCGCAGCAGGATGCGAGTGTCCAGCGGCGAAGACAGCGCCTGCCGGCAGTATGACGTCCAGCGCACAGCGGCCAGCTGCAGCTCCGTCACGTCGCCCTGGATTGCGTGTTGGTGCTGGATCGTCTACGCCACATGCGGCAGCTCGCCGCTCCACTCCCACGTCGGGCCCTGCGGGCACATCGCCGGCACCCGTCACTACAGACAATCTCACAGGACAAAATATCAGCCACCCCCTCAAAAAAGCTCAACTCGTCGCTTTGGAGCTCTGAAGGTGGCAGGGGTAAAATACAGGGAGCGAAAGGCTATTTACAATTTGTACAGAAAGCAGATGACACTTATAAGAGTCGAGGGGTATGAAAGAGAAGCAGTGGTTGGGAAGTGAGTGAAACAGGGTTGTAGCCTATCCCCGATGTTATTCAATCTGTATACAGAGCAAGCAATAAAGGAAACAAAGGAAAAGTTCGGAGTAGGTATTAAAATCCATGGAGAAGAAATAAAAACTTTGAGGTTCGCCGATATTGTTGTAATTCTGTCAGAGACAGCAAAGGACCTGGAAGAGCAGTTGAACGGAATGGACAGTATCTTGAAAGGAGGGTATAAGATGAACATCAACAAAAGCAAAACGAGGATAATGGAATGTAGTCTAATTAAGTCGGGTGATGCTGAGGGAATTGGATTAGGAAATGAGACACTTAAAGTAGTAAAGGAGTTTTGCTATTTGGGGAGCAAAATAACTGATGATGGTCGAAGTATAGAGGATATAAAATGTAGACTGGCAATGGCAAGGAAATCGTTTCTGAAGAAGAGAAATTTGTTAACATCAAGTATAGATTTAAATGTCAGGAAATCGTTTCTGAAAGTATTTGTATGGAGTGTAGCCATGTGTGGAAGTGAAACGTGGGCAATAAATAGTTTAGACAAGAAGAGAATATAAGCATTCGAAATGTGGTGCTACAGAAAAATGCTGAAGATTAGATGGGTAGATCACATAACTAATGAGGAAGTTTTGAATAGAATTGGGGAGAAGAGAAGTTTGTGGCACAACTTGACTAGAAGACGGGATCGGTTGGACATGTTCTGAGGCATCGAGGGATCACCAATCTAGCATTGGAGGGCAGCGTGGAGGGTAAAAATCGTAGAGGGAGACCAAGAGATGAATACACTAAGCAGATTCAGAAGGATGTAGGTTGCAGTAGGTATTGGGAGATGAAGAAGCTTGCACAGGATAGAGTAACATGGAGAGCTGCATCAAACCAGTCTCAGGACTGGAGACCACAACAACAACAACCTGTGTAGGACTTCTGCCAAGCTGTCATGTTACCCTCCACCGCTCTGAAGTATGTCATGCCGGCCAAGTGGTGGGTACACCTTCTGATCAAAAGTGTCCAGCATCTAGTAATGGACATAAAGGGCACTGCGCACACACACCAACCGACCGACCAATTTCCTGTACAGCCTACACACTTTACGACCTACTTTACTGAGTGACTACAGGGACAAAAGATGAACTTCTGTTGGTCGGCTGGCAGGGCAGCGCTACACATAACATAATTTTTTGGGTGGAGTGATTGGGGGAGGGAGGGGTTGGGTGAAATTGTGACGGAGATCATGCGAAGGGCTGGTGGGTCGGCTGTTGGCTGTGTGTGTGTGTGTGTGTGTGTGTGTGTGTGTGTGTGTGTGTCCCTTTATTACTCATGGGATATGACCACCCTTTAATTTATGATAGCTGGAATTCTGCTGGGGACATTTCCAGTGAGGTGCATGAATGTCAGTGAGGGAATGACAGTCTGTTCTTCTTCAAGTGCTGAAACCAGAGGTGGTAGTGATGTTGGATTCTGGAGCGAAGTCGATCTTTTAACACTTCCCAAATGAGTTTCATTGGGTTCAGGTCGGGACACTGGGCAGCATAGTCCATTTCAGGAATATTGTTATTCACAAACCACAGATACTGCCGCACAACAGGGTTTACTATCACGCTGAAACAATTATAGTCTCCGAAAACGTCCTGTGCTGAATGCAGCCTAAAGCTCCACAAAATGTCTTCATATAGTTCTGCATATAGCGTTTTCCTAAGTGCAATGAGGGAACGACACCCTAAGCACGATAAACAGCCCCATATTGTAACATCATCTCTTCTGTACTTCTGTGTTGGAATTACGCATGATGGCAGGCATTCTACAAACCCTTTCATTGGATTTCCAAAGTATGTAGCATGGTTCCTCACTTCAAATCACCCCTTTCCAGTGATACACTGCCCAATGGCGTCATTCTTTACATCACCCCATGTTTTGCTTAGCACTAATTACAGAAATTTGTGGCTTGACAGAAGCTGCGTGACCATCGTACTCCATTCCATTTAACTCTCATTCATTGTGCTAGCTGGACTACTGGTAGTACTTTGGAACACACGAGTGATCCCTTCCACTCATTTTTTGCGGTTTCTTACAACCACCGTCTGCTAGGGTTGGAGGTCCTGTCCGTCAGTACGTGATGTCTGCTTCATCTAGGTTTAGCTGTTAAGTTTCCTCTCCACTTCCACTGCACACTCCCATCGCTAGCAGTCGACTTGGGCAGCTTTAGAACGTCTGAAATGACCCTGATGGATTTGTTACTCTGGTGACATCCAGTCACTACGTTCGAGATCACCGAGCCCTCGTGAACAACCCATTTTACAGTACTGTTTCTCTGCTAATAAGACAATGGCTCCCACCTCCAGTTACCCTGTCAAGTCTACCTCTCGTGACATATAGTCGCCAATTCCGCATCACATAGCGGTGTCCAGATACTTTTGATGAGATGGTTTATGTGCCAGTCAGTTATAAGGAACACCGCAGTAAGAAGGCTCTACATGGAGAAGTGACAGGATTGCAGTTAGTAGTAATCGTGTTTGGACTCTCCTGTGATCAGATCGTGAGTGCAGTCCACCGATTTGTTGATGTATCAAGACAGTAATGGTAGATCTCTCGCAGCCATGTAGTACGGCGTAGGAGCAACACTAGTAAGAAGACTTTAGCTGACATGGACCAGAGACAATTGTCATACACTACCAGATACAATCGGTTTCAAACATGACAAGGAATTGCTGCTCACAGCGAATGCTTTGGATCACTCTAAGTCACGTAGAACTGATACCAGACGGTTGTGTGACACTCCACTGCTGACCTAATTCAGGACAGTGCCTCTTTACAATGAAATTCTGTGTATGTGCCACTCAATTATCCGAAATTTGCGCTGTAAGATAGGTTGACGAGGTAATAGGACATGTACATGTGTTAAGACATTAGGCAGTAACTTGGATGGTACTAGAGGGAGCTGTAGAAGGTAAAAACTGTAGGTGAAAACAGAGATTGGAATATATGCACCAAATAATTGAGGACATTGTTCTTCTGAGATGAAGAGGTTGATTGGTGTATCATTGTGGATTGTCTACAAGGAATGGTGGACCACTCACAGTCATGTAACACATGTTAAGAGCAGCCATTGTTAAAACACCCTAACCGACAGTGACTAGTGACGGATGTCACACCTCGCCAATGACAATATTTTTCCAACCCGACAGAAATTGCTGCAGTCATTCAATGCAGACACGGATCCACAGTAGGATCCTAATGGGGGGGGCTCTCAGTTTCTTACTTTCTCACCTCTCCCACCGGAAGGATCCAGGACTGAAAGAATGCAACAAGTTTCCAGCGAACCAACGTTGCGAATGGAACTGCATGCCATGGACTTTCGAAACGAGGTACTTCGCAAAAGGTCATTGCTCTCAGCGGCATGTGGAGTTGGACGTCTTTAATTGGACAAACAACACAGTATCTGGGCAGTAGTTGACTGGAGTGCAATCATGCAATACTGAAGAGTGGAAGTTGTGGATCAGGCCGGAGGTGGTTCTGTGATGTTTTGGGGCAGTTTTCGCACCGTGACTTGCGACCATTCATTGCCATGAAAATAAACCACGATATTCATCTCTACATTATCTGTAATTAAGCATTACCCCTCTACATTTTGATATGGATATGCTGTGGACCCTCCCGTCTTCCAGGATGACAGCAGCCATTTTCACAGGGTTGTATTCTTATGTTCCTGGTATGACAAACACTCTCACTCCTCTCTGCAGATGACAGCTCTTGCAGGGGTGGATTCGTCAAGTGGATGTGGCATACCTGAAGAAAGTTCTGGAGCACATCATTGTGTGGAACTGAAATATATACCAAGCGAAAATTTGAGAAGTATAAATTAGAAGGACCGAAGATTTGGCTTCCTTTCAGCATCATCATGACTAGAGACTGTGCATAAACTGAGATGTGTGAAGGGTGTGAAGGGAAATCGGTGTATGCTTTTCAAAGGATCTATCCATGCAGTGACCTGAAGTGGTTCAGGGAAGCCACGAAAATCTGATCTCAGTGTGGGGCGAGTATTTGAATCCACCGTCCTCCCCAGTACGAGACCCTTACCTTCATCACTACGCCACTTCAAACGATCAGAAGTTGGGGAGAATTTGATCCTTTCAGATGAGGTACTATCGAAGAAGGTAGTAAAGTAGAGAGACGGGATACGAAACAAGGAGGTACTGAAAAAACAGCCCGCCGCAGTGGCCGAGCGGTTCTAGGCGCTACAGTCAGGAACCGCGCGACCGCTACAGTCGCAGGTTCGAATCCTGCCTCGGGCATGGATGTGTGTGATGTCCTTAGGTTAGTTAGGTTTAAGTAGTTCTAAGTTCTAGGGGACTGATGACCTCAGATGTTAAGGCGCATAGTGCTCAGAGCCATTTGAACCATTTTGAAAAAACAAATAGGCCCTATATTAAATCTATGGGAAAGCCTTACCAGTAGAATGGTTACGTTAATGGAACATTTGCCACGCAGGCCGCTAAAATTAATTTTGCGCTGGAAGGAATTAGAAATGGAAAAAAGTAATGTAGGTGTAGACAGATACTAGAACACGTGTCCTAGTACAAAGAAATTATAAACTTGGTGTTCTAGATACGTTGAAACAGACTTCGAGCGGTTGTAGATGGTATCTTGAGGAATACGTTGCGGGTAGAAACCCGTGTTGGGGAACGTCGTTCAACGACGCTAGAGCGCGCCGATGTTATAGGCGCTGGCAGCAAACGTGACTTTGCACGCTGACGGACGGTAGGCAGAAAGTCTCTTAATGTTGTTTGTTTATTCACTGATCGACTGATTACCGCGACCTTCAGTGGAGAAGGTGGAGCTAGCTGCTGCTTAGAACGGCTTTGTTTCCTATAAATACGATGCTCTGGTGCTTCGGTTGGTGGCGGTTTCTGACACGAGTATCCACCCGCAGTTTATTTTTCTCCTGGAACCCTCTAAAATACAGGAGAAAAATAAACTACAGATGGAAACCCGTGTCCGAAACAGTCATCCACCAAGGCAACAGAACATCGCATTCATTGGAGACAAGGCCTGTCTACGCAGCAGCTAGCTCCATCCTCTCCAATGGCGATCATGGCAATCAGTTGCGATCACTGAATAAGAAATAACATTGCGAGGCGTTCCTCTTACATTTCGTCAGTGTACAATGTGAATTTGCTGCCGAAAGGGTGCCCTAGTGGCAGACATAGGCTTCTATGACTTCGACGTTCTGTAGCTTCGTTGGATGAAATTTCTAGACACGTACTCCTATCCTCCATTTGTTCCTCAAGACACCCTCTACAACTCCTTGAATTTTGTCGCAACATTTCGGGGACACCCTGTAGAGATGAAAAGTAGTGCAGAAGATAGGAAGCGATGTAGGACTCCAAACCAGTCGAAAGACAGATGAATTAAAAAAACAGACAGTACTTTGGATACACAGCTGTACACCAGGATAAACTGAAGCAATACCACGTGGGAAGACTGTGGCTAAGGTCCTAAATTCTAAGCTTGTCAAGCAACGTACAACTGGTTCATGAATCAGTACTGACAATGTTTCGCGTCAATTGTTAAATGTGTGATATAATAACCAGAACATGTTTCGGGACTATGTTATTACTTTATAAAGTGGTATAAAGTAAGGAAGCAAATCGAAGATCGCAATACTACATACACTGAAAACCATGTAATTATATTGTCCTGCATTATACCATACCCTGATTGAGCCGTGCGCGGCTCGTGTTAGTGCCGTTTATTGCTTAACATCTTGTCTTTGCGGTACTGCCGTCCTGTTTCTTATTAGATTTACTGGCGTCACTAAGTTGCTGGCTTGCCTGCCCGTGAGTGGCACCAGTGGCGCTTATCGATAAGAGGACTGTCGTACTATCTTTAGAGCGACCGCTAGTATTTCCGGGTCGTCGTGTGTTGGGACGGAGCAGCAGTGAGGTCCGGACAGCCATGTACCTGTTATTGGAACACAGCATTCTGGACAGCTCAGGAACATATTTAGATAGTTGCATGTATTCTCTGTGGTTATCAAGATTAGTGCTGAACCATCTTTTTTTCTGATTCAGTGCTGGCAGACAGTAATTAACTTAGTTTCATGTAAGTACTGTGTGAATTATGAAATTTTTCCACCACACAGTGCTGCCTGCATATTACTGGATGTTCTGTGAGTAAATTTTCCACTGTAACTGCGAGAAATGCATTCGATTTTCCCCAGATAGTAGCATAGCTATATTGTTAAAATACTTTCCCCGGTTTTCAGAAAGCATGGGTGGTTTTTCAGGAATTCCATTTCTAATCTGTGCAATCGCATTTGAGCAAACTTTTTTATATCCTATTTTGAAATTTAATTCATAGTGTGTCGCACTTCGTAGATTTATACTTAGTCATAGGCTACAGAAGTGGGGGGGGGGGGGGAGGGAGGAGGGGGACGTCAGGGGACAGACAGCAAGGAGTTGCACTTGCCACCAACCCCCCCCCCCCCCTCCCTCCCCACCATGAGCGTCTGCGATAAACTTCATCCATTTAAGAATTCTCACTAATTTCTGGATGTGTCCCGCATGTAATTCGTGACAGACTAAATATTGAGTGTCCTGTCAGTTATTTGTGCAATGTTTCATTCGTTATAATAAATACATCATTTGCCTGTCGTTTCGGAACACTGCTGAAACAAAGTACCTTGTGTTGCTTCTTTCGCCCCCTCATACAGCTGGAAATTAGTTGCGGTAATGGACAGTTCCGACTTAGCACCGTGTATACCTGTCTGACAACTGTCCGAAATTTTAAGAACAGCCCTTTCGTTTCTGGACATCGTGACCTTAACAAAATGTCTGAACTTTACCTGTTAAGGCTTGCTGAGACTTTAACAGCAGACAACTGGATTTCATATCCAAAGATTTATTTCATTTGCAGTATGGACAACATAACATCCTATACTATGTGTTTCTTTACTTTTGGTTTATCTGAGGGCAAACAATAATCCTAGGCTAAACACGATGGAAAATTGTGAATATTGAGGTTGAAATGGTGTTTGGATCTTTCTCAACTGCATGGTTGAGAATTTATACGCTGTATGACCCTGTCTCACTTCTAGTCACATAACTTGTGTACTCGAGTTCACGCATGTACACATGATCACTCCAAACCAAAGAGACGAAGACCATTTTGTTTGCATCATTGGCCTTTGATACGTGATTATGGGTATTCATGTCGGCTCTCCAGCCAGATCAGATGATGTTTTGAATCTGGAGCCCCGACATGAATACAACCAATTATTACGCCGGCAGAGATTACGGAATCACATGAAGATCCTCTACGGTGAGGGGACGTTTCAACTTTCAAGGGTATTTCATGAACTTCGTAAGAAGGGGAAATTACTGAGCAACCTCGCTTTTTGGCTGAGATGCTGGAATGAAGTTTTAATACCTAAATTTGCCAGAATTGTTGATTACATTGAGACAAGAATGGCCAACACCATTAAGAAGTGTGCTGGTTTTGCCTTACTAAGGGAGCGCAATAGTTTTATACGTGCACAACTCGATTTCATATCCAAAGATTTATTTTATCTGCATTTGGCAGTTTCAGCGCTGCTTCCGCTGCATCCTGGAATTGGGTCGACAGTTCGTCCTGGGCAATATCAGACTGGGTGTAGGCAAACGCCGTCAGTAGGAAATCTTCGAAAATTCAACGGTTTTCTTCGCAGTCTACACTGATAACACCCGTCGACATGTGATCAGTCTCACAACGAAAGAGTGAACGATGCTATGCCTGCAGTATTGGAACAGGAATTCAATTTTACCCATACACCCAGTGATGTTCCAATTACGGAATACATTTCTGCCGTTGAACAAGTCGTGTCCAGGTTTCCCGACCATCTAGCTGATGAGGTTAGGTAAGAGGTGTCTCAGCTGTGTCAGGTGCCACCCCCGCGAGGTAACATCTCGCTTTAAAGAGCCGCAATCCGGTCCTTCAGAGAAGATTTCGTAATTCCTCCAGCGGACAAGGCCAGTTCAACGGTTCTTCTTTTGCGGGACAATTATGTGCTTAAAATTTATCTCTCTCTTGCACACTTGGCATACCAAAGATTGCAGAACTATCCAACTCACCGTATAAAACCCAAGACTCTCAAGACTCTTCCAGTCATTAAAAGAGACTTCATTATCTGATGAAGTTCTGGGAAAAACGTCGACCTGGTTCTGCAGTCCAGCCGAGATTATACGGTTTGCCTAAGGTAGACAGGAAGTACTTTCTCTTCGGCTTTTTGTTAGAAATTTGGGCACTCCTACTTATAAGTTGGCTAAGTATCTAGCGTCCATGCTCAGTCCCCCTGTCGGAAATTGCTATAATCTTATTTCCAATTCTCTGGTTTTTATTCAACATATGACTTCTGAGTCTCAATCCCAAGAATTGGCTCTTTAGTTTTGATGTTGCGTCTCTGTTTTCCAAAGTTCCTCTTGAGGATTCTTTGCAGTTAATTTGTGAAAAATTGGACGAAGAAACAACAAGCTTTGTCGCCATGTGTTGATGTTGACGTATTTTTTTACTTAATGACAAAAGTTTTAAACAAACTGAGTGGCTATTGGGAGTCCATTATCCCCCGTGGTCGCCAATTTGTGGAAGATTGAGGACATTGCAACATGGTTCTTTAAACCAACTTGTTCATGGAGATACGTCGACCATACGTTTATGGGATGGCCATTTGGGAGGGATGTTCTGGATCGTTTTCTGTATCATTTTAATTGTGTGCATCCCAATATTGAGTTCATTATGGAAGTCAAAGAGGACGGCGAACATCCGTTTTTAGGTGTCTTGGTCCACAGGAGGGGTGATGGGACATTAGGACAGTTTATCTGAAGCACACGAATACGAACAGATATCTTTATCCATCAGGCAGTTATCAATCCTACCAACGCAACGAGGTCCTACTTACATTGGTGAAAAGGGTTTACGCTATCTGAGATGCAGACAGTTTGACGCAAGAACTGGAGACTGGACATTCGCGGGAACTAACAGAAGATACAAGCAAATCTGCGGAATTCCTACATTTTGCGGGGAGCATATCTTCAGAAACAGGAAAAAGTTTAAAGAAGTTTGATATTCAAAGTATTTTCCGTCCACCGCCTGAGACCACAGCTCTGCTGGGCTTAGTGAAGGATAACTTTGGTTCGAGAAAGCCCGGGATCTACACAATTCCCGCAGTTGCGGGAAAGCCTGTATTGGACGAACTATTCGTACGCTCCAGTATCGTTGCGTGAAGCACGATCGGCACGCACATTTAATTCAGCCAGAAAAATCTGAGTGTCTGAACATTGTCTTACTGAAAAATATGAAATGTTGTACGATGAGACAAGTGGTTGACCCTGCGTCGCTGTATTGGGACTGTGTAGTGGAAGAAGCCATTGGAATGCCGCTATCTAACAATACTCTGAATTGAGATAAGAGGTACCCTTTAACTAACAATTAGAACCTTGTTCTGTTTGATGTTAAGAAACACAATGGTCCCTGTTTCGGTCATCAGAAACTGTCAGTTTTTTATATCTATTGTTCCCACGAGCTTTCACCACCTGTGCGCTGTTGTGCCTGTCGCTAGAGGGCAGTTGTGTTCGCGCACGCGCGGTGGACCCACGGTCGATGGATATTTGTGTTCCGGCTGATAGTGCGACGGCTCACAGCCATAGTATTGTGACCAGATGACGATGTGTTCCACCTGGAGACCTGACATGAAAACAACCAATGGGGACGTTTACGGAACCTCAAATGGTGATTCTGCTGACCAATTCTATAGTTGTTTTTAACTATTATTCTATGTTCACATTCACATCAAGCATGTCAGAAGATGTACTGCTGATATACTCATGAGGTACGCTTACTTTCAAGGTACAGCTGCCATCTACATTTGAATAATGTTCGCTGTGTAGCTGTCAAGCGTTTGAGACAGGATAGGCTGTGTGTACTTCATGTGAAACTTATTTCTGCTGCCAAGGGTATTTAACTCCACTGGACGCTCTTTGTTGCTTCCGTACAAGGTAAAACAAAATTAACCACTCTGGAGCAACCCATACTCTAGCTACGCTACATATAAATCTGACCACAACCAACATTTCATTGGGGAGTTGGCAGTATTTCTAACTAGTCAAAATCAGCCTCTGATTATCACAAGAAGCAACTGCATGGAAAAAAGCGGGAATTTCAGAACATCCTTTAGTTACATGATTTGGCCTCACCAAACACCTGTAGTACTTTACTCGGAAGAAACACAGCAGTATGATGAATCTCACAGGATACTGAGCTACAAGCATGTGAATTGGGCATTGTTCAAGGAAATGCTTGAAAAGTCGTATCCCACAAATTCCCAAAATTACACAAAGCAGGAAACTTGTTGAAGCTGTCAAAGCCCTTACCACCGCAGTTCAGGATGCAATAGCAGGTACCATTACAGTACTTATACCACAAGAATGCTCAATGGCCCTGCTCCCAGAAATACAGGGGCCGATGTCAATGAGAGATCATCTCGGGAGATACTGGCTGTACAAACAGAATATTAGCAGGCTCCAGGAGATCATACGGGCTAAATTAAAACTTTTAAAACCACAAACTGGGACAATACACTCGCAGGGCTGCACACCACATGACCTGGAGTGTGGCAAATAGCTGTCCACTCCACCAAGAAGAAATACTACACACCAAGTTTACAAATACCTTACAGACCAGCATACTCCATGGAGGAGAAGCATGAGCTGATGACCAGAACACTAGCAACATCATTCACACTGAATCTGGCTCCTTCCAATCCAGCACTGCTACTTGAAATGGACCAGGAGGTTACATGGCTTGTAACCCAGCCCAAGTGCAGTGTAACAATACATACTGCTACACATGAAATTACACAGGTTATTAAGCACAAAACAGCTAGAAAAGCTCCTGGTCCCAATCACTTTCAAAACCGTGTCACCCAGGAGTTCATGAATAAAGCTATAGAGCATCTCACACATATGACGAATACCATTCTACAACATCAACACTTCCCTGTCCTGATGTTCAGGAAGCCAGGGAAATACCACTCCCTACCACAAAATTACGGAGCCATCAGCCTGCTGAGCTCCCTAAATAAGATTGTTGAGAAGATGATTCTCAAACATCTTACTATGCACTGCAACACCAATGACTCGCTGAGACTGGAGCAATTTGGATTCAGCAATCACCACTCCACAACACAACAACTCCTCCGCGTAGTAGAACATATTACACACACCCCCAACACCAACAAAGCTACAGGAGCGCTGTTCCCGGTCTTCAGTCATCTACAGCACAATCGTCTCATTCGCAAACTCTGCACTGCTAGTCTCTCCGACAAGCTCATACATCTTACACACTCATATCTCACCCACAGAAGCTTCAACACCGACGTTCAGGGCAAACAGTCAACACAACACAGTATACAAGTGGGAGTACCCCAAGGCAGCATCCAAGGGCCCCTCTTGTTTAATCTCTACGTCAATGACTTTCCAACTGAACAAAACACAATGGCAACCATCTACGCAGATGACACTACCATCCTAGTGCAAGACTGGAAACCATCAGGCATAATTCGCAACTGCAAGCAAAACTGCCTAGCTGGAATGACAGTGTGTTAAAGCAAATGCTGACAAGTGTGAAGCAGTTCTGTTCATTGACAAGCCATAACAACTGCACAAACATTAAGTGTTCTGGCATACCCACAAGCTCTGGAATGAAAATTAAGATCGCAAGAGCAAAGAAGGCAGCCAATAGCCCATTGGCAAGGACCACACCACGACGGGAGCAGGCCCCTAGACCAAGGGAATATAAGTGCCGCTCCTGCCAGCCTCGGCCACTCAGTATTTGGACAGGATTAGGACAGTATACGGACAGGCCTAGCGCAGAATGCTACAATAACAGTTATTAGTGATCCACAAACTGTGTGTCAAACTTGCACGAACATTGTATATAGCAAAGGACTCTGATTTATACTGCATGTCGCCTATTGCTTGCGACACCATTGTAAATTCCAGGTTAAGCATTGTCAAGCTTCTTATTTGTAATAAAAACTATTAATGTTGTTTGCTTGAATTGTTGTATAGCATTTTGAGAATGCAGCATCCTTTAGGCACCCTATACGAGATGAGTGGGCAGGACCCCACATTAAGACTGCAGACGAATAACACTACACACACGCCCGATACGTTTCAGTGTGAAAGTCAAACACTTCAGTGACAGGCCAACTGAGCAAATGCAAGGCTCAAACAGTGTTACTCTAAGCTCAGCAGGTAAAGCACACTGAATAGGAGGGTATCGAGGTCCGTGTACATGATACTGATTAGACCCATGATGATACATGCAGCTGCAGTCTGGGGTTACGTGGCTCTGACCGCCTGTGCTGCCTACAGGTGATACAGAACGAAGTGCACCACAGTCCACACACACACTGTCGACCTTCACAGAGAATACTGCCTTGAGACTCACACACAGATATTCAAAAAACTCACCACATGACTGTACAGGAACTTGAGACACTCTGACAATCACTTCATTCTTAACCTGGGAAACTACGACCACAACCGTGGGTGAAAACACAACTGCTGAAAAACACATCTATCTAGGGACAATTAATCACCTGTGGACAGCACAAGCTCACAGACAAAATAAACACTGGTGAATCCCTGCATTACAGCAAAACTAAATGGCATTGCCAGCTGCAAATATCTAGCTGACGAACTGGCAATACGGGAAAGCAGTATTGCACACTAAACATAAACATATCCAACCAAACCTCTTTATGGCCAATTGACCACTTGTATAATGACCTTGGCATGTTACAAGTACAGATGCTGCAGGTGGCCCAGGAGACACTCAGGTGCACAGCCCAGGAGTACCCCTCCTCAATAGGACTGACACTCGTAAAGAGTGTTTTAAGCTGCGACAGTGGTATTGAGCATCGCACGATACCCAAAACTAACGACAACCTCACCCTTGCAGACAGAAAGAAACTGCTATTGCTCTTACTATCTGTCCAGACTATTGCAGAAGTTCTTTTCCTTTGGTGCTTGCCTCAGCACTTTTCTCCCTCTGCCCTTAAAACTGCTACGTTCTGCTCACTTCTTGACCACTTCTATCGCCTCAAAGTACCTGTATTAGTGGGTAATCCTACGGACAGCATCATGACCCCACATCCTGTGCACTTCTCAATTGTAACGAAGCAAACGGAGGTGATGGTAGAACTTTGGTGATGGTCACCATGTCAGTGTGGGTGTGGAGTAGCTTCGCCCTTTAAAGAAAAAGGCATTACCACGAATTGGACCTGGGTCCTCCACATAGCAGCAAGATATGCTGACCTCTGAGCTGCTCAAATGGACAAGAGAGAATTTAGCATTAATTGCAAAGTTTGCAACCATAACAATCACAATATAAATAATTTCCATAGAGAATATGCATTGAAGCTTAGGGTTAAGAAAACTGTTTTATATTCAGGTGCAACACCCTTTTAACATCTGCCAGCCGACATTAGGAGCAATCTGGAAATCCCCAAATATTCAAAATTAAAGTAAAAAATGTTTTATTAGCCAGTCCACCAATAATTTACCTGGATATGTGAATTTACCTACCTGTCCCACCTCAGATACACAACGCACAAACACTTTCTAACAGAAACCATATTTAGCCATGCAACATATTCTCTAGGAGCAGACAGGAATGGCAGATGGTTTATTCCACAGAGGGAAGCTGGCAGCAGCTTTGGAATGCCTTTTGAAGTGGTGATTCCACCTTAGTAATAGCCTATGTGCAGGTACGGTTGGTTCTCCACGGAACAGAAACTACTGTACTGGTCCCAACGTGGCATTGACAGCATAAAGGGCAGCAGCCCTGTAAAGTTAATTGTTTTGGTATCATTTTAGAAGTGTCAACTACATTTCATTTTTGATTATTTTATTTTTGTGATTTAGGAGCAGAAAACTATAGTGGTAAGTATATTTCCCACTGTCTTTAGTAAGCTGTTATGAGTTACTACTACATGTGAAAAAAAGGAATTTTCTGTTTTTATTTGACTATCTATTTTACAATCCTAGAAACTTCATTCAACACTACGTAAAGAAACGAGCTGAGACAAGTCACAATAGCATATATTGCAGAATGAAACAATGTGTTCTGTTGTAACAAGTGACAAAAGCACTGATGTCATGACAAACAGACACCAGTTGTTTAGCATATTATCACAAAAGGTCAACCACATCCAGAGGAGGTACAACATTTTCCCAAGAGCATAGTAAAACAACTAAATTAGTGGTAAGTATGGTCAGTTGGTGGTAAGTATCCTTTCCGCTGTCCAAAAAAGAAATTAATTTTGTGGTAAGTATATTCCCCTTGTATCATGGAAAAATTACTTTGGTAATAAGCATACTTCCCAGTGGCCTTCAAAACAACATTATTTGGTGGCACATATAGTTGCAACTGCTTCTGAAAGGAACAAGTGACATTTAATGACAATTAAAAGCTACATTTCATAACAGACAGAGAGTTCAGCTGGTGCAGCAAACTAACATCAGGTGCCAGGTGCATACAGAGCTCAGGAACTTCTCTCACAATATATTGAGCAAGGTGGCACAGTGGTGAGCTCACTTGACTCACATTCAGGGCGACTAACAGTTAAAGTCCATGCATTACTCTCCTGTGGCAACCTGTTCATCTCAGAGTAGCCCTTTCGACCTACAGCCTCAATTATCTGCTGGATGTATTCCAGTCTCTGTTTTCCTCTACAGTTTTTGCTCTCTACAGCTCCATCTAGTCCACCCAGACTTGGGTTTTCTTAGCTTTCTCTAAATCAGTATAGGCAAATGCCGAGATGGTTTCTCTGAAAGGGCACAATAAATAGCCTTCCCATCCTTGAAACAATCAGAGTTTGTGCTCAGACACTAAAGACCTCAATGTTTATGGGACATTAAACACTTATCTTCCTTCATTTCTCCTTTCTCAATATTCTTTTGTCTACCAGAAATCACTAAGTACAACTGACTGTGTAATGTAGGTGAAAGCGAACCTGCACTCTCATTTACCTTAGCAGAGTGCACTGTGTCTCCATTCGTTAATGGGACAGTGTGACTCACGTGGGCCGTACAGTCTGTCGACCTGCTGCAAAGAATCACTTAAGGCTTTTACTGGTCATGAGAGATATACTTAGCAGTAGCTGTGTTTCTTTACTGCATTTATGGGAATACATTGAACCACTCTGCATGCTCCTGGCATCCAGTGATAGTCCGCTGCACCAGTTTACTTTCTTTTTGTTATGAAACATAGCTTTTAGGGCTGTGAGAAGTATACAGCCCACCAAATAACAGTGTTTTAATGGCTCTTGGAAAATATGCTTTCCATCAAAATAGTTTCTCAAAATGGTTTGGGAAGTACACTTACTGTATTTACCCGAATCTAAGCCGCACTCGAATCTAAGCCGCACCTGAAAAATGAGACTAGAAATCAAGGAAAAAAAATTTTCTGGAATCTAAGCCGCACTTGAAATTTGTGCCTCGAAATTCAAGGGGGAGAAACGTTTTAGACCACATCTCCAAACCGAAACAAAGTTGGTCCATTGTAATATGAGACAATTTAGGTCGAATGAATGATGATACAGCTACAGTAGTTTGGTGCGTGTGGTAAACTTAGCAGTTAAGCTTTACCACGTAGTCATTGCTATGTGTCAGGCTCTCTGTCCGTATTTATACTAGAGAGCCTTTTTCACGTGCTTCGTCTGGTTTGAATTGATTGCTTATTTTTCTTTGATCTGATAAGTGCCGTTCTCTCTGTTATAGGTGTTTCCGTCAGTCTAAGCTCAAAATGCATTATCATACTGTGCCATGCATTGTTTGTCGCATTCTGATTATGCGTGTTTACAGCCTGTCACCGCTCGCGGGATGGCTTGCTTTTGCGCACGCTACCGCCGCTTACAATTAAAAAAAAAAAAAAGAGAGGAATCGTCTCATCAGCAAAACAATGGGAAGAGACTGCTATTTGTTGTTACTTACACTGCCACTTTCTTTGATAATGATCAACAAGAACCATATAATAGACTGCATATGATAGATGTTCCAAACGAAAGTTTAGCGAAAAATTTTCTCCGTTTGAAAATTTTTGCAGACGCCTCTTTAGTGCATTACATTCTGCACAGAAATTAGATCCATCTTAGGTTTAAAAATCTAGTCAGTTGCCATGCTTCATTTCCGACTGTATCACTATTCAGCATAGGAATAATACGAATATAAACATGACATGATATATATATTCTTCCGCGTTTGCTGTTGTCTCTCTCTAGTTTTGTAGTTTATTAGGAAGACAGGATTTAAATGAGATAGCAGGAAACACGTAGGAATACATGGCAAAATGTTTACATTCGAATTATTCTTATGGTGAAGAGAATACTGCATGTGATTCACAATTCATAAAAATTGCTATTAACAACCATCTCTTGTCACAGGTGGGACAAAAATTCAGAACGTAGACTTGGCCATATTGACAAACATCCCAAACACTCTTCCAGTTGGATTTTCGTAGTACATTGAAAGGCTGCAACATTCGGAGATGAAGAATACGGAATTTGTATTTACTTCATTGGATAAAGTATGAAAATGCAGTGGTCGAAACTTGGGGCAGAGAAAAAAGCTCGTCTTCCACCCCCCCACCCCCGTTTTTTTTTAATTTGTTTACTGACGCAGAGGTTTTGGCGCCAGTATTTATCTTTGTGCCTGCAAAGCATGCCTGTGTAGTGCTACAAATATTCGATGGCAGAAGTTAGTTGTGGCGGCACCTACCAACATTTTTCAGAACTTCCGCTTACTTTGCACTTGATTCTAAGCCACAGGCGGTGTTTTGGATTACAAAAACCGGAAGAAAGTGCAGCTTAGATTCGAGTAAACACGGTATTACACAATTATGTCTTTTGTGAATCTCGGGAAGCATACTTGCCAACCACTTAGTGGTTTTACGAAGCTTTTGGGAATATATATTACCATCTGTAGATGTACCTGGTATCTTGTGATAGTACACTGTACCAGATGCATAAAAATTGCTACAACAAATAGTTTTTGTTTGTTGTCTGATCACTACTATCGTCACCTGTGTAGTTGGAAAAAAAATTGCCTCATTTTCACAGTGGGAAATAGCAGCTCACAAAAGGGCTTTAGGAGAAATACACTACCACTACAGTTTTTGTCCTAAACCACAAAATAAAATTACAAAAATAAATAAATAAACAAACTGATCACATCTCCAATATAACATCAAAAAATTTGACTTTGCAAAGGGATTAAAGCGTTAACGCTTAAAGACTGCCCAAGCATCGTTACTTTACAGTAAGAATGTTTGTCAGCATGGAAAGTTACCACACAATTGGCAAACACTACAGCGACGTCATATGAACATTCCACAGCCTTTGCAGTAACAAAATGTTAAAAATCGGCACTACAGAGATTGCTCAGAGCCAACAACAACTGACGACTGCTAACTTCAAATTATAGCTGACAGGTAGTACCTCGGGAAATTAATGTAACTGCACTGTGACTTTTTTTGCAGCTAATGGGGAGAGCTGTGTTGACTCACACGGTACACAACCATCTCGACCCATTGAGTGGGGTCTCTACGTGTCCATTATGTACTACAGTACAAACCCCCGGGCAATGTAGTGCACAAAGAATCGTGGTGTACATGGAAACCGATGGATGGAAAGCGACATTCTTTTTAAGGAGCACTAGTGAGAAAATTTAGAGAAATGGCTGTTGACGCTGACTGCAGAACAATCTACTGCAACTAATGTACATTCCATGTAAGGGCCATGAAGACAAGTTTAGTGAGATTAGGGCTCATTCAGAGGCATATAGACAAGTCATTTTGCCCTCACTCTGTTTGTGGTACAACAGGAAAGGAAATTACTAGTGGTGATACAGGGTGACCTCCAGCGGAACTTGGATCAGTGGTATTGTATTCCTTTCACAATAAGTGAAGCATTTCTTTGATACCTGATGATCCTTGTAGAAGGGTGCGGAAATGACCAGGTACCAATGCATGTCTGAAGTGTGAAGACCCACAGATTCAGCACATAGTTGAGTCAGCCTGGTTTTGGTCTGGTGTCACCTATGGATATCAAATGCCTCTAATAACTAGTAAGTATAATTTGAGAGCTGTGCAGTATCAGAACTGAATCCTCCAGCCTACTGTCTAGCCAACATAATGTCAAAATTTCAGCAATGGGTCTCTCGACAAATAGTGCACTATGGCATAGGTCCTGTTCTTAGCATGCATTTATTGTAATTTCCTGCTTAATACAAAGTCCTAAGCAATTGGAAAAAGCACGGTAATTCCTGTATATAAGAAGAGTAAAAAAATGGACCCACAACATTACAAACCAATATCCTTAACATTGGTTTGCTGCAGAATTCTTGAATGTATTTTCACTTTGATTTCCACGAGACAGAAAAGCTTCTGTTCACAAATCAGCACAGATTTAGAAATCATCGTTCGTGTGAAACTTGACTTGCCCCTTTCTCACAAGATATCCTGCAAATCACGGATGAAGGGAACAGGCAGATTCCACATTGTTATTTCCAGAAAGTGTTTGCCACAGTGCGCCACTGCAGACTGTTGATGAAGGTCTGAAATTACAGATTAGGTTTCAAGATATGTGAATGGCTCGAGATGACTTCTTGTGTAGTAGAAGCCAGAATGTCATCCTTGATGGTGAGTGTTCATCAGAGGCAGGGGTATTGGGGTTATTCTCAGGAGTGCCCCGGGGAAGTATGATAGGACCACTCTCATTCTCTATACAGGGTGTTACAAAAAGGTACGGCCAAACTTTCAGGAAACATTCCTCACACACAAATAAAGAAAATACGTTATGTGGACATGTGTCCAGAAATGCTTAATTTCCATGTTAGAGCTCATTTTAGTTTCGTCAGTATGTACTATACTTCCTCGATTCACCGCCAGTTGGCCCAATTGAAGGAAGGTAATGTTTACTTCGGTGCTTGTGTTGACATGCGACTCATTGCTCTACAGTAATAGCATCAAGCACATCAATACGCAGCATCAACAGGTTAGTGTTTGTCAGGAACATGGTTTTGCAGTCGGTGCAATGTTTACAAATGCAGAGTTGGCAGATGCCCATTTGATGTATGGATTAGCACGGGGCAATAGCCATGGCGTGGTACGTTTGTATCGAGACAAATTTACAGAACGAAGGTGTCCCGACAGCAAGACGTTCGAAGAAATTGACCGGCATCTTAGGGAGCACGGAACATTCCAGCCTACGACTAAGCGACTGGGGAAGACCTAGAACGACGAGGACACCTGCAATGGACGAGGCAATTCTTCGTGCAGTTGACGATAACCCTGATGTCAGCATCAGAGAAGTTGCTGCTGTACAAGGTAACGTAGACCACGTCACTGTATGGAGAGTGCTACGGGAGAACCAGTTGTTTCCGTACCATGTACAGCGTGTGCAGGCACTATCAGCAGCTGATTGGCCTCCACGGGTACACTTCTGCGAATGGTTCTCCAACATTGTGTCAATCCTCATTACAGTGCAAATGTTCTCTTTACAGATGAGGCTTCATTCCAACGTGATCAAATTGTAAATTTTCACAGTCAACATGAATGGGCTGACGAGAATCCGCACGCAATTGTGCAATCACGTTATCGACACATATTTTCTGTGAACGTTTGGGCAGGCATTGTTGGTGATGTGTTGATTGGTCCCCATGTTCTTCCACCTACGCTCTATGGAGCTTGTTATCATGATTTCATACCTGTGCAGCTAGAACATGTGCCTTTACAAGTACAACACAACATGTGGTTCATGCACGATGGAGCTCCTGCACATTTCAGTCGAAGTGTTCGTATGCTTCTCAACAACAGATTTGGTGACTGATGGATTGGTAGAGGCATACCAATTCCATGGCCTCCACACTCTCCCGACCTCAACCCTCTTGACTTTCATTTATGGGGGCATTTGAATGCTCTTGTCTACGCAACCCCGGTACCAAATGTAGAGACTCTTCGTGCTCATATTGTGGACGGCTGTGATACAATACGCCATTCTCCAGGGCTGCATCAGCGCATCAGGGATTCCATGCGATGGAGGGTGGATGCATGTATCCTCGCTAACGGAGGACATTTTGAACATTTCCTGTAACAAAGTGTTTGAAGTCATGCTGGTACATTCTGTTGCTGTGTGTTTCCATTCCATGATTAATGTGATTTGAAGAAAAGTAATAAAATACGCTCTAACATGGAAAGTAAGCGTTTTCGGACACATCCACATAACATACATTCTTTCTTTGCGTGTGAGGAATGTTTCCTGAAAATTTGGCCGTATCTTTTTGTAACATCCTGTATAGACTGGTGGTCCAAGACATTATGACCTGCTTAATAGCTTGTTTGTCCATCTTTGGGACAAAATACATCACTGATGTTGCGTATGAGGGATCAGACGGCTTGTTGTTAGGTTTGAGGAGGTATGAAGCATTAGATGTCTGCACACAGGTCTTGTAATTCACGTAAATAACATTTCACTGATTTGCATACGTGGTAATGACGCTCGATAGTGATCCAGATGGGTTCTTTAGGTTTACATCATGCAAATTTGGCCACCAAGACATCAATGTGACGTCACTATAATGCTTTTCAAACCTCTGTAGCATGATTCTGGCTCTGAGACACAGACATTTACACTGCTGAAAGATGACATCGCTGTCGGGGAAGACATCAAGCATGAAGGGACACAGGTGATTCACAGCTGTCGGCATGTCTTCGATTACTACATGCAAGTGCAGGAGAATGTCTCCCAAGCATAATGCTGCTCCCACCAGCCGGCATCCGTGGTGTGCTGCACATTTGGAGCCGCCATTCTCCTCAATGATGGTTTTTGTGGAGACACCTATCAACCTGGTGTAGCAAAGAGCCAACAATTCCATTGATTGATGGTTTAATCCGAATGGTCCTGTGCCCATTGCAATCACAACTGATGATGTTGTTGGGTAGACATGTGAACATGTAGGAGTGGTCTGCTGTGGAGCTCCGTGTTCCAGAATTTACAATGAACAGTGTGCTATGGAACACTTGTGCGTGCACCAGCATTGTGCTCTTTCAGCAGAGTTGCTACAAATCACCGTCTATCCTACATTGCAGACAGACATGCCCTCAAACCCCAAGTACTGTGAAGCGTCATGGATGTCTAACCATTTAGCACCTAGTGATAGATAGCACATGAACATTTGACCAGCATTGCTGCTTTTGAGATGTGTGTCACAGGCTCAGCATAATAATAATCTGCCATTTATCATAATCACTTATCTCAACTGATTTTCCCATTTGCAGCCCATATCTTCCCTAAAGTGAGCCCCCATCTGTGTCTGCTCTATTTACATATTTTTGTTACCGCATCACATGCCCGCAATGCCACCAGGCAGCATCCAACTCGCAGTGGGCAGTGGTCATAATGTTTTGGCTAATAAGTGTACATTAAGGATCTGACAGCCAACGTGGCCAGCACTATGAGGCTGTTTGCTGATGACGCTATTGTGTATGAGCAAATGTCGCCATTGAGTGACTATAGGAGGATATAAGATGACTTAGACAAAATTTGTGATTGGTGAGATGAATGGAAGCTTATTGTAAATATAAAAAAAAATGTAGCTTAATGCAGATGAGAAGGAAAAAAAATCCCATGATGTTTGAATACAGCATCAGTAGTATGCTGCTTAACAGTCATGTCAATTAAATACCTAGGCATAATGTTGCAAAGCAGTAAGACATGAAACAAGCAAATTTGGTTGTAGGGAAGGCAAATGGCCAAACTGGTTTATTGCAAGAATTTTAGGAAAGTGTAGCTTATCTGTAAAGGACACAACACTAGTGTGACCCATTCTTTAGCATTGCTTGAGTGTTTGGGATCTGCATGACATAGGATTAAAGGAAGACATTGAACCAATTCAGAGATTTATCACCAGTAAGTTTGACCAGCACATAAGTATTATAGAGATGCTTCATGAACTCAAATAGTAACCCCTGGAGGGAAGATGATATTCTTTTCACAAAACACTATTAAACTATTTAGGTACCTCGTACTTGAAGCTGACTGCAGGACGATCCTACAGCCACCAATTTACAATTCATTTAAAGGCCACAAAGACAAGAGAAATTAGGGCTTGTACAGAGGCATATAGACTGTCGTTTTTCCTAGCACTATTTGTCAGTGGAACAGGACAAGAAATTACTAAGGTGGCTTGTGGGGTATGTACGTAATTTTAATCAGCACGATAGATACATTTTTGTACATGTTTACTTTCAAGGAACTTTGTTGTGCTGTTCTTTTTTAATAAAAACAAATACGAAGCACGTGCTTATTCACTCCATTCCTGGCTGATGAAAGTGTCTATTGCAATTATCATCTTTCTCATGTTCCCAGTACCTCGGAAACTCTCTGTCAATTGTATTTCTTTTTATTTGGCATTTATGGTGTAGACATCTTGGAATTCACGAGCATCTATTCTGTTATCAGAAACATTACATTCTCTTCAGACCATTATGCTGCTCAAAGATCTTGAGTTGAAGACAAAAGTTCACTGATGAAACACCAGAATTTAGCTCTTTCTCTCCTGCTCTCACCAATGCAGAGATAATGGAGACTTCGTTTGACAGTTCATCGAAAGACTGATAATGGGCAGAACACGAGTGAACACCTGTGAATGCTAACCAAATGCAACAGAATGGTGTCTGCTTGTGCTCAGCTACTGTTCAGAGCCACAGAGAATTCTTGTTCATTTGTGTCCGCTCCAGTGAAAAATGAGTTTCAGACCTGCAGTCCAGTCTTTTAAGTTTAGCAGGCAGATGGATCGGTCATATTTTGGGCCAGTATGGTATACAGATGTCTGACACATCTCATTTCGAATGAGGCTATTTGAGGGCTGTGCAATGTGATGATAGGATCCTCGAACCTACTGTCCTGTCATATAGTCGACGTTTGGATGATCGTTGGTTGTGTTACAAGATGACAATGCACAAGTACACCATGGGATACGAATGATGGAGGAAATCAAAGTCAAAATGAGGGCAGCTCAGTCTGTATTATTGTAAAATATTAGGAGAGAGAGAGAGTCACGGACATGATATGCAAGTTGAGATGGTAATCACAATAAGAAATACTTTTTTGCTGTGGCAAGATCTTTTCACAAAATTCCAGTCTCCAACTTCATCCTCCAAATGCAAAAACATTTTCATTTTCATAGCACTCACCTTCATAGGGAAATATGATCGTTATAATAAAACACAACAAATCAGAGATCACACAGAGCAATTAAAGTGTTCCTTTTCCCCACACATTGTTCAAGAGTGGAACGGTGGAGAAAAAGTATGAAAGTGGTTTGATAAATCCTCTGTCAGGCACTGAGCTGTGAAATGCAGAGTAGTCATATAGATGCAGACATTTCATATCCCATAAGCACGGTGGTTGTGGTGGTCTAGTGGGTAGCGCACTAGTCTCCAATCAGGGGGTCCTGGGCTCAATTCCCAATAAAACATAAAAGGTGGGGATTTTTCCTTGTTCCAGTGACTGCAGGGTGGCCCCAGGTGACGCCAACCTGTTATCAGATGACTCCTGGGGATATTTCCCAGGGGTAAAAGGAAGCTGGGGTGATAGGCCATAACCCTCTCCCTCCTAGTGCCACGGTGAACAAAGGCTGCACCCTACCTGCTGTCAGGACAACAGCCCAGTCACTGCCTGCCATCATAGACCTTACTTTAACTTCTATGTTGTATGCATCTGAACAATTACTTTAACACAGAACAAATACGGAAATGAACAAGACCAGAATAATTAACATATTCTGTTGGATTTTCTGTTGCGGCTATATCATAAATTAAACAACAACAGAAAGACATCTTCAATCAATTTTCTAAAATTCATGACATAAAAGTATTGTATAAATCATTAAAACTCTACTGTACTCTATCGAAATTGTAATACTCCTGGGTAGATGCCAACGTTAGCATGCAGCTAGAGCCAGTGTGGACATAGTTTTTAGGTTGTTGTCCACATCCGACTAGATGAATAGCAGACTGGTATGCACACCCCACATCAGTTACATGATCCTCAAACATTTTGAAAACATTCTCACACTTTCACACACGATAATATTAGATACATACAGATACAGGGTACATAACTTTCATCCTGGTGTGGGTTGGAAGGGGGGGGGGGGGAGGTGGCACGGAAAGGGCATCTGGCCACAATTTACCACTAATACTACCAAATCCACATTAACATGCTGAGACTGTGATAGCAGGGGATAAAGACTAAGAAAAAGTAAAATGTATCAAAGTTGTGAGGTAAAAGTCTGTGCCCACTGCCAGAAGAAAATTCACTCCAGATTTAATGTTGTAACAGTGCATATGGAGTACATGAAATGATCACATTTACAGATCAATACTGCAAATGCTTCTCAGCTAGCATGTATCGACCCGTGCTAAAACACACACATTAGTATGTGGTGTAGCCCTCACTGGTGACAATGCAGGCACTGACTGTGGCATGCAGTCGATAGTACAGATGGCAAATACTGTCCTGAGATAAATTATGTCACACATGCTCAATCTGTTCACATAGTTATGTAAGAGTTGTTGGTTGACAAGTTGCACGAGTCACTTCTCATCCCATGTTCCCACATGTGCTCGGTTGGAGACAAACTCGTAGAACATGCTGGCCCAGGAAGTCACTGCTCATCTTTCGGAGAACACTGAGATTCGTGGGCAGCGTGTGGGTCAGCACTGTACTGTTGGAACAGTACATTACCTTCCAGTTGCAAGAATGCAAAAATAACGGGTGTAACATCATTCTGCATGTACCAAGTGCAGAAACACAACAGACGAATGAGAGTTGTAGTTTATCGCACCCCAGACCATAAGGCCTGGGGTGGGGCCACTGTATCTTGGACGAATGCACTCTACAAGAGAGTGCTCACCAGATTTATGTCATTTGCTGATACGACCATCACTTGTGTGGGAGCAGAATCTGCTTTCATCACTTACAACCATGGCGTGCCATGCTATCCTCAAAGAGATCCTCTGATGGCACCACTCGAGCCATGCATGTCAGTGCTGAGGCACGATTGGAAGACGGGATAGATGTGTGCACGTCCGTAACGCAACTGGCAATAACTGCTTCGCAACAGTTTGTGTTGACACATCTGGGACTCACAAGACCTTTTATCTGTGCTGTGGTAGCCGTACGATCTGCAACTGCTGCCCTTTCAGTACAACAATCCTAGTGAGCATCTGTGCTGTGTGGATGTCCAGAACCTCGACTACGTGTGTGAGAATGTTCACGTGACTACTGATACTAGCAATGTTGCATAATTGACGCAGCACATCCAACTTGTGTGGCAATTCCCCCGAAAGGACCATCCTGCCACTCGGAAGCCCACAATTTGACCACTTTTTAAACTCACTCGTTGGCTATAAGAATCACAAGTGTGCCTTCCTGGCATGGTTGCCTGCTTGCTTCACATGTCTGCATCACACTGGCTGTGAGCATTTCATATTAAAGGGTAGACACATATAGCACTCTGATAGCTATGCCATTACACTATCTGTTGGCGGATGACACTGAAACCATTGCCAGTACATCTACTATTCCCAGGTGACATGTGTTGTCATCAGAACAAAATTGACATTGTATTGCCAGGTGTACAATATAAGCTGTATCAGCAGAAACATGTGACTAAAAAGATGCTAGCCTTACATTATTCTTGCACATTATCATTATCTTTGATGTTAATATGACAAGAAACATGAAAAATGCAATATCGAAAGTGAAGTTCATGGGAGAGATCTATGAACCGTTCAAAGTAAAGACAGGAGTGAGGCATGAGGAGAAAATAATCAGGACATGGGACAAAAGAGACAGATGGGTGAAGACTGAACCGTCGCCCTCCAAGTGCCGTGCCAAACAAAGACTGCACTCTACGTGTAGTCAGATCATGTCACACACCACACCATGGCTTGCGGAATATATATGCACATGTAGATAAAATGTCTGGCCTTTGCTGATGATATAGCCATCATAACAAATAACAGAAAAGAAGACAAAAAAGCTCTACAAACTACTTATCAAATCTCAGTCAAAACGGGACTACAAATCTTACATGAAAAAAACTTGTACATTGACACAATGTGAAGAGACAGACACCCACTAGTAACAAAGTATGGAACGATATCACATGAAGAAAGTTTCCAGTGCCTGGAAGAGATTACACAGAAAATGGGACTGAACTCAACATCCAATGAAAAAAGAATCACAAAACTACATAAGGTATTCAGACTTATATGGAACAATTATAACAAAAGAAGTTTTTCCATCAATGCCAAATTAAGACACTGTAGTACAGTAGTTACCACAGGCCTTGTACACCTCAGAACAACAGCCATGAAGGGAAGAACAAAAATCAAAGAGATGGAAAAACAGAAGGAAAGATCTACAGGCCAGTTCAGAGAGAGGGGATCTGGATAAACATATTGACAAAAGAACTGTACAAATACAAACAGAGGATTAAAAACAACACCAGGTAAAGAAGGACAAAGTTCTAGAGACACATACAAATTATGCACAAAAACAGACTTACCAAGAATATTTTTAATATAGTTATGACTAATAAAGTAAAAACCAACTGGGTATAGGAAACCATGGAGGACCTCAAGAAACTAAACATCTCCGCAGAAGACATCACAGACAGGAAAAAATACAGAGTAAATAACTGGAAAACAGAAATTTCAGCAGATATTGAAAGAAGGAAACGGGGAAGAACGGTACAGAAGAGAGGAAGAAGAATCACAATGAATATATGAGAAGTTTTTGAAAGACAAATGAAAGAGACAGAAAAAAACCTTGAAAATTGATGGTGCTTTACTGCTCTCCTAAAGGGGGTATTAATTAACAATAATTCAATATAATAATAATAATATTTGTTGTACTTTAGAAAACATCAAACAACAAGTACAAAAAATACTGGAACAAAATAATGTGCAATCAGAAGAAGAAGAAGAAAATACAGTAATGGACTCAAACATCCCAGAGCAAACAAACAAAGAACAACACGCATCAATTAAACAATCAGAGGAAAACGAAATCTTAAGACAGCCACCAGAACAAGCACAAATAGAACATGAAGTGACACACATGTTAGATATAGAAGAAAACTTTCAGCTGACATATATAGAATACAAAGACACAAATACAGACATTAGACCATTCTTGCAAAGACCGCCAAATAACCCACAAGTCGAAACAACGTTAAAAACTATTAACACAATCATACACAACAAAATAGATGAAAACACAACTATGGAAGAGTTACAACTACTGGTTTATACAGGAGCACTCACTACACTAAATATACACACTAGGCAGAGATCAGAACCAACCAACACACACAAGAAACCCACAAAACCAGCATGGCAACACAGGCTACAGATCAAAATAGAAAAACTGAGAAAAGACATCGGACAGCTAACACAATTTATAAGAAATGAAATCTCGGAAAGAAAACGAAAAAGGTTGGGTAAAATCTCACAACAAGAAGCGACAGAGCAATTAGACGAAAAGAAGCAGAAATTACAAGCATTAGCCAAACGACTCAGAAGATACAAAAAAAGTGAAAATAGGAGGAAACAAAACCAAACATTCAACACAAACCAAAAGAAATTTTACCAGACAATAGATAACAAACACATTAAAATAGACAATCCACCAAACATAACAGACATGGAACACTTCTGGAGCAACATATGGTCAAACCCGGTACAACATAACAGGCATGCACGGTGGATACAAGCAGAAACAGACACATACAAGATGATACCACAAATGCCTGAAGTGATAATTTTGCAACATGAAGTCACCCAAGCAATTAATTCTACTCACAATTGGAAAGCCCCTGGAAAAGATAAAATAGCAAATTTCTGGCTAAAGAAGTTCACCTCAACACATTCACATCTAACTAAATTATTTAACAGTTACATTGCAGACCCATACACATTTCCTGATACACTTACACGTGGAATAACTTGTCTGAAACCTAAAGATCAAGCAAACACAGCAAAATATCGCCCCCTAACATGCCTACCAACAATATACAAAATATTAACTTCAGTCATTACACAGAAATTAATGACACATACAACACAGAACAAAATTATAAATGAAGAACAAAAAGGCTGTTGCAAAGGAGCACGAGGATGTAAAGAGCAACTGATAATAGATGCAGAGGTGACATATCAAGCTAAAACTAAACAAAGGTCGCTACACTACGCATACATTGATTACCAAAAAGCTTTTGATAGTGTACCCCACTCATGGTTACTACAAATATTGGAAATATACAAAGTAGATCCTAAATTGATACAGTTCCTGAACATAGTAATGGAAAATTGGAAAACCACACTTAATATCCAAACAAATTCAAATAATATCACATCACAGCCAATACAGATTAAGCGTGGAATATACCAAGGAGACTCATTAAGTCCTATCTGGTTCTGCCTTGCCCTGAACCCACTATCCAACATCCTAAATAATACAAATTGTGGATACAATATTACTGGAACATACCCACACAAAATCACACATTTGCTATACATGGATGATCTAAAACTACTGGCAGCAACAAATCAAGAACTCAACCAATTACTAAAGATTACAGAAGTATTCAGCAATGATATAAATATGGCTTTTGGAACAGACAAATGTAAGAAAAATAGCATAGTCAAGGGAAAACACACTAAACAAGAAGATTACATACTGCATAACCACAGCGACTGCATAGAAGCGATGGAAAAAACAGATGCCTATAAATATCTAGGATACAGACAAAAAATAGGAATAGATAATACAAATATTAAAGAAGAACTAAAAGAAAAATATAGACAAAGACTAACAAAAATACTAAAAACAGAATTGACAGCAAGAAACAAGACAAAAGATATAAATACTTATGCTATACCAATATTGACCTACTCATTTGGAGTAGTGAAATGGAGTAACACAGACCTAGAAGCGCTCAATACACTTACACGATCACAATGCCACAAATATAGAATACATCACATACATTCAGCAACAGAAAGATTCACATTAAGCAGAAAGGAAGGAGGAAGGGGATTTATCGACATAAAAAACCTGCATTATGGACAGGTAGACAATTTAAGAAAATTCTTTATAGAACGAGCAGAAACTAGCAAAATACACAAAGCAATCACTCATATAAATACATCGGCTACACCATTGCAATTTCATAACCACTTCTACAACCCCTTAGATCACATAACATCAACAGACACGAAGAAAATAAATTGGAAAAAGAAAACACTACATGGCAAGCACCCGTATCATTTAACACAGCCACACATCGATTAAGACGCATCCAACACATGGCTAAGAAAAGGCAATATATACAGTGAGATGGAAGGATTCGAGATTGCAATACAGGATCAAACAAAAAACACCAGATATTACAGCAAGCATATTATTAAAGATCCCAATACCACAACAGATAAATGCAGACTTTGCAAACAACAAATAGAAACAGTAGATCACATCTCAAGCGGATGTACAATACTAGCAAATACAGAATACCCCAGAAGACATGACATTGTAGCAAAAATAATACATCAACAGCTTGCCTTACAACATAAAGTTATAAAACAACACAGTCCCACATACAAGTATGCACCACAAAATGTACTGGAGAATGATGAATACAAATTATACTGGAACAGAACCATTATAACAGATAAAACAACACCACATAACAAACCTGACATCATACTCACCAATAAAAAGAAGAAATTAACTCAACTAATCGAAATATCCATATCCAATACAACAAATATACAGAAGAAAACAGGAGAAAAATTGAAAAATACATCCAACTGGCTGAGGAAGTCAAGGATATGTGGCATCAGGATAAAGTTGACATTATACCAATTATACTATCAACTACAGGAGTCATACCACACAATATCCACCAGTACATCAATGCAATACAGCTACATCCAAACATATATATACAACTACAGAAATCAGTAATTATTGATACATGTTCAATTACCCGAAAGTTCCTAAATGCAATATAACACATACCATACAGTTGAAAGGAAGTGACGCTTTATCAAGGTCCACGTCACTTTCCATTTTTAACCAGACTTAACGCCTGAGGAAGTAAAGAATAACAATAATAATAATGACACTGTCTCTGTCTCAAGAAATTGATCTTCGAAGATCAGCTGAAGTTATCTCCCATGTCTTACTCTGCCTCTGTCCATGTGAATAACAGTAAAATTTAGGCTTATTTGGGAAAACAGCATCAAAGAAATTGTTTATTACAAATGGAACAACAGTATTATAGATTGCACATGACAAAGATTGATTGTCACAAATTGATGTTATCACCACTCTTGATAAATCCTGTTAATACAGTCCAATAAAAAATAACAACACCCGATAAATCTCTGTACACACGCCACATTACCACAAGTGAAAACTACATGGAGTGGAAACAGAGGGAGATACTACGACGCAAAATTGTTTCCATCTTATGACCTTCTTGTTGTTGCTGTGGTAGTCTGAAGATTGGTTTGCTGCAGCTCTCAATACTAATCTATCCTGTGCAAGCCTCATCACCTCCACCTCTACATATCTATTACAACACCCACCCATTTAAACCTGCTAGTTGTCGTGAAGTCTTGATCTATTTCTACAGTTTTTATACCCCTTCCCTTCCAACACACACACACACACACACACACACACACACACACACACACACACACACACAAGCCACCAAGGAAGAGCCTACAGCTTTGATTCAACCTCCCCCCAGTCATACCCTCATACCTCCCTAACTATGCTTTGTTCATTACTCCATCTTCCACAATCACTACGAATTCCTCCATCCTCCACGAGATATATACATCCTAAGCACCAATCCTGTAAAACTGTTGTCAACCTTTCTGCCACAACTCTTAGCCCTGCAGAAGTCTTGGTACTTTCTAAAGGCCCACCTTTAGCCCAAAACCTAAATTCAAGTGTGCTGGACTTGTAAAGGACCTTCTTTCCTTACCTAATCTCTGCAGCTGAAATTTCTTCAATGTGCATTAGAGAGGTATGAGGGTATGACTGGAAGAGGGGGGGGGGGGGGTGAATCAAAGCTGTAGGCTCTTCCTTGGTGGCTAGTGTGTGTGTGTTGGAAGGGAAGGGGTATAAAAACTGTTGAAATAGATCAAGACTATGCTCCAGACTGAATGCGGAAAGGCATAATCAGTCTTAAATGATGATGATGATGCATCCCACTAATAACAGCCAACAAAAACCTCACATAGAACCTTGCTTAAAACAGTTCCAGCCTCCCTCCCACCCTGAACCTCCCATTCCAGCCAGTCATCTCTTGGTTATCTTTCAGGAATTCGTCACTTCTAACCCAGCCTTACTTTCCTTTCCTAAATTCTCCCTAGTGAGACCAACATCACTCCTATGTAACACACACCTACCCATATCCTGAAAATCAATCCGTGCCTTATCATCTTCCCTACAGATAAAAGCTTCATCACAGTGTTCATGAATCATAGTGACTATGTGGCTGAGAGTCTTCACCAACTTTCTAACACCTCTGCATACAAACCTTACAACCATGATCACATCCTTGAATTCCAACAAGACTCCAGCAGCTCTCCAAGACCTTAAGTCCATCCCATAACCTGACTCCTGGATCTATCTCCCTCCTCACACCACTCCTTCCTTTTTACCTATTCGCCAAACTACACAAACCCAACTACACAGGTCTCTCCACTTGTCCAACTGTGGCTGGGTACAAGCCTCCCACTGAACATCACATGCAAACCATTGTCTGTAACCTCCCATCCTACAGTGAAGACAATGCTCACTTCCTTCACCGCCTTTCTGCATTTCCTGTTTTGCTACCACATGACTCCTTGCTGGTTACTATGGATGCAACATCATTTTACAACATCCCCCATGCCCGTGGCCTCACTTTCCAAACATCCTCCTGATACCAAACCCACCACCTCTTTCCTAATCCCCCTACCCAATCACATCCTGGCCCACAATTATTTCACTTTTGAAGACCAAGTCACAGGGTGAAATGCCTAAAGCTCGCACCACAAGTATGAAGTGCTATTGATTTGCGGCTTTGACAGAATGGATTGGTTGTCAGGGACTCATTATTGTTACCCAATCAACAGATTGTAAAAATCCTTTCTTGTGCAGATGTACACTTTTTAAATGAAACTGTGCTTACTGACATTAACAAACTAAAAATATGGTAAATCAGAATGTCAGTGGGGTTTGTTGCAGGATTCTAGTACAAGTTGTCAATGAGATACAGTATTTTTAAAAGTTTCCACACCAATACTAGTTTGTGCCACTCAATCTGGGTAGTTGCTAGGTATGATGTTATCAACCTCTTCAACCAGTTATGCGGAAGTCATAGCCTAACTCTTAGCAACATAACAGATGAAACAAGTAGTTGATCCACATGTTACCTCTTGCACAATCGCATGTGGAAATGGCATTAATGGGGCAAGTGTCCTATGCATTCTCCATTGATATAGGTTTATCCCTTTCTATAAAGAGATGCATGGAATTGATCAAGAGAATTGTGTTAACTTCCATACATGGCCATTAAGACAGGATACTCCAGATGTATCATGTATCTTGTTTAGTGGTGAAGGAAATATTAACAATCGTGGCGTGGTAAAGTGCTGAAATAAGCACAATTGGTCTGTTAAAAATTCTCTTTGGCTGTGGCAGGTGGAATGTCAGCATCCTTGGAGTGTAAACGTGTGGTGTGGGGCAGTGAACCATCAGCTCATAGGCCCGTTTTTCTTAGAAAGAACACTGGATGTGCACGAGTATCACAGCCTCCTAACAAATCATCTTCCACGGATGCTAGAAGAGATTCCTCTGCAGACTAGGAGCAACTTGTGGTACCAATACGATGGCTGTACAACCCACAGTGCACGAAGTACAACATGGCTTCACAAACTGTTTACAAATCATTAGATTGGATGTAGAGGACCTGTATCTCGGTTGATCCATTCGCCAAATTTCATGCCTGCAGACATTTTTCTATGGGGAAAGCTGAAAGACTGTCTACAAGGGCATACCAACTACATCTGATGATATGCAATGATATATTACTGCAGCCTGTCGGATTGTCCCTGCTGAAATACTGGTTTGTGTGCAGCAGTCTTTCCATACCAGAATGGGAGCATATACTGGTGCTGCCAGTGCTCATTTTGAACACAGCCTGTGATGGTCAATTGTCTCATTACTGGTCGCAATCCACATAACTAGTGTATGGACTTGGACTGTTCTTTAGTGTGTGCTACCGCAGTACATTGTTGTACCACACATTATGGTTTTTCCCCATTCAATGCTCATGTGGAGTGTGGGAAGAATGATTCTTTAAATGGTTCTGTGCATGCTGTAATTAATCTTGCCTTCATGGTCCCTATAGGAGTGATACATATGCGGTTATTGTATAATCCCTAAATACCTCACTTAATACAGGTTCCTGAAATTTCATAAGTTAGGTTTTGTCATATATTTGGCGTCTATCTTCACTTGTCTGGCATTTCCAATTTTTAGTAGCTTCTTGATGCTCTCCCATGCATCAAATAAATCTATGATCAATCATGCTACACTATTTTGTATACATTCAATGTCTGCCATTAGCCTTATTTGTTATGGGTCATACTTAAGCAATATTCTAGAATGGGCCACACAAGTATTTTGTAAGCAATGTCCTCTATAGACTGATTGCATTTTCCAGTATCTTACCAATGAATTGAAGTCTGCATTCTGCTTTGCCTACAAGTGAGTCTATGTCACCATTTCATTTCATCCTGATATTTGAATGAGTTGACCAATTAAAACTGTGATTATTTGATAATGTAGTCATACAATACTGTCTTTTATTTGTTTTGTGATGTGCTCCAATTTACATATCTTTGGATGTTATGATCTGACTCAAATTTGTGCAGATATTTTTCGGGTAATAATTCATTATAGACAACTCTATCATCCAGGAAAAGTATGAGGTTCCTTATAATATCGTCTTCCAGAACATTAAGGTACAACATTAATGTAATTGTATAAATTACTATAACTGTATAAATAAGTTTATAAGTGTGTAAAATACATTGAACTATTTGTTACAACAAAATATTGTACCGGTATACTCAGCAAGATGTTAAATCAGCAGATAGCTACATTTTATGTTCAACATTTTGTGTACAGCATATATGCTGGAAAGGATTTATACCCAAATTAAATAAATCTGAAGAAATGGTAGTGTGTATCTGGAAAAAAAATCTGTAAAAACTCATACAGTCCAATTTGCTATTATGTCACTGTTACTGAAATATAATACAAAGTAACTGAATTCGATGAACATTCTCAGAGTGCAATATGCCTCAGAGTGAAATGCACAGTAATGTCAACATTATTTTTCAAGGCTATGTTTGTGAAAATGGATGAAAGCAAACCACACATTTTGTTCTCTATCTGCGGAAGCATTATGCACTGTGGAACACTGTACTGTTGTTATACATAAAAGCTGTCTCATTGCCAACATCTTTCCCCTGCTGGCTGTTCTACACTTCTCATCACTGATTCAACACATTGTAAGATATTTTATGCTGTATGACACCACAGTCCAATCTGGTTAGGATAGCATAAAAATAATATATGAATTTCAGTATTGGAACTGGAACAGCAGAACAGCTCTCATCACACTGGATATCAAATCGAGGTTGGATTACAGCCATGGGTACATCATTTCATGCTACTCAACTGTATGTCATATGTCAGAGTTCATCAACTGTAGTGGCTGGCGACTGGTGGCATACCCATCTCTTGGCATCCTGTGAACAGACGTTCTCCACAGGTGACAGATTTGAAGGAAATGCTGGATACGGCAACAGTGGAACACTCTCTGTATCGAGGTAGCTCAGGTGATGTGTAGTCTTGCATTATCTTGTTAAAAGATAACATCACGGAGCCCTTGAAAATAGGGCACAGCGATAGGCCTTAACAAAACACAAATGCAATGGCTGCTGTCCAAATTACTGGCTATGTGAACCAGAGGTTGTGACATGAATCCAGTTGCACCCCATACCATCACATCACGTGCTGGACTCACATGAGAATGACAGATACAATCTGGCCAGGTCTGTTGGCATCAGAGCCTCCACACACATGTACATCAATTGTGACGATGTTGCAGAACCGAGACTCATCCGATACGATGACACAGTGCCATTCCTGTGCCTGGCATTGTTGTCAGTTGCACCGCTGTCAGTTCACCTCTCTCTAGAGCTGCATTAAGGGCTTGACAGTCTGTGCTGCTCCAGATGCCATCACATTGTCTGTGTGGATATCTGTCTCACTGTATACAAGCCCACTTCCTGACTAAATGTACACAACTTCACTGCAGGATCACGTACGCATGAGCGAACACTTGTCTGCCCTCTCAGGTGCTAGTTGGGTGGCACTACTGAGGCCCTGCAAGGCATTTAGCATGGCCCTCCTGAACCTACCAATTCTATGTTCGCACAAAATGAGATTCTGAGCAATGCAAGCGGCAATATAGTGAAACAATAAACCAGATTCTCAGCAGACCATGAGCCTGCCACTGCCAAATCTGGAATGCTGATAAACATTTCTCCTTCTTCCATTATGCTTAACACGGTCTTCGTGTAAACAACCAACACTGAAATAGAATTTCTGAATGAGAAACCTGCTCCATATGCTTTTCTTGCATACAGAATATGCATGGGAGTGCTGAAAAGTAATGCCTCTGAATTTTTTATTCTGTTCTCAATATCGGTCGAGGTATGACACGTCACACATATTACTTGGTCAGCTTTTCCACTTCACTGACTCGTGGCACACCCCCCTCCCGCAAACAGATGGAGTCGCAATAGGCAGCCCACTCTGACCAGAGATTGTGAATATGTTTACGGTGCACTTCGAGGAAGAGGCCCTGATGTCATCCAAATGGAAATCCATCTTCTTCTTCTTCTTCTTCTTCTTCTTCTTCTGTTATGTGGATAACACACTTGTCATCTGGCCTCATGGAAGAGACAAACTTCTTGACTTCTTTGCACATCTGAACTCCACACGCCACAAAATCAAATTCACTATGGAGACCAAAGAAGAAGGAAGACTACCATTCCTGGACATCATAGTCAGGAGAATAACGGACAGCACCCTGTGCCACAGTGTGTATCTGACTCTATAAAACACATAAACTCAGTTCTCCCTATGGCACTGTGAATAATTTCAATAACAAAAAGTGAGATGAATGTTGCAGCGGATATTTAATTTCCTCTGTGGCTTTGCATTCAAGATCAGTCTTACCTGAGAGTGCAACATTACATCTTTGGTTAATTTAATTATATGTTCATTAGATTTTGGTTATAAGGCACGTTTTGGTGCCTAATGTTTCATCTCCAAATGCTGGAAACAATCCATGGAGGAAGAGGAGTATGTAAGACATTGGTGGACCAGGTTGGAAGAATCTGTGAATTTCAATACTCTGTAGAAGAGCTCAATCATTTGAAAATAACTTTCAGACCTTGTGGCTATTCTAACAGATATACATAAGGCACTACATTCTAAAATATTTGCATCTGTCACTGAAAAACAAGCAACTAGAGGAAAAGTTCTCTTGCCATTTGTAAAAACTGTCGCAGATCGTGACCTCCGAGTGCTATGAAGAGAAGGTATTGACGCAGTGCTTAAACCAAACTGAAGACCACAACAGCAGCCATACTCAAGTAAATTGCTATGCAGTAGTTTCAGTGAATTTGACAATGATGTGGCTGCTTTCATGGTGGCCCAGTCATATTGTGGGGTAGGGAATGCCAGTGACAGGGCTGGAATTGTAGGTGACACATGGATTTTTGGCAAAGCCTTGTATCAATACCTCCTTAATTATTGAGCTGAAAAACTGTAAAAAACATTCATACAGTAAAATCACACAAAAAAATTTCCTATTTCTGCAGGTATTGTGCCTTCTGGTTCTTTTTCATTACAAAAACATATTGATTCATGTTTATAAAGTCACAACTATGTCACTGTGATTTGTGTAACACACATTCTAGAACATGTTCCAGGAATGTCATGAAACAGACAGCTTTAAATACTTACTCTAGCTCATCTTTCAAGACTTGCATGCCAACAACAACACCATCTATCCAATCCGTTTTTATTTTACTTTCATGTAAAGATTTCTCCACAAAGGATATCATCTGCCATGTAGGCAGTGCAAGAGGAAATTCCACACTAACATTTGGGTAATCAAGTGGATTCTGTGTCTTGTCAGAACCAAGTACAATCAACCCAATTTCATCTTTACCACTGGTAAATATCTGGAAACATATTAAATGGTAAAAATAAGTTTTGTTTATAACAAGTTGTATACCAATAAAAACATCACACACAGATACTCTTAATAAAATTATTTAATTGGATAGATAAAAAATCTACTCATCAAGCAGTGGCAGAATACACACATAAAAGACTGTTGTGATAGGCAAGCGTTTGGAGCCAGTGACTCCTTCTTCTGGCTGAAGGGTTGCAGGGGAAGCAAGAAGGGTGAAGGAAAAGGACTGGAGAGGTCTAAGAAAAGGGGTAGATTTTGAGAAAGTTACCCAGAACCGTGGGTCATGGGTGACTTACCGTACAGGATGAGAAGGAAAGACTAATTGTTAGGGACTGCATCGGGCAAGATTCGGAAACCTGAGAGCTTAAAGGTGGAAGACAGGGTAATATGCAAGACAGAGATTACTTCTAAAACTGTACATGAGTTCATAAGAGTGAGAAGCTAAGTGTATTGTATGCAATAGCTGTGGGAGGGGGCAGTGAAAATAGACGATAAAGACAATGACATATGTAAAAAGCTAAAACTGAGTGAAGCAAAGAGTAATTACAGTGAAGAAAAGCTGAGACAGGAGAAAATAACGTAAATTATGGCGAGGTGGGTGGTGAGAATCAAGGACACGTTGTAGTGCTAGTTCCCAGATGCGGAGTTCTGAGAAACTGGTGTCTGGCGGAAGAATACAGGTGGCATGTGTGGTGAAACAAGTGCCGAGGTCACGTATGCCATGTTGTAGAGCATGCTCTGCAACAGGATATTGCGAGTTTCCAGTATATACACTATGCCTATGCCCATTTATCCTAACTGATAATTTGGTGGTAGTCATGCAGATGTAGAAAGCTGAACAGTGTTTACGTAATAGCTGGTATATGAGATGTGTCATTTCTATTTTTCGCCTGATCCGCAGTTCTGGGTGCCTTTTCCAAAATCTACACCTTTTCCTGGAACTCTCCAGGCCTTTTCCTTTACCCTTCTTCCTTCCCCTTCAACGCTTCTGTCTGGAGGAGCCATTGGCTCCGAAAGCTTGCCAATCACAACAGTCTTTTATGTGTATGTTCTGCTGCCGCTTGGTGAGTAGATTTTTTATCTATTCAATTAAATAATTTTATCAATAATTTATTGTTTTTGTTGTTATAGTTACTCATTATAACCTACTTAAAGTACATCACGTACCCTCCTCTCCACAATTCTTCGAACACATAGTTTTGCCTTTTGCAAAAAATCACTGCGTTTCTGTATAACATACTTGGAGTCAAAGTGTCCAACATCTATTACAATTATAAACAGAAGAAAGAAAGTCATTGTATTTATTGGCAGTATTACGCAATCAAATATTTTGAAAGAGTTCCAGTGGTATAAATTTACAAAATCTTACAAATAAATATATACGTTTATTCTTTAAATCAATTCTTAGCAATAACATAATAGTATAAATTGCAGAATCAATATAGCCAATTTTAATGTAATGACTGCAATACATATACAATATAACAGTGGTAAGTTATAACAAATGAGAGAGAGAGAGAGAGAGAGAGAGAGAGAGAGAGGCATTTAGACAATGTTTCATTACAGTGTGAAACTTATTAGAATTAAAATGAAGCCATAGTGAATTATTACATTCCAAAAATAATAATTATTGTGTTCTTTCACCCCAAAATAATACATTCATTAGGTAATATATACTTTTAATTTCAGAAATTTTTACAGCTCTGAACTTCACTGCTTCGATGAATTTATTACATGTGACAATGAATGAGGGTTGATAACACTGCTTTAGTCATTCAATTGTTCGTCATGTGATATTCGCAATGTTCTTAATAACTTCTTATGTAAAGTTCTATCATCAAAAAGATAATCTACATAAGTTTTAAAAGTTGCGAATCTTTAAACAACAACTTGAAAATGGGTGTATCAGTATTTTGTATACATTCTAGCATTGCTAGATTTACTTTTAAATTTTAAAGTATATGAGCAGATTGAGCTACTTTCCATCCAGAAAATTTACTGTTGGCAAGACCTCACTACAAAGAAAAATGGTCTTTCCGGAGTCAAATGCTAAAAAATTCATAAATACCAGCATTGTAAGTGATACAAACAGGTATTAACCAACGGGCATAAATATCGTTCTGCTTGATGAGAAAAAAAGTAGGTACATGAAAGAGTAAATTGGGTGCAAGGATTGAACATAAACTGCAAAGGTTAAAAAAAAAAAAAAAAGAGGGTCACTGCTCAAGAATTGAGAACTGCCCGCCCCCCCCCCCCCTTTCTTTTACAGGCTTACTTTCACTTTTCAGATGAGACCATGTCCCCCATATGTGAAGAAAATAGCCAATATGTAAAGAGAATTACAGATAAAGAGTTTTCTAGAATGAGATTTTCCCTCTGCAGCATAGTGTGCACTGATATGAAACTTCCTGGCAGATTAAAACTGTGTGCTGGACCAAGACTCAAACTTGGTGATCGTAACCCCAGACCTGTGTTGCCGTTTTGGGAGGTAGATCTTGTATCTGGAAAGAGGTGATGACAGTTAGGATACTATGGGCGAGCAGCTGCCATCAATTTTTGATGGTGCAGAACCCACAATATTGGAACTGCTGCCTAGTCCAAAGGCACCTATTACCAGTCTTACCCCACAATAGTGTATCGAATCCAGAAGTAATGTCGAAGCTGATAAAAAGTCATATGAGAGATTCCTGTAATCTAGGTGTGACTGCACCAATGCTGCATACAGCCATATCAAAGTAGAGTGGACCACACCGCTGAGGCATAGAAGAGCATTCAGGTGCGACCTACATGTCTGCTTTAGTTGGCAAAGACGGGGAAGCCATGTCAACTAGGCATCAAAGACCAGTCCTAAAAAACACAATGACAGAAATGCATAACGTAGGTAATGGCAGCCAAAAAATGGATGCTATGAGTGAAAGCCCAGGATTGTGCTTGGTGTATTGCTCCCTGCATTCTGCCTCCAGCAATAGCCATCACGGATGAACAAAAACGATGGGGACACCATATGTCATGCAGCTGCTGCCAGATCATTGATAGCCACAAAAAGGAGAGTGACACTCAAAACAGAACCTTGTGCAAGCCCCTTCTCCTGCAGGGGGAGATGCTACAGGAGGCACCAACCTGTACCCAAAAAGTGTGACATGGAAGAAAGTTCTGGATAAAAATCGGGAGTGGGCCATGGAGGCCCCACTCCTTTAAGGTGGCAAGGACATTATGGCACCATGTGGTATCATAAGATATACACGCAGATCAATGAAAACTGCAACAAGGAACTGATGCTGAGCAAAAGCTGTTCAGATAGCACACTTCAAGTGGACTAAATTATCTTCAGTAGAGCGCCCTTGGCGAAAAGCACCCTGGATCAAAGCCAAAAGATCCGGGGATTCAAGGACACAATACAGCCTTCGACTAACCATATGTTCAAGTAACTTGCAGGACACTGAGTAAACAATCTGGACGACAGCTGTCCGTTTGAAGAGGCAATTTATCTGATTTCAAAATTGGAATAACAGCATTTTCTCGCTACTGGGGAGAGAATTCTGCATTGCACCAGGGATGGTTAAAGAAAGGCCAGGTACACTGATGGAAAAATTTGCAACACCAAAAAATAATTAATGTAGAGTAATGAAATACCAGGAATATATTTGTTGAGACAACGTATGTAAAGTGATTAATGTTGCAGGATCAATGTGAGTGTGAGATAAGCCACTGCAAGACATTGCTGAAGATGCCACTAAGTGAGACAAGTTCATAGAGAATTGCAATAGAAGGCAAAATCGTCAAAAAAAAGGGAGCCGGAGATGCCCAGTGGGAGACAGGCCATTATAGGGTTTATGGTGATAGCAAAGAGAATGACACTCAGAATGGAACCCTGAGACACACCATTTTCCTGGATAAAGGTGTCCGACAAGGCAGACCCTTCATGCACCTCAAAAACTCGGTCTTTTAAAAATGTCTGAAGGAAACAGGGTAGGTGGCCACGGAAGCTCCACATGTGAAGAGTATGGAGGGTACTAGCTCTCTAGCAGGTGTCATAGGCCTTTTCCAAATCGAAAACCACAGCGACAATCTGGGATTTCTGCAGAAAACCATTCATGACATGGGTGGGCAAAATAATGAGATGGTCCACTGCAGAATGCCGTGTTGAAAGCCACACTGTGCATTCATAAAAAGTTGTGAGACTCGAGCCACCATATCATCCGGGCATGAATCATATGTCCCATCACCTTGAGAACACACTGGTAAGAGAGATGGAGTGGTAGCTAGACGGAAGAGTGTGTGTGTGTGTGTGTGTGTGTCAGAAAGAGAGAGAGAGAGAGAGAGAGCTAATTTCGGCAAGAGCTAGATTTCCATCAATAAACTGAGTTGAAGCTGCTGTTGTGGTCTTCATCCAACTACTGCTTTGGTGCAACTCACCAGCCTATTCCTGCCTTTGTAAGCCTCTTCATCTCTGCATAGTATTTCAACCTAAATCCACTTAGAATGGTGAACCACCATTCAGAGAATAACTTTTTAACAACACAGTTTGACTTCTGTAAAGGCTTCTATACTGAGAATCCAACATAATATCTCACAAATTCAATTCCAGTAGAATTAAATAGTGGAAATTATCCCCTCTGTCATCTTGCCAAAGCCTTTGACTGTTTAGATTAAAAAATTCTGTGAGGGGGAGCAAAAAAAGTATGGCATTAAAAGTCTTCCCCTTGCATGGATTGAGTTGTACTTTAACTACAGAAAATGGAAGGTCACATTAACAAATGATAAGACAGGAATAAGATTAAACTCAAAAAGGGAGAACATAAAATATGGTGTGGCACACAGTGTTTGCTGCCAAGTCCACAAAAATGATTTACTTGGGGCACTGGAGGGCTTTGGAAAAACTCTAATGTTTTGCAGTGTCACAAACTTATTGATACAAGATCTAAACTCATCCATACCAGAAACATCCAGGAGAATAACAGAACAGGCTTGTACTGATCAACAGATACCAGCTTAATGCCTAAAAACTTGTATTTTGCAGTTCTAAAGAAATAAAAGTGACTTACAGATACGAATATCAAAAGTAGGGATAAATGGGTAACTAGGCTCCCGTGTTCTAAGTTCCTGGAAATGCAGATACCACTCACATGTGAGACCAGCATGTGAGTCAGTTAACCGAGAAGCTCAGTTCTGCCCATTTTGTGCTTAGAAATCTCTTACTGTATCAAACTGGACAAAGGATTGCTAACACACTTTCACTCAGTTTACTCATATGGCATAATCTTTTGAGGTACTTCAGCTAAGCGGAAAAAAATATTTATTCTATATCTTGAAAAAGCTTCTTCAGGGACCCATGGATTCTCACACTTACATGCCTATAGAAGTTATATTCCCTAATGGTATTTGTGATTAATAACAAGAGTTAGTTTAAGATGAACTCAGCAATTCAGAACTGCAATACTAGAAGCAAAAATAATTTCCATATATAAAAACCTAAAATCAGGGTTGCCACAAGTTTCTCCAAGTGAAATTCCCTGATATTTCTCTGATTCCACAGGCACGTTTTAGAATTTTTTCCCGACAAATTTTGAGGTCTCAAGGGGAGGTAAAGACATAAGTCGACAAAAGAATGTATTTGTGATTAATAACAAGAGTTAGTTTAAGATGAACTCAGCAATTCAGAACTGCAATACTAGAAGCAAAAATAATTTCCATATAAAAAAACCTAAAATCAGGGTTGCCACAAGTTTCTCCAAGTGAAATTCCCTGATATTTCTCTGATTCGACAGACACGTTTTAGAATTTTTCCCCGACAAATTTTGAGGTCTCAAAGGGAGGTAAAGACATAAGTCGACAAAGGAATGTAAGGGCTTTGTATTTCTCCCCCATTTTGTTTTAGGGCGCAAAAACAACTAGGGTCATATGTGTCCATGCCAAAACTGTGAAACACAGAGATGAAATGAGGAGTTAAAAATGATTACATGTCAACGTTTAATGACAGAAGATAGGACAGCTAGAAACAGGGACGTGGAGAAAGCTCTATGAAGTACGCAATAGGGAAATGGAGGCCCAGAACTAAAAATTAAATGGCCTTCACTATATTGCTACAACTGATAAAAAGTAAAACACGGTCGACAGCCCACGGATTGTTCACTAAAATGGCCAATAACTCAGATGGCAAACACAAACGGGAATGTGAACGGTAAAAAAAAAAAGGGCATCCCATCAGGAAACGGCAGACAGTTAAAAGTTGGGTGCAATGTGCACAAAGTAGTAGGGGAGCACCACTTAACAAATGGTGATGGCTAAAAAAGCAGTGCCCAATATGCAACCTAGTTAAAATGACCTCCTTGCCGCATGAGGACTGAGAGGAGGTTGTCCAAGCCACTGGGAGAGGCATAATAACCCAGAGTTTATTCCTATGAATGGAGGACCAGTGGCGATGCCAAAGTGACACCACCTCCTGACAGAAAGCAACAAGAGATCATCAGAGGGAATGCAAGAATTATTGGGCTGAAGTATGAGGAATGCAGCTTTGGCAGCAGTGTCAGCAACCTCTTGGACCGATATGACCTGGAACCCACATAAACATCACAGTGGCTCCATAAAAAGTGAGCAAGTGGAAGCTTTCCTGGAACGGGTGCACTAAGGGATGGACATGTCATAGGCTTTCTCCAAATTGAAAGACACAGCCAGTCTGGGATTTCCACAGAAAACCATTCATGACATGGGTAAACAAAGTGGGTGATAGCCAGAAGGAAGTTGTTTGTCCTTACCGGGCTTAGGTGTGGGTATGACAGTGGCTTCACGACAGTGGCTGGGAAACATGCCCTCTGCCCAGATCCGGTTGTACGTATTAAGCAAAAAGTGTTTGCCCACAAGAGAAAGGTGCTGCAACTTTTGAAAGTTAACAGTGTCTGGTCCAGGGCGGAGGATTGAGATGAAGTGAGAGCATGATCTAGCTTCCTCATAGTAAAGGCAGCACAGTAACACTCACGATTCTGAGAAGAGAAAGGCATTGTTCGAGTCTTTTCTGCTCATTTCCAATAGAGGTAGGCAGGACGATAGTGGGAGGAGCTCAAAATTTCTGCAAAATGGCGACCCAAGGTGTTGGAGATAGCAATAGGGTACACGATGATAGTGTCTGCTACTGTCAGGTCGAAAATTGGGGAATGGATCTTGCTCCCAGAGAACCGTCGGAGGTTGGTGCACACGATGGAAGAGGGGGGTGAAACTGTTAAAAGAACTAGTGAATGAAGTTCAGCTGCCTTTTTGGTTATCCCGAAGAATGCGAATTGCATTGCAGCTGGCTTCAGTCCACCAAAGGACTGGGACACAGCATGGTAAAGAGGAAGTGTGATGAATGGAATGTTCTGCGATGGTAAGGATAATGTTTGTAAGAAATTCCACCTGGTCATGACAACTGCGGAAATTGTGTTCGTTGAAGGTCACCAGGGAGGAGTAAAGTCTTCAGTCAGCCTTAGTGAGCTGCCATTTCGATGTACACGGAGGTGCGGTAGGAGTTAGCAAATGGATAGCACACAGGAAATGGTCGCTCGAGTAGGTGTCAGAAAGAACGGACCGTTCAAGATTATGTGCAGGACGGGCAGTGAAGAAGGAAAGGTCCAAATGGGAATAGGTGTGTGACGAGTCTGAAAGCAACATGGGTGCTTCTGTGCTAAAGAAGAAAAAGTTAAGTTGATTAAGAATGGCAGCGAAGAGGGCACCTCTCGGATAGGTTCTGGAAGAGCCCCAAATGTGATGGTGTGCATTAAAGTCCCCAAGCAGCAGAAATCGGCGAGGAAGCTGTCCAATAAGCTGGAGGAAGTCGAACCTGGTGACATCGAATGACGGAGGGATGTAAATGGTAGAAAGGGAAATGCTCAAGTGAGGAAGGAAAAGACAAACTGCAACAGCTTGATGACAGGTAGTCAGGGAGATGGATGGGTTGACTATGAATGTCATCCCATAAGAGCGGCATGAGTCCCCCATGAGACAGAATTCCAACCTCGAGCGGAAGGTCAAAACAGACCAGGAAGAAATGTGAAAGCTCAAAGCAGTCGTGAGGATGAATTTTGTTTCCTGAAGACAGAGTACAAATAGAAGCTGCGATTCTAAAAGCAGTCATAAATCCTCTTTGTTGGATCAAAGGCTGCAAAAGTTCCATTGGAGGACAGTCACGATGAGGACAATAGGAAGGGGTGTCACCTCGGCAGCTGCCGAGTGCCAGTCTGCGAAAACTCGCTGCTACAGGGCACAGAGGCAAGAGGATCCTGCTCCACGAGGTCCTACAGAAGTGTCGGCTTTCTTCTGCTGTCGACATGAGGAATCCAGGGCATGTTGTCTGTAGTTCAACAATGCCTAGATGATCAGTACTGCAGTTCGATTACATCTGCATTATTACACTGTGCCAAGAAGGGCTCTCAACAAGGGTAGTGTCCAGGCATCGTGGAGTGAACCATGGCAATGTTGTTCGGACATGGAGGAGAAACAGAGAGACAGGAACTGTCGGTGACATACCTTGCTCAGGCCACCCGAGGGCTACTACTGCAGTGGGTGACGCTACCAACGGATTATGGCTCTGAGGAATCCTGACGGCAATGCCGCTGTGTCGAATAATGCTTTTCGTGCAGCCACCTTACATCACATTATGACTCAAACTGTGTGCAATGGGCTGCATTATGTGCAGTTTCACTCCACACATCCATGGCGAGGTCCATCTTTGCAACTGCAACACCGTGCAGCACGGTACAGATGAACCCAATAACAAGCTGAATTGGACTGCTCAGGATTGGCATCACGTTCTCTGCACCAATGAGTGTCACATATGCCTTCCGACGATTGTCAGAGATGTGTTTGGAGGCAACCCGGTCACGTTGAACTCTTAGACACACTTTATCAGTAAACTCTTCCGGGCTAAGTTGCCGTGGTCGATCTATAGAACTTCTTAGGGAGAAGAAGTTCTATAGATCGACCACGGCAACTTAGCCCGGAAGAGTTTACTGATAAAGACGCCGGCCGTGAAAGCCTACATGGAATGATTCTTAGACACACTGTCAAATGAGTGAAGCAAGGTGGAGGTTCCCTGCTGTTTTGGGTGGGATTATGGGGGGCTGATGCACACTGTTGGTGGTCATGGTAGGCACCATGACAGCTGTGCTATAAGTGAATACCATCCTTATATTAGAACAAATAAGCCCTCGGTCACAAATATTAAGTCAAAATTGACCAGGTTTCGACGCTACTATGAGTGTCGTCTTCAGAATTACACTAACTGTTCTAGAACATATTATGTATATAATACATTAATAAAATTAAAGTTTGTACTGACTGGAAAAGATGAAGTACAAACTTTAATTTTATGAATGTATTATATACCTAATATGTTTTAGAACAGTCAGGCTAATTCTGAAGACGACGCTCATAGTAGCATCGAAACCTGGTCAATTTTGACTTAATATTTGTGACCGAGGGCTTATTTGTTCTAATATAATTCTGACACGGGCACTGAACCTTAGCAGCTATGTTCAAAGTTTTATGAATGCCATCCTCCGACCAATAGTGCAGTCATATTGACAACATATTGGCGAGGCATTCGTCTTTGTGGATGACATTTCGCATCCCCATTGTGCACATCTTGTGAATGACTTCCTTCAAGATAATTACATCACTCGACTAGAGTGGCCAGCATGTTCTCCAGACATGAACCCTATCGACCATGCCTGGGATAGATTGAAAAGGGCTGTTTATGGGCATGTGACTTGCCAACCACTCTGAGGGATCTACGCCGAATCGCCGTTGAGGAGTGGGACAATCAGGACTGACAGTGCCTTGATGAACTTGTGGATAGTATGGCACGACGAACACAGGCATGCATCAATCCAAGAGGACGTGCTACTGGGTATCAGAGGTACCCGTGTGTACAGCAGTCTGGACCAACACCTCTGAGAGTCTCGCTGTATGGTGGTACAACATGCACTGTGTGGTTTTCATGATCAATAGAAAGGGCGGAAACGATGTTGATCTCTATTGCAAATTTCTGCACAGGTTCAGGAACCGAGGGGATGCAAAACGTTTTTTGATGTGTGTGTGTATGTATGTATGTATGTATGGGATGGGCATCAGTTGTTTGGTAAGTGGTGCTTAGGTGTGTGTGTGTGTGTGTGTGTGTGTGTGTGTGTGTGAGAGAGAGAGAGAGAGAGAGAGAGAGAGAGAGAGAGAGAGAGAGAGAGAGAGAGAGTGGAGGGGGGGAAACTGTGGTTGGTAAGACCTTTTTCCTTTTTGTAATGTAGTGGATTTGTTTACGGTTCATTGAGGTAATTTATGTTTGATTAATTTGGTATTATTTTTTGGGGGTATTTATTTGCTTATATCGGTGGGTTTTATGGAGTGTGGTCTGGTGTTGTTGATTTGTGGCAGTTGGTAGTATTGTGCACCTTGGTTGAGCTATATAGGTCAAGTGAAATTTGCAGTACCAGGTTTTTGTGTCTGGTTTCATGGTATCTCTGGCTATGTTTGAGCCGTATAGACCAAGTGAAAGTTTCAGTGTATGTGTGGGTTTCTAGTATCACTGTCTTCATTGGAGCTGTTTAGTTCAGGCAAAATGTATGATACCAATAGCTGTTATTCGCAGTTTTGGGGTGGGATGATTGTTGAGGGTTTGTTGAGGATTTTGTGTGCATAATTTTTGGTTTGATATTTATTTTGGAATGGTGTCATCATCCTTATTGTTGTGTGTGGTGATTGACACTGCCCAAGACCCCTACTTCGAGCGGTTCCCCCATTAGTTTCACTTTATTTCTGGTGTTAAATATTCCACTTGTTAGGGCCTGTTTATGTTTGTTCATGGGTGTAGTGATAGATGTCGTGGTCTCCATATTGAAAACGCTTGAAATAGGAGTGTCACCATCTTGAAGATGCCACGGGTTAAAGCAAATAAGAGAACAAGAACTTTTGGTAATCCCCTGCTGCCTATGTCTGTAAAATATGCTAACAACAAATTATGGCTAGTGCTACTCTGCTCAAATTGATAATTATGAAATTACTTGTAGATTTGTTATGTCAGGGGTAAAACAGCGATTTTGAAAATATCCACTGCTCGTCCTATACTATTTAGCTGCTATTTTTATATAATACTTCAAACAAAACATTCATGTAATGGGACGCAGACTACTGTCAGCTCTCTATATATGGGTAAAGTCAGGATCTATATAATAGTATTAGTATGCAGAATTTACGTTCTGGAGCCCAGGTATTCTTATAAATTATGGACACCTTGTCTCATGGGGTATTTTTTTACTTCATTTTTAAGGATTTGGGTATTTTTGTTTGCCTGTCCGTCTCTTGTCATACTGTTACACTTTTCTAGCAGAATATAAAGCTGTAATCTGAACCGTACGGAGAGGTGCACAGTCTACATGGAAATATGCCATTGGTACTTGAGGGAACATAGATATATTAATGCTTAAATTCACATCATTGATTTTCCACAATAGTATTTGTTTTATAGTCAGTTATAAACCAGCTTTTGGCATTCTGTGTCATCCTCAGACAATTTCTGATGATGTCCAAAAAAGCCAAAATCTGATTCATAACAAACTGTAAAATAAATGACTTTGATCATGCTGAGCACCACAGCTGAGACCAATATTAATGATTATATGTGTTATTACATATTTATCATGTTGCAGTTGGTTTCACTGATTGAACATCTTCAAATTGCCCATTTGTCTCATGACTTTACACATGTAGGCCACCTGAATATGTTTAGTGAACAAATCTGGTCATAACACAATAAATGTGTAATAATACAGCTTAGATGGTTATTAATATGAAATAAATATTATTATGGCACATCAATCATGTGTATTTCCAGGGTTGCCACATGTCCTGGAAATCAGGGAATTTCAAATGTATCAGGGAATTTTGAAAAGAGCACTGGAAAAATCTTGTTTTTGTCTCAGTAGATGAAATGGTTTGTTTACTGAGATGTCATGTGTCATCACTGGCTGGGTGCAGCTGAGTACGTGCGTAACTTCCGTACTCCCTTATTCTTACTGCTTCTCCCCTTTATACCACTCCCCTCGAATTGCAATCAGTACCACCACCACTTCTTGCCACTAGCCTAGCAGCTATCGACAAGAGACAGGGAGGCAGGAGGAGTGGTTATTTGAATCTGATTCTCAGAGATTGTTGACGCAGCAGCCAGAGGTGGTGATCACGTATACATGAGTTGTGTCTGGGTGACTGTCTGAATATCTGTGTGCTCTTGTTTTCTGACAAAGGGTATGGCGGAAGTTTAGTTGTGAGAATGTTATTGTCTTTTTTACATGCCTGGATGTGGCTCAGCAATCATCTTTACCGTGAGTTGCTACTATCCTCATTAGCGTTGATTCTCAGAGTATTTGTGCAACTCACCAGCTACACAACCGGCAGGCCGGAAAGGACAGAAGGAAGACTCCCTTGAAGACTTGCTACATCCCTCCAGCCAATCAACACATGAGTCTCCCTCTGCCAACTGGAAAGGCTCGAAAAAGTCCAACAAAGGCAAATGGTCTTCTGTTTCGCTGACCCAAAGATCCTCTTTGACGGTGTCGCCATGTGATACCTTCTCCTGGCCGGCCACCATTTCTCCAGTGTGCCCCACCAACCTTTCTTGTGCCCTGGATTCCTCATGTCGACAGCAGAAGAAAGCCGACACTTCTGTAGGACCACATGGAGCAGGATCCTCTTGCCTCTGTGCCCTGTAGCAGCGAGTTTTCGCAGACTGGCACTCGGCAGCTGCCGAGGTGACACCCCTTCCTATTGTCCTCATCGTGACTGTCCTCCAATGGAACTTTTGCAGCCTTTGATCCAACAAAGAGGATTTATGACTGCTTTTAGAATTGCAGCTTCTACTTGTACTCTGCCTTCAGGAAACAAAATTCATCCTCACGACTGCTTTGAGCTTTCACATTTCTTCCTGGTCTGTTTTGACCTTCCGCTCGAGGTTGGCATTCTGTCTCATGGGGGAGTCATGCTGCTCTTATGGGATGACATTCATAGTCAACCCATCCATCTTCCTGACTACCTGTCATCAAGCTGTTGCAGTTTGTCTATTCCTTCCTCACTTGAGCTTTTCCCTTTCTACCATTTACATCCCTCCGTCATTCGATGTCACCAGGTTCGACTTCCTCCAGCTTATTGGACAGCTTCCTTGCTGATTTCTGCTGCTTGGGGACTTTAATGCACACCATCCCATTTGGGGCTCTTCCAGAACCTATCTGAGAGGTGCCCTCTTCGCTGCCATTCTTAATCAACTTAACCTTTTCTTCTTTAGCACAGAAGCACCCATGTTGCTTTCAGACTCGTCACACACCTATTCCCATTTGGACCTTTCCTTCTTCACTGCCTGTGCTGCACATCATCTTGACCGGTCCGTTCTTTCTGACACCTACTCGAGCGACCATTTCCTGTGTGCTATCCATTTGCTAACTCCTACCCCACCTCCGTGCACATCGAAATGGCAGCTGACTAAGGCTGACTGGAGACTTTACTCCTCCCTGGCGACCTTCAACGAACACGATTTCCTCAGTTGTCATGACCAGGTGGAATTTCTTACAAACATTATCCTTACCGTCGCAGAACATTCCATTCCTCACACTTCCTCTTTACCATGCTGTGTCCCAGTCCTTTGGTGGACTGAAGCCTGCTGTGATGTAATTCGCATTCTTTGGGATAACCAAACAGGCAGCTGAACTTCATTCACTAGTTCTTTTAACAGTTTCACCCCCCTCTTCCATCGTGTGCACCAACCTCCGACGGTTCTCTGGGAGCAAGATCCATTCCCCAATTTTCACCCTGACAGTAGCAGACAATATCATCGTGTACCCTATTGCTATCTCCAACACCTTGGATCGCCATTTTGCAGAAATTTTGAGCTTCTCCCACTATCATCCTGCCTACCTCTATAGGAGATGAGCAGAGAAGACTCGGGCAATAACATCTCTTCTCAGAATCCTGAGTGTTACTGTGCTGCCTTTACTATGAGGATGCTAGACCACGCTCTCACTTCATCTCAATCCTCCGCCCTGGACCAGACACTGTTAACTTTCAAGTGTTGCAGCACCTTTCTCTTGTGGGCAAGCACTTTTTGCTTAATACATACAACCGGACCTGGGCAGAGGGCATGTTTTCCAGCCACTGTTGTGAAGGCACTGTCATACCCACACCTAAGCCCGGTAAGGACAAACAACTTCCTTCTGGCTATCACCCACTTTGTTTACCCATGTCATGAATGGTTTTCTGTGGAAATCCCAGACTGGCTTTGTTTCTCAATTTGGAGAAAGCCTACGACATTTGTTGGAGGACTGGTATCGTTTGTACTCTCTACACATGTGGCCAACTGCGCCATCTCCTTGAGGAATTTTTAAAAGACGAGTTTTCGATGTACGTATGGGGTCTGCCTCCTCGGACACCTTTATCCAGGAAAATGGTGTACCTCAGGGTTCTGTCCTGAGTGTCGTCGTCTTTGCTGTCGCCATTAACCCTACAATGGCCTGTCTCCTGCCGGGCATCTCCGGCTCTCTTTTTGTTGATAATTTTGCTATCTACTGTTGCTCTTCATGAACCTGTCTCATTGAGTGGTGACTTCAGCAATGTCTTGATCGTCTTTACTTATGGAGCATGGACAGTGGCTTAAGTTTTTCTACTGACAAAAACATTTGTATGAATTTCTGGCAGCACAGCTGGTTTCTCCCACCATTTTTACATCTTGGGCCTGTTGCTCTTCCATTCATTGAAACTACAAAATTCCTGAGGCTCCTGCTTTATACAAAACTATCTTGGTCCTCCCACTTCATGCTCCCTGCAGCTTTTTCGATGGGTGTGAACCCTTCACCATCTTGGCTTCGTGCGGCAGCCCATCTTCACCTTGACCTTCATTCACTTTCTAAAGACACTGCACCAGGCTCGGTCTATTGCCTTCAGTTTCACGACCTATGCATGGAATTTTGCAGTAGTATCTTTGTGTACACTGATGGCTCTTGGACTGACCATGGTGTCGGGTGTGCCTTCAACGTCAACCAACATTTTTTGGTACTGACGTCCGGCACATTGCTCAGTATCTACAGCAGAGCTCTTCACCCTGTATCAGATCATCGAGTACATCTGCTGACATACTCTTTTCACTGTGTCACTGCTCACACTCTCTTGGCACCCTTCAAAGCCTCTGTGCAGTGTAGACTGTCCATCCCTTAGTGCACCGGTTCCAGGAAAGCTTCCACTTGCTCACTTTTTATGGAGCCACTGTGATGTTTATGTGTGTTCCAGGTCATATCGGTCCAAGAGGTTGCTGACACTGCTGCCAAAGCTGCATTCCTCGTACTTCAGCCCAATAATTCTTGCATTCCCTCTGATGATCTCTTGTTACTTTCTGTCAAGAGGTGGTGTCACTTTGGCATCGGCACTGGTCCTCCATTCATAGGAATAAGCTCTTGGTTATTAAGCCTCTCCCAGTGGCTTGGACAACCTCCTCTCAGTCCTCCTGTGGCGAGGAGGTCATTTTAACTAGGTTGCATATTGGGCACTGCCTTTTTAGCCATCACCATTTGTTAAGTGGTGCTCCCCTACTACTTTGTGCACATTGCACCCAACTTTTAACTGTCTGCCGTTTCCTGAGGGGATGCCCTTTTTTTTTTTAGAGTTTACATTCCCTTTTGGGTTTGCCATCTGAGTTATTGGCCATTTTAGTGAACAATGCGTGGGCTGTCGACTCTGTTTTACTTTTTATCAGTTGTAGCAATATAGTGAAGGCCATTTAATTTTTAGTTCTGGGCCTCCATTTCACTATTGCGTACTTCATAGACCTTTCTCCACGTCCCTGTTTCTAGCTGTCCTATCTTCCGTCATTAAACGTTGACATGTAATCATTTTTAACTCCTCTCTTCATCTTTGTGTTTCACAGTTTTGGCATGGACACATATGACCCTAGTTGTTTTTGCGCCCTAAAACAAAATGGGGGAGAAATACAAAGCCCTTACATTCTTTTGTCGACTTATGTCTTTACCTCCCCTTGAGACCTCAAAATTTGTCGGGGAAAAATTCTAAAACGTGTCTGTGGAATCAGAGAAATATCAGGGAATTTCACTTGGAGAAACTTGTGGCAAACCTGATTTTAGGTTTTTATATATGGAAATTATTTTTGCTTCTAGTATTGCAGTTCTGAATTGCTGAGTTCATCTTAAACTAAATCTTGTTATTAATCACATATACCATTAGGGAATATAACTTCTATAGGCATGTAAGTGTGAGAATCCATGGGTCCCTGAAGAAGCTTTTTCAAGATGTAGAATAAATAATTTTTTTCCGCTTAGCTGAAGTACCTCAGAAGATTAAGCCATATGAGTAAACTGAGTGAAAGTGTGTTAGCAATCCTTTGTCCAGTTTGATACAGTAAGAGATTTCTAAGCACAAAATGGGCGGAACTGAGCTTCTCGGTTAACTGACCCACATGCTGGTCCCACACGTGATTGGTATCTGCATTCCCAGGAACTTAGAACACGGGAGCCTAATTGCCCATTTATCCCTACTTTTGATATTCGTATCTGTAAGTTGCTTTTATTTCTTTAGAACTGCACAATACAAGTTTTTAGGCATTAAGCTGGTATCTGTTGATCAGTACAAGCCTGTTCTGTTATTCTCCTGGATGTTTCTGGTATGGATGAGTTTAGATCTTGTATCAATAAGTTTGTGACACTGCAAAACATTAGAGTTTTTCCAAAGCCCTCCAGTGCCCCAAGTAAATCATTTTTGTGGACTTGGCAGCAAACACTGTGTGCCACACCATATTTTATGTTCTCCCTTTTTGAGTTTAATCTTATTCCTGTCTTATCATTTGTTAATGTGACCTTCCATTTTCTGTAGTTAAAGTACAACTCAATCCATGCAAGGGGAAGACTTTTAATGCCATACTTTTTTTGCTCCCCCTCACAGAATTTTTTAATCTAAACAGTCAAAGGCTTTGGCAAGATGACAGAGGGGATAATTTCCACTATTTAATTCTACTGGAATTGAATTTGTGAGATATTATGTTGGATTCTCAGTATAGAAGCCTTTACAGAAGTCAAACTGTGTTGTTAAAAAGTTATTCTCTGAATGGTGGTTCACCATTCTAAGTGGATTTAGGTTGAAATACTATGCAGAGATGAAGAGGCTTACAAAGGCAGGAATAGGCTGGTGAGTTGCACCAAAGCAGTAGTTGGATGAAGACCACAACAGCAGCTTCAACTCAGTTTATTGATGGAAATCTAGCTCTTGCCGAAATTAGCTCTCTCTCTCTCTCTCTCTCTTTCTGACACACACACACACACACACACACACACACACACACACACTCTTCCTTCTAGCTACCACTCCATCTCTCTTACCAGTGTGTTCTCAAGGTGATGGGACATATGATTCATGCCCGGATGATATGGTGGCTCGAGTCTCACAACTTTTTATGAATGCACAGTGTGGCTTTCAACACGGCATTCTGCAGTGGACCATCTCATTATTTTGCCCACCCATGTCATGAATGGTTTTCTGCAGAAATCCCAGATTGTCGCTGTGTTTTTCGATTTGGAGAAGGCCTATGACACCTGCTAGAGAGCTAGTAACGTCCATACTCTTCACATGTGGGGCTTCCGTGGCCACCTACCCTGTTTCCTTCAGACATTTTTAAAAGACCGAGTTTTCGAGGTGCATGAAGGGTCTGCCTTGTCGGACACCTTTATCCAGGAAAATGGTGTGTCTCAGGGTTCCATTCTGAGTGTCATTCTCTTTGCTATCACCATAAACCCTATAATGGCCTGTCTCCCACTGGGCATCTCCGGCTCTCTTTTTTTTTGACGATTTTGCCTTCTATTTCAATTCTCTATGAACCTGTCTCACTTAGTGGCATCTTCAGCAATGTCTTGATTGTCTTTACTCGTGGAGCATCAACAATGGCTTTCGCTTTTCCACTGACAAAACTGTCTGTATGAATCCCACGAACGCTGACTGGAAGTTTGTATGTCCGTCTGGTTATTTGACCTGTTGTGCTGCCATTCACAAACAGCATTCCAGGAGGTGTTTTCCTACAGGATAACACTTGCTCACATACTGCTGTTGTAAGCCAACATGCTATAGTGTGTCAACATATTGCCTTGGCTTGCTCGATAACCAGCTCTACCTCCCATCGAGCACGTATTGGACATCATCTGATGACAGCTTCAACCCATCCACAAACATCATTAACTGTCCTTATATTGGCCAACCAAGTGCAACAGGCATGGAACTCCATCCCACAAACTGACACATGACACGTGTACAATAGCGTACCAGCATTTGCATTTACATTTGCAGTGGCTTGTCTCACACTCCCATTGATCCTGCAACGTTAATCACTTTACATACGTTGCCTCAACAAATATATTCCTGGTATTTCATTACTCTACATTAATTATTTTTTGGTGTTGCAAATTTTTCCGTCAGTGTACCTGGGCTTTCTTTAACCATCCCTGGGGCAATGCAGAATTCTCTTCCCAGTAGCGAGAAAATGCCGTTATTCCAATTTTGAAATCACATAAATTGCCTCTTCAAACGGACAGCTGTCGTCCAGATTGTTTACTCAGTGTCCTGCAAGTTACTTGAACATATGGTTAGTTGAAGGCTGTATTGTGTCCTTGAATCCCCGGATCTTTTGGCTTCGATCCAGGGTGCTTTTCGCCAAGGGCGCTCTACTGAAGATAATTTAGTCCACTTGAAGTGTGCTATCTGAACAGCTTTTGCTCAGCATCAGTTCCTTGTTGCAGTTTTCATTGATCTGCGTGTATATCTTATGATACCACATGGTGCCATAACGTCCTTGCCACCTTAAAGGAGTGGGGCCTCCATGGCCCACTCCTGATTTTTATCCAGAACTTTCTTCCATGTCACACTTTTTGGGTACAGGTTGGTGCCTCCTGTAGCATCCCCCCCCTGCAGGAGAAGGGGCTTGCACAAGGTTCTGTTTTGAGTGTCACTCTCCTTGTTGTGGCTATCAATGATCTGGCGGCAGCTGCATGACATATTTTGTCCCCATCATTTTTGTTCGTCCGCGACGGCTATTGCTGGAGGCAGAATGCAGGGAGCAATACACCAAGCACAATCCTGGGCTTTGACTCATAGCATCCCTTTTTTGGCTGCCATGACCTACGTTATGCATTTCTGTCATTGTGTTTTTTAGGACTGGTCTTTGATGCCTAGTTGACATGGCTTCCCCGTCTTTGCCAACTAAAGCAGACATGTAGGTCGCACCTGAATGCTCTTCTATGCCTCAGCGGTGTGGTCCACTCTACTTTGATATGGCTGTATGCAGCATTGGTGCAGTCACACCTAGATTACAGGAATCTCTCATATGACTTTTTATCAGCTTCGACATTACGTCTGGATTCGATACACTATTGTGGGGTAAGACTGGTAACAGGTGCCTTTGGACTAGGGAGCAGTTCCACTATTTTGGGTTCTGCACCATCAAAAATTGATGGCAGCTGCTCACCCATAGTACCCTAACTGTCATCTCCTCTTTCCAGATATGAGATCTACCTCCCAAAACGGCAACACAGGTCTGGGGCTACGATCACCAAGTTTGAGTCTTGGTCAAGCACACAGTTTTAATCTGCCAGGAAGTTTCATATCAGTGCACACTATGCTGCAGAGTGAAAATCTCATTCTAGAAAACTCTTTATCTGTAATTCTCTTTACATATTGGCTATTTTCTTCACATATGGGGGACATGGTCTCATCTGAAATGTGAAACAAGCCTGTAAAAGAAAGGGGGGGGGGGGCAGTTCTCAATTCTTGAGCAGTGACCCTCATGTTTTTTTTTTTGTGCAATTTGGGTTAGTTTATGTTCAATCCTTGCGCACAATTTACTCTTTCATCTACCTACTTTTTTTCTCGTCAAGCAGAATGATATTTATGCCCGGTGCTTAATACCTGTTTGTATCACTTATAATGCTGGTATTTATGAATTTTTTAGCATTTGACTCCGGAAAGACCATTTTTCTTTGTAGTGTGGTCTTGCCAACAGCAAATTTTCTGGATGGAAAGTCGCTCAATCTGCTCATATACTTTAAAATTTGAAAGTAAATCTAGCAATGCTAGAATGTATACAAAATACTGATATACCCATTTTCAAGTTGTTGTTTAAAGATTCGCGACTTTTAAAACTTACGTAGATTATCTTTTTGATGATAGAACTTTACATAAGAAGTTATTAAGAACATTGCGAATATCACATGACGAACAATTGAATGACTAAATCAGTGTTATCAACCCTCATTCATTGACACATGTAATAAATTCATCGAAGCAGTGAAGTTCAGAGCTGTAAAAATTTCTGAAATTAAAAGTATACATTGCCTAATGAATGTATTATTTTGGGGTGAAAGAACACAATAATTACTAGTTTTGGAATGTAATAATTCACTATGGCTTCATTTTAATTCTAATAAGTTTCACACTGTAATGAAACATTGTCTAAATGCCTCTCTTTCTCTCTCTCTCTCTCTCTCTCTCTCTCTCTCTCTCTCTCTCTCATTTGTTATAACTTATCGCTGTTATATTGTATTTGTATTGCAGTCATTACATTAAAATTGGCTATATTGATTCTGCAATTTATACTATTATGTTATTGCTAAGAATTGATTTAAAGAATAAACGTATATATTTATTTGTAAGATTTTGTAAATTTATACCACTGGAACTCTTTCAAAATATTTGATTGCATAATACTGCCAATAAATACAATGACTTTCTTTCTTCTGTTTATAATTGTAATAGATGTTGGACACTTTGACTCCAAGTATGTTATACAGAAACGCAGTGATTTTTTGCAAAAGGCAAAACTATGTGTTCGAAGAATTGTGGAGAGGAGGGTACGTGATGTATTTTAAGTAGGTTATAAAGAGTAACTATAACAACAAAAACAATAAATTATTTGTGATTGGCAAGCTTTCGGAGCCAGTGGCTCCTCCAGACAGAAGCGTTGAAGGGGAAGGAAGAAGGGTAAAGGAAAAGGCCTGGAGAGTTCCAGGAAAAGGTGTAGATTTTGGAAAAGTCACCCAGAACTTCGGATTAGGCGAAAAATAGAAACGACACATGTCATATACCAGCTATTATGTAAAAACTGTTCAGCTTTCTACATCTGCATGACTACCACCAAATTATCAGTTAGGATAAGTGGGCATAGGCATAGTGTATATACTGGAAACTCACAATATCCTGTTGCAGAGCATGCTCTACAACATGGCATACGTGACCTCGGCACTTGTTTCACCACACATGCCACCTGGATTCTTCCACCAGACACCAGTTTCTCAGAACTCCGCAGGTGGGAACTAGCACTACAACGTGTCCTTGGTTCTCACCACCCACCTCGCCTTAATTTACGTTAATTTCTCCTGTCTCAGCTTTTCTTCACTGTAATTACTCTTTGCTTCACTCCGTTTTAGCTTTCTACATCTTTCATTGTCTTTCCCGTCTATTTTCACTGCCCCCTCCCACAACTGTTGCATACAATACACTTACCTTCTCACTCTTATTAACCATATACAGTTTTAGTAGTAATCTCTGTCTTGCATATTACCCTGTCTTCCACCTTTAAGCTCTCAGGTTTCCGAATCTTGCCCGATGTAGTCCCCAACAATTAGTCTTTCCTTCTCATCCTGTACGGTAAGTCACCCATGACCCATGGTTCTGGGTGACTTTCCCAAAATCTACCCCTTTTCTTAGACCTCTTCAGTCCTTTTCCTTCATCCTTCTTGCTTCCCCTGCAACCCTTCAGCCTGAAGAAGGAGTCACTGGCTCCAAACGCTTGCCTATCACAACAGTCTTTTATGTGTGTGTTCTGCCACTGCTTGGTGAGTAGATTTTTTATCTATCCAATTAAATAATTTTATAAAGATTATCTGTGTGTGATGTTTTATTGGTATACAACTTGTTATAAACAAAACTTATTTTTACCATTTAATATGTTTCCAGATATTTACCAGTGGTAAAGATGAAATTGGGTTGATTGTACTTGGTTCTGACAAGACACAGAATCCACTTGATTACCCAAATGTTAGTGTGGAATTTCCTCTTGCACTACCTACATGGCAGATGATATCCTTTGTGGAGAAATCTTTTCATGAAAGTGAAATAAAAAGAGATTGGATAGATGGTGTTGTTGTTGGCATGCAAGTCTTGAAAGATGAGCTAGAGTAATTATTTTAAGCTGTCTGTTTCATGACATTCCTGGAACATGTTCCAGAATGTGTGTTACACAAATCACAGTGACATAGTTGTGACTTTATAAACTTGAATCAATATGTTTTTGTAATGAAAAAGTAACAGAAGGCACAATACCTGCAGAAATAGGAAATTTTTTTGTGTGATTTTACTGCATGAATGTTTTTTACAGTTTTTCAGCTCAATAATTAAGTAGGTATTGATACAAGGCTTTGCCAAAAACCCATCTGTCACCTACAATTCCAGCCCTGTCACTGGCATTCCGTACCCCACAATATGACTGGGCCACTATGAAAGCAGCCACATCATTATCAAATTCACTGAAACTACTGCATAGCAATTTGCTTGAGTATGGCTGCAGTTGTGGTCTTCTGTTTGGTTTAAGCACTGCGTCAATACCTTCTCCTCCATGGATTGTTTCCAGTATTTGGAGATGAAACATTAGGCAGCAAAACGTGCCTTATAACCAAAATCTAATGAACATATAATTAAATTAACTAAAGATGTAATGTTGCACTCTCAGGTAAGACTGATCTTGAATACAAAGCCAAAGTGGAAATTAATTGTAAGCTGCAACATTCATCTCACTTTTTGTTATTGAAATTATTCACAGTGCCATAGGGAGAACTGAGTTTATGTGTTTTATAGAGTCAGATACACGCTGTGGCACAGGGTGCTGTCCATTATTCTCCTGACTATGATGTCCAGCTATGGTAGTCTTCCCTCTTCTTTGGTCTCCATAGTGAATTTGATTTTGTGGCGTGTGGAGTTCAGATGTACAAAGAAGTCAAGAAGTTTGTCTCTTCCATGAGGCCAGATGACAAGTGTGTTATCCACATAACAGAAGAAGAAGAAGAAGATGGATTTCCATTTGGATGACATCAGGGCCTCTTCTTCGAAGCGCACCATAAACATATTCACAATCTCTGGTCAGAGTGGGCTGCCTATTGCGACACCATCTGTTTGCGGAAGGGAGGTGTGCCACAAGTCAGTGAAGTGGGAAAGTTGACCAAGTAATATGCGTGATGTGTCATACCTCGACCGATATTGAGAACAGAATAAAAAATTCAGAGGCATTACTTTTCAGCACTCCCATGCATATTCTGTATGCAAGAAAAGCTTATAGAGCAGGTTTCTCATTCAGAAATTCTATTTCAGTGTTGGTTGTTTACACGATGACCGTGTTAAGCATAATGGAAGAAGGAGAAATGTTTATCAGCATTCCAGATTTGGCAGTGGCAGGCTCATGGTCTGCTGAGACTCTGGTTTATTGTTTCACTATATTGCTGCTTGCATTGCTCAGAATCTCATTTTGTGCCAACATAGAATTGGTAGGTTCAGGAGGGCCATGCTAAATGCCTTGCAGGGCCTCAGTAGTGCCACCCAACTAGCACCTGAGAGGGCAGACAAGTGTTCGCTCATGCGTACGTGATCCTGCAGTGAAGTTGTGTACATTTAGTCAGGAAGTGGGCTTGTATACAGTGAGACAGATATCCACACAGACAATGTGATGGCATCTGGAGCAGCACAGACTGTCAAGCCCTTAATGCAGCTCTAGAGAGAGGTGAACTGACAGCGGTGCAACTGACAACAATGCCAGACACAGGAATGGCACTGTGTCATCGTGTCAGACGAGTCTCGGTTCTGCAACATCGTCACAATTGATGTACTTGTGTTTGGAGGCTCTGATGCCAACAGACCTGGCCAGATTGTACCTGTCATTCTCATGCGGGTCCAGCATGTGATGTGATGGTATGGGGTGCAACTGGATACATGTCACAACTTCTGGTTCACATATCCAGTAATTTGGACAGCAGTCATTGCATTTGTGTTTTGTTAAGGCCTATCGCTGTGCCCTATTTTCAAGGGCTCCGTGATTGTAGATTGTATTTTATTGGTCCTGTTGTCTACATAGCAGCTTATGCATAAGACATTGGACAAGTCAAGTTATAAATATACAGGCTGAAAGTAATTTCAAAGCATACATATTTAAGCTTACAATAATACACTTTACACACAAGTATTTATATAACACATTTCATAAATTTAAATATTCTTCAATGGAATAAAAGCAGTGATGCTGTAAATATGACTTTAGAGATTTTCCAAATGTATTGACCTCAGTGATAGCTTTTATGTTTTCAGGAAGTTTGTTATAAAGCTTAACTCCCATGTGAAAAGTACCTTTTTGGCACAGTGCTATGCTGATTTGAGTCATATGTAAGTTCCTGTTTTGTCTGGTAAAGTGCTCATGTATATCACAGTTTTTTTTAGCCTCTGGTCCTTGCCTATTACATTTAATTTAAAGAACAAAAGGGTTTCCATAATGTATACACACGGTAATGGGAGAATACCAGATTTCTTAAACAGGGGTTTACAAGAGTCTCTAGGCTTGCACCCAAACAAGATTCTAATGGCCCTTTTTTTGTAGTTTAAAAGTGCTATTAGCTATTTTAGAGTTTCCCCAGAAGGTGACCCCATATCTAAGACGAGAATGAAAGTACGCATGATATGCATTCAATACTGTTTTCTCACTACAGCATGATTTTAATGAACAAAGAAGATAACGTGTTTTGGTCAGTTCTGCATTGAGACATTCAATATGCTTGTTCCATCTGATGTTACTCTGCAGCCAAAGTCCTAAGAATTTGGTTTCAGTACTGTTACCAACTGGTTCGTCATTGATAGAGACTGATGGGATAAACATGTCCTTGTTAGGAACATTGTGGAATTTTAGAGCAACAGTTTTCTTACTGTTTATTACAAGCCGATTACTCTGTGCCCAGCTGCTAAGTTGTTTTGTGACTGTGTTTACTGTCTGCTGTAACTGTTCATCGTCGTCTCCTTTTAGTAGAATCGTGGTGTCATCTGCAAATATGATTCATTTGTGTGCATCAATATTTAAGCTTAGATCATTTATGTACAGAAGAAACAGAAGGGGTCCCAATACAGATCCTTGGGGTACACCACATTTTATTTGTTTATAGTCAGATAAGTGATTAGATACAGTTTTTAGTTCAATATTTGTGTGCTTGACGCACACTGCCTGCATACGATTTGTCAGGCAGGAACTGATCCACTTGTTGGACAGACCTCGAATACCATATCTTTCTAGCTTTGATAGCGGAATTTTATGGTCCACCATGTCAAAAGCTTTTGACAAGTCAATAAAGACTCCTATTGTTTCCTGTTTTTTGTCCATCAGTTTTAGGATGAAATTGGTGCACTCATAGACAGCAGTTGTCGTTGACCTCTTATTTCTGAATCCATGTTGTTCATTACATAGGATGCTGTTTTTATTTATAAATTTCATAAGTTTCTCATACATAACTTTTTCCAGTACTTTAGAGATGCAGGAGGAAATTGTGATGGGTCTGTAGTTATTTACATTGTCTTTATCCCCTTTTTTATATACAGGAATAACTTTTGATGTTTTTAACACATCAGGGAAAGTGCCTGCCTGAAGTGAGCAGTCGCATAAATGTGTGAGTACTTCAGTTAGGTTTGATGCGCTCTCCTTTAACACTGTTGCAGGTATACCATCAATACCTGCCGATTTGGAATTTTTTATTCCTTTTATTGCTTTAGCTACTTCATCTTGTGAAACAGAACCGATGTACATTGATCCTCTACATGTACTTATTTTATATTCATTTGCCTGGATGCTCTTAAAGTTTGATTGTAACATATTTTCAGCAACACCTGTGAAAAAGTTGTTAAATGTGTTAGCTACTTCTAAGGGGTTTGTTACTTTTTTATTTTTATGTGATAGTGTTATATTTTTCCAAGGTTGTCTGTATTCTCCACATTCTTTTTTTATAACACTCCACATAGCCTTTGATTTATTAGCTGAATTATAAATGATTTCATCATTATGCATTATTTTTGCTGCTTTTATTACTTTTCTTAATATTTTGGAGTATTTTTTATAGTATGCGCGTACTACAGGTGAGGAATTTTTCGAGTTACATATTTCATGAAGTAGTCTTCTCTTCTGGCATGAAACCCTTATTCCCTTTGTGATCCAGCTGTTTGTTCTAGAGTTTCCCCGTATGGTTAATGTTTTCAGTGGGAATGCAAGTTCAAAGAAATGGGTTAATGTATCAATGAAAGTGTCGAATTTTTCATTTATATCATTCATTTTGTACACTCCTAGCCATTTTTCTTTGTGTAATAAGTTGTTGAAGTAGTTCACATTATGCTGATTATAGCTTCGATATGCTGTTCTAAAAGACATGTTGTTAATAATACTGCCTTGTACTTTTATGCTTAATATTTGAGCAAGATGATCACTAAAACCTGCATTGAAAATTTTTAGTGAGGTGTTGTGTAAACTCTTATTTACTAGAAACTGATCAAGAGCTGTTTGACAAGTTTCTGATACTCGGGTAGCTGCTTTTACTTCAGCCTTTAAATTGAAGGACGTTGCAAGGTTCAAAGTGGTCTCCCTATTTCCACTATTCGTGAGGAAGTCAATATTGAAGTCACCACAGATTATAAATTCACAATCCATTTTATTTACTTTATTTAGCAATGACTCCATTTTGTTTAAGAAAAGTTCAAAATTCCCAGACGGTGATCAGTAAACTGTAGCAATAACCAGGTTGAACTGAGTAATTTTTATAGCTGCAATTTCATAATCCTTTTCGACATTTGCCCTAGTTAAGTCAGGTAGTGTAATAAAATCTACATTATCCTTTGTGTAAATTGCTACCCCACACTGTTTGCTGTTTTTCCTGCAGTAGTAAGCACCCAAGACAAATTTGTTTATTTTAGTATTCTGGATTAATTCTGGGTTAAGCCAGTGCTCAGAAATGCATAACACTGAGATATCATTAAGTTCATGTGTTAATAGAACGTTAATTTCATCGATCTTATTACGCAGGGATTGCACATTATGGTGATAAATTTTTAAATCGGGCGTATTCACAATTTGGTAATTGGGAATCATATTTACAGCATCACATACCTCTAGTTTAAATTAGGAATGTCAGCAGCGTTGTATTTTTGTTCTTCTTTCTTGTTTATTTTGTTTTCCTCGCTGTTGGAAGGATGTTCAGGAAGCTGATAAATTGTTCTATCCCTTACAAGTCTTTCTTTGATGTTATCTTTTAACAAGATAATGCAAGACTACACATCACCTGAGCTGTACTGAGCTACCTCGATACAGAGAGTGTTCCACTGTTGCCGTATCCAGCATTTTCTTCAAATCTGTCACCTGTGGAGAACATCTGTTCACAGGATGCCAAGAGATGGGTATGCCACCAGCCGCCAGCCACCAGTCGCCAGCCACTACAGTTGAAGAACTCTGACATATGACATTCAGTTGAGTAGCATGAAATGATGTACCCATGGCTGTAATCCAACCTCGACTTGATATCCAGTGTGATGAGAGCTGTTCTGCTTTTCCAGTTTCAATACTGAAATTCATATATTATTTTTATGCTATCCTAACCAGATTGGACTGTGGTGTCATACAGCATAAAATATCTTACAACGTGTTGAATTAGTTATGAGAAGTGTAGAACAGCCAGCAGGGGAAAGATGTTGGCAATGAGACAGCTTTTATGTATAACAGCAGTACAGTGTTTCACAGTGCATAATGCTTCCGCAGATTGAGAACAAAATGTGTGGTTTGCTTTCATCCATTTTCACAAACATAGCCTAAAAAATAATGTTGACATTACTGTGCATTTCACTCTGAGGCATATTGCACTCTGAGAATGTTCATCGAATTCAGTTACTTTGTATTATATTTCAGTAACAGTGACATAATAGCAAATTGGACTGTATAAGTTTTTACGGATTTTTTTTCCAGACACACACTACCATTTCTTCAGATTTATTTAATTTGGGTATAAATCCTTTCCAGCATATATGCTGTACACAAAATGTTGAACATAAAATGTAGCTATCTGCTGATTTAACATCTTGCTGAGTATACCGGTACAATATTTTGTTGTAACAAATAGTTCAATGTATTTTACACACTTATAAACTTATTTATACAGTTATAGTAATTTATACCATTGCATTTATGTTGTACCTTAATGTTCTGGAAGACGATATTATAAGGAACCTCATACTTTTCCTGGATGATAGAGTTGTCTATAATGAATTATTGCCTGAAAAAAATCTGCACAAATTTGAGTCAGATCATAACATTTCAATTTGGTCCAAAGATAGGCAACTGAGTTTAAGTTTTCAGAAATGTAAATTGGAGCACATCACAAAACAAAAAAAAGACAGTATTGTATGACTACATTATCAAATAATCACAGTTTTAATTGGTCAACTCATACAAATATCTGGATGAAATGAAATGGTGACATAGACTCACTTGTAGGCAAAGCAGAATGCAGACTTCAATTCATTGGTAAGATACTGGAAAATGCAATCAGTCTATAGAGGACATTGCTTACAAAATACTTGTGTGGCCCATTCTAGAATATTGCTTAAGTATGACCCATAACAAATAAGGCTAATGGCAGACATTGAATGTATACAAAATAGTGTAGCATGATTGATCATAGATTTATTTGATGCATGGGAGAGCATCAAGAAGCTACTAAAAATTGGAAATGCCAGACAAGTGAAGATAGACGCCAAATATATGACAAAACCTAATTTATGAAATTTCAGGAACCTGTATTAAGTGAGGTATTTAGGGATTATACAATAACCGCATATGTATCACTCCTATAGGGACCATGAAGGCAAGATTAATTACAGCATGCACAGAACCATTTAAAGAATCATTCTTCCCACACTCCACATGAGCATTGAATGGGGAAAAACCATAATGTGTGGTACAACAATGTACTTTGTCGGACAAACCCACAGTGGTTTATACAGTGTGCATGGAGACATGGAATCAGTTGACAGTAGCTGGGTAATGGTTCATATTGATTCCCATTTCCCTGTTGCAGTAGGTGATCTTATGCCTTTAATTATTTTTTCATTGCCATCTTAACTTGCATTCTTCAATTCAGTTTATTAACCCTTCTTATCTCTTTGTATTAGGGCAAATGTACAGTTAACTTTTGAGGAATTTGTATTTTCAATTTATCAACTGGAGTTTTGTTTCATATGCAGCAGCAATGTTACAAATTATTTGTTTCAGTTTCTTTACAATAATTTGCTGTTTCATGGGTGCCTTGAAGGAAATAAAAGATCTCGAAAGTGGCTTAATGACAACCGATGGCCTCATGTTGACAAGACAGCTGGTTGCCTTGCAGAGGGCAGGGCTTGACGGTCTGAACATCAGCTTAGACACCCTGCAGTCCCAACGCTACAACCAGATCACGAGGAGGAAAGGCTGGGAGCGTGTCATGGTTGGCATAAATCTAGCCTTGCAACTTGAATACGACCCTGTGAAGGTATTACTAGTGCAGCTGTCATCGCATGCAGACTTTCATAAACAAAATATATAAATCTGTTGTTAAGAATATCAATACAAGAATCACCATTTTAAAGCAGTATGCCCACACCCTCGCCCCCATCCCCGCTCCCACCCTCACCGCTGTCTCCACACTGCAGCTGTAAGTGAAGGAAGGTATATTAAGACAGAAGAAGTAAATTTTAGCTGACGATGCTAACAGTTTCGTAGTTTATACAACATAAAAAGGATGCCTTGCAAGTTTACCAATTAAAAATCTTATATTTTCCTCCCAAGAGAGTCTTATGAGACTCAAGATCTTTACAGTTTCTCTTTTTTTCTTTTGTGTCTTTAGTTTAAAATAAGTTTCCACTATTGTGGTGTTGTTTTGGTAAAAATACTCGATTGTTTGGAAAAATTATTCTTAATTCTGTAGTCACATTTTTGTTGTGTCTAAGTACTACTGGTTTCAGTAGCAAGTGCCAGCATCAGTTCATCTTATTATCAAACATTTCTGTGCAAAATAAAAGCTGACCACTGTGGCCGAGCGGTTCTAGGCACTTCAGTCCAGAACCGTGCTGCTGCTATGGTCGCGGGTTCGAATCCTGCCTCAGGCAGGGATGTCCTTAGGTTAGTTAGGTTTAAGTAGTTCTAAGTCTGGGGGACTGATGACCTCAGATGTTAAGTCCCATAGTGCTTAGAGCCATTTGAACCATTTTGCAAAATAAAAAGCTTCTGTACAACTGCAAACTAGACATACCATTTTCAGGGTGCAGTTCACATCTATTGAAAGCACAACAGTGACCTTTACTTTTAGTAGATAAGACACCTACTGAGGTAAGTGACTTGATGACTGCACACAAGAAGTTGTCATTTATTCCATATGTAGCTACCATGCAGACTCATATTTTGTATTAGTTTGTCCTTACTCTTCCAAAAGGTTAAACCTTGTCTCTGCAGCTGCAGCTTCCTCTCTTCAGCAGTTGTCTTCATCTCCATGTGTGAAGAAAATCCCATTCATTGATCATATTGTTTAAGTAGGATGTTCTCAGTCATCCCCTTGTTTTCTTACCTACGATCTTGCCTTCAGAAATGTTTTTTAAAAGATTATCGTCTCCAGTTAAGTGTCCAGTGTATTTTGCTTTGCCCTGGCCTATAACTTTCAGTGGTTCTTTCTTCTCTCCTATTTCCTTTAATTTTTCTGTCAATGCAGATAGTTCTTGTACTTCTCCTCCAGAACCACATTTCAGCAGGTCTGAGGCGAGCTTCCTTTGGCTTTTCTAATGTACAGATTTTGCATCTGTGTGTCAGAACACTCCACACAAAGGTCTTTACAAATATTTTCTTAATGTGGAAGCTGATATGTTTATTCAGTTGCAGCTTCTTCTTATTTTGGAAGGAACTCTTCACCTGTGCTATTCTTTTCTTGAATGCCTTGAAATATTGATTGTTTTCTTGCAAAATGCTACTGAGATATTGAATTTCAGTTCCTTTCTTGAGTTGCTCATTGCCTGTTCTTGTGTCAGTCCTACCTCCTCCTCCTTTCTTGTCTGTAGCCATAACTTTTGTCTTCTTTGTATTCATTTTTAGCTTTAGTTTTACCACTTCTTGATTTAAGGCCTGAAACATTTTATTTAGTTCCTACTCTGATTTACTATTGTGATGTCATCAATCTGCAGTGTATATGCATGCAATTAAGTTTCCATATCGACATCATGCTCCAAAAACCACCTAACTGTGTGTGGCAGGGGGTACGTCTCATGCCACCAACTGATCCCCTCTGCCTTGTTCCACTTGTGAACAGTGCTTGGGAAGAATGACTGTCAGTACACTTCTGTATTATCTCTAACTTCTCAAATTTTCTTCTCGTGATCATTTCGTGAATTGTATATGAGAGAAACTATTATGTTGTCAGACTCTTCTCGGAAACTACTCTCTCGAAATTTGGGTAGTAAATCTTTCCGTGATGCACAACTGCTCTCTTATGGCATCTACCACTGGAGTTGCTGAGCATCTCTGTAATGATCTCACAGCGACTAAATGATCCTGTGACAAAACACTCCGCATTTCATTGGATCTTCTTTCTCTCTTCTGTCAGTCTTACTGGGTAAGGACACAGGGGTAATTTACATTCACTTAAGATTCTTCCTGTGAATCTTAGTCTGGCATCTGCTTTTCTATTGCTGTTTTATGTGGTCATTCCACTTTAAGGTTGCTCTGGATAGTTACTTCTAGATATTTTATGGTAGATTCTGTTTCCAGCAATTTGTCATTAATAGTGTAGTTGTACAGTATTGGATTTCTTTTCCTGTGTGTGTGTGTGTGTGTGTGTGTGTGTGTGTGTGTGTGATATGTTACATTTATTTATGTGCAGGGTCAACTGCCAGAGCCTACATCATTCACCAATCCTCTGCAGGTCATTGTGCAAATTGATACTGTCTTCTGTTATTGCTACTTTCTGATGGACAAGTGAGAGTACCTGTGAACAATATTAAGGAGCCTCTGACACTTTCTACTGGATCATTTATATACATTGTAAATGTAATGGTCCTATCACATTTCCATGGCGTATTCCAGAAATTACCTTTTGATTCTGGTCATCTTTTCTTTGTTGTTGTTATTACTTCCTAGATGAACATATTAAGGAAGTAAGGTGATAGAAGGCACCCGTATCTCACTGCCCTTCTGGTTTTCCTTCTTTCATATCCGGTTCAGTACTCTGACTTTAGTATATACTCAAAATTAATCATCTGTCCTTCCACTTTGGACATTACTTTAAGGAATGATGATATAATGGTAATCTGTTTATTAAACAATATTTTAACGATACACTATGCTTTCTGATCATATAGTGGCTTTATGATGGAATTTGATACTGAAATTAGTAATCATTAGACAAAATAAAAGTGAAGCTATAATAAAAGAAAGTAATATTTTGGATCATGTCAGTTGTTGTTCCAAACAACAGCACGTCAGGAATAGGTTCAAATGGCTCTGAGCACTATGCGACTTAACTTCTGAGGTCATCAGTCGCCTAGAACTTAGAACTAATTAAACCTAACTAACCTAAGGACATCACACACATCCATGCCCGAGGCAGGATTCGAACCTGCGAATGTAGCGGTCATTCGGTTCCAGACTGTAGCGCCTAGAACCACACGGCCACTCTGGCTGTCCAGGAATAGGTACTAAATTATTTGTCCGCTGATGACCTCACAGCTTAGAACACTAAAACACAAATGTTAATTGTTTGTTATGTGCCCTGGTAGAGTTTACAGCTGTTTACAGTTCACGATTGGTTGTTGGAGATTGGACATTACTCACATAGTGTATTTAGTGCACAGTGCAGAAAAAGGCAGTGTCCAGAAAAGTAAACAAGTGTAAAGGCAAAAGTTTCATGACAGGATGTTGTGTCACCATACTTGGAAGACAATTATAGCCAAAGACAGAAATTTAAAAGAAACTGGCTCATTTGAGCTGCGGAGACCTAGTCGAGGATTCTCAGTAGATAATTGTTAGCACAGTAGAATTTATAAAGAGACAATGTCAGTTCGTGTCAGGGAAGGTTGATTGGTAAGTATCTATCAGCTTTCTCGTAAAACTCACAATTTGAAGAATACACATCAAGGAAAAGGTAGAAGTCCAAGAGTGTCAAATCTAGACAATAATATCAATCATCCAACAGTTTTGCAAAATCCCCAGTTGTACTTTACTTACTTACTTACTTACTAACTTACTCAGATTTGCTGTGTACCATACAAGGAACTGGTTTCCACTAGTTCACTTGATCAGCTGCCAAGTTCTCACCTTCCTCCAAGTTTGTGTCCATGGATTGAAGATTCATTGCAAAAGTTCCAGGTGTTAAAAGGTCTTCCTGTACATCTGTATCTGTCCATTGATTTCAACAACAGTGTTGATTTTGGGATTCTTCCACCTTACATGCGTAGAACATAACCTGCAATCCTCAGTCTTCTTTCAACAATAATTTTGTGCAGGCTGTGTAGACCTCTTATTCTCAGCACTTCATCGTTTGTAACTTGGTTGGGATAACATCTTCAGAATTCATCTCTAGCATTGTTGGTGAAAAACATGGAGACTGTGTGCTGATTTTACTGACATTTTCCAAGTCTCACACATATAAACGATAAAGGAGTGCAGTCAAAGCTTTGTTGGCATATTACAGACCTAATTGCCATATGGACTGATTTTCCAGTTCTGCTGGTGATTTCTGCATCTGTGACCTCATTATTACATACAAAGCTACCGAGATATGGCAATCTGTCAACATCTTGTATTATCTTCTATTGCACTGTAATCGGGGAAGAGACGAGTAATTTCCACTTACTTTGCACATTCTGTTTACCTTATCCCTATTAATTTTCAGCCCTACACAATAGGGCATTTAATGAGAAAGCATATAAAAATTAACTTGATGCCTTCCAAGGAGATGGTCTCTACTTAGTCTCTACTCCTTCAAGCCTGACTTTGTAAGTGTAGACCAGACATGGCTTAAATTCAGAGAAATAGTATCGACATCAATTAAGAGATATATACCAAATAAATTGAAAGGATACCAAATAAATTAAAAGGGTGGTGCACAAAATATGTCAAAACTCAGCTGCAGAAGCAATGAAAAAAAGCATGTCAAAATTTAAAAGAATGCAAAATCTCCAAGATTAGCGATGTTTTACTGAAGCTCGAAACTTAGGGTGGGTTTCAGTGGAAGATGTGTTTAATAATTCCCATAGTGAAACTTCGTTTTGAAATCTGGAAGAAAATCCAAAGAGGTTCTGGTTGCATGTGTAGTACACCAATGGCAAGACACAACCAATACCTTCACTGCGCAATAGCTGTGGTAATATTACTGATGACAGTGCTACTAAAGCAGGGTTACTAAACACGGATTTCTGAAATTTCTTCACCAAAGACAACAAAGTTATTATTGCAGTATTCAAATCAAGAACAACTGCAACTGTGAGTAACTTAGTAGTAGCTCTCCTCAGTGTCATAAAGCAGTTATGTTTCTTTCAGAGAATGCTGATACAATAGCTCCATTAGAAATCATATATAGCCCTGGAGATTCTAAAAGGTATCAGATAGATTATATAATGGTAAGACAGAGATTTAGGAACCAGGTTTTAAATTGTAAGACATTTCCAGGGGCAGATGTGGACTCTGACCACAATCTATTGGTTATGACCTGTAGATTAAAACTGAAGAAACTGCAAAAAGGTGGGAATTTAAGGAGATGGGACCTGGATAAACTGAAAGAATCATAGGTTGTACAGAGTTTCAGGGAGAGCATAAGGGAACAATTGACAGGAATGGGGGAAAGAAATGCAGTAGAAGAATAATGGGTAACTTTGATGGATGAAGTAGTGAAGGCAGCAGAGGATCAAGTACGTAAAAAGACGAGGGCTAGTAGAAATCCTTGGGTAACAGAAGAAATATTGAATTTAATTGATGAAAGGAGAAAATATAAAAATGCAGTAAATGAAGCAGGCAAAAAGGAATACAAATGTCTCAAAAATGAGATCGACAGGAAGTGCAAAATGGCTAAGCAGGGAGGGCTAGAGGACAAATGTAGGGATGTAGAGGCTTATCTCACTAGGGGTAAGATAGGTACTGCCTACAGGAAAATTAGAGAGACCTTTGGAGATAAGAGAACCACTTGCATGAACATCAAGAGCTCAGATGGAAACCCAGTTCTAAGCAAAGAAGGGAAAGCAGAAAGGTGGAAGGAGTATATAGAGGGTCTATACAAGGGCGATACACTTGAGGACAATATTATGGAAATGGAAGAGGATGTAGATGAAGATGAAATGGGAGATACAATACTGCGTGAAGAGTTTGACAGAGCACTGAAAGACCTGAGTCGAAACAAGGCCCCTGGAGTAGACAACATTCCATTGGAACTACTGACGGCCTTGGGAGAGCCAGTCCAGACAAAACTCTACCATCTGGTGAGCAAGATGTATGAAACAGGCGAAATACCATCAGACTTCAAGAAGAATATAATAATTCCAATCCCAAAGAAAGCAGGTGTTGACAGATGTGAAAATTACCGAACAGTCAGTTTAATAAGCCACAGCTGCAAAATACTAACACGAATTCTTTACAGACGAATGGAAAAACTAGTAGAAGCCGACCTCAGGGAAGATCAGTTTGGATTCCGTAGAAATACTGGAACATGTGAGGCATTACTGACCTTACGACTTATCTTGGAAGAAAGATTAAGGAAAGGCAAACCTACGTTTCTAGCATTTGTAGACTTAGGGAAATCTTTTAACAATGTTGACTGGAATACTCTCTTTCAAATTCTAAAGGTGGCAGGGGTAAAATACAGGGAGCGAAAGGCTATTTACAATTTGTACAGAAACCAAATGGCAGTTATAAGAGTCGAGGGACATGAAAGGGAAGCAGTGGTTGGGAAGGGAGTAAGACAGGGTTATAGCCTCTCCCCGATGATATTCAATCTGTATATTGAGCAAGCAGTAAAAGAAATAAAAGAAAAATTCGGAGTAGGTATTAAAATCCATGGAGAAGAAATAAAAATGTTGAGGTTCGCCGATGACATTGTAATTCTGTCAGAGACAGCAAAGGACTTGGAAGAGCAGATGAACGGAATGGATGGTGTCTTGAAGGGAGGATATAAGATGAACATCAACAAAAGCAAAACGAGTGTAATGGAATGTAGTCGAATGAAGTAAGGTGATGCTGAGGGAATTAGGTTAGGAAATGAGACACTTAAAGTAGTAAAGGAGTTTTGCTATTTGGGGAGCAAAATAACTGATGTTGGTCGAAGTAGAGAGGATATAAAATGTAGACTGGCAATGGCAAGGAAAGCGTTTCTGAAGAAGAGAAATTTGTTAACATCGAGCATAGATGTAAGTGTCAGGAAGTCATTTCTGAAAGTATTTGTATGGAGTGTAGCCATGTATGGAAGTGAAACATGGATGGTAAATAGTTTGGACAAGAAGAGAATAGAAGCTTTCAAAATGTGGTGCTACAGAAGAATGCTAAAGATTAGATGGGTAGATCACATAACTAATGAGGAAGTATTGAATAGGATTGGGGAGAAAAGAAGTTTGTGGCACAACTTGACCAGAAGAAGGGATCGGTTGGTAGGACATGTTCTGAGGTATCAAGGGATCACCAATTTAGTATTGGAGGGCAGCGTGGAGGGTAAAAATAGTAGGGGGAGACCAAGAGATGAATACACTAAGCAGATTCAGAAGGATGTAGGTTGCAGTAGGTACTGGGACATGAAGAAGCTTGCACTGGATAGAGTAGCATGGAGAGCTGCATCAAACCAGTCTCAGGACTGAAGACCACAACAACAACATATAGCCACTCATTTGATAAAGATCCATACCTAGAGACTGAAAAGTTGCTCAGGTCACACCAATGCTCAAGAAAGAAAAGAGGAGTAATCTACTAAATAACAGACTCATATCACTAATGTTGATTTGCATTAGGATTTTGGAACATATATTGTGTTTGAATATTATGAATTATCTCAAAGATAATGATTCATTGATAAATAGCCAAGATAGATTCAGAAATATTGACCTTTTAAAACACAGCTAGCTCTTTAGTCACACAAAGTAATAAGTGCTGTCGACTGGGGCTCTCAAATTGATTCCATATTTGTAGATTTCCAGAAGACTTTTTGAAACAGTTCCTCACAAGTATTTTCTAATCATCTTGTGTGCCTATGGTGTATTGTCTCAGTTGTGCAACTGGATGTGTGGTTTCCTGTCAGAAAGGTCACAGTTCATAGTAATTGATGGAAAATCGTCAAGTAAAACAAAAGTGATATCTGACATTCCTCAAGGAAGTGTTATAGACCACCTGCTGTTGCCGATCTACATTAACAATTTAAGAGAGAATCTGAGCAGTCCTCTTAGATGATGATATCATTTACAGTCTTGCATATCATTTACTGTCTTGTAAAGTGATCAGATGATCAAAACGAACTGCAAAATGATTTAGGCTACCTATCCATATGATGCAAAAAGTGGTAACTGACCTTAAATAATAAAAATTGTTGTCATCCGCATGAGTAGTAGAAGGTATCTACTAAATTTTGGTTACATGATAATTCACGCAGATCTAAAGGCTGTGAAGTCTATTGAATACTTAGGAATTACATTTACAAATAACTTAAATTGGAATGCCCACATAGATAACGCGGTGGGAAAGCAAACAAAAGACTGTGATTTAATAGTAAAACATTTAGAAGGTTAGGATTACTAAAGAGACTATCTACAACTATACTTGTCTGTCCTCTTTTGGAGTATTCTGCATGGTGTGAGATCCTTACCAGATAGGACTGACAAAGGACATCATTTAAAAGTTCAAAGAAGGGCAGCTCATTTTGTATTATTGGGAAACAGGAAAGTGCATGCCACAGATATCGCATGTGAATTGGGGTGGCAGTCATTAAAGCAAAAGCATTTTGCTGGAGCAGGTTCTTAAAATTTCAATCATCAATTTTCTCCTCCGAATGTGAAAATATTTTGTTAGAGCCCTCTTACATAGGGAGAAATGATCATTGTAATAAAATAAGAGAAATCAGAGCTTGTACGGAAATATTGAAGTGTTTGGTTTTGCTCAAATGCTGTAGGGGAGTGGAATGGTAGATAAATAGGTTGAGGGTGGTTCTCTGAACCCTCTGCCAGCAATTAATTGTGAATTACAGACTAGTCATGCAGATATAGATAATGTAGATAGGCTTTCAATATTGTGCACTGATTCTCTAATTTTATACATTGCTCAAATACTTTCGTGGGGCTTTGGAGTGACCCCTTCAAAATAACACTTTACCAGTCTTCTTAATATGTATTTTGGTAACCCGGTTGATAAGAAGTTACAACAATACTCTCTTATTACTCCCCAGTTTTGGGTTTTATTAATGAACAAAATCGCCGCAGTGTTCCATAACAATTACGGGCTGAAGTTTCCTGCTGATGGAACCAATATGATTTTCTGTGTTTCTGAGCATACAGGTTGTGTATGCTGTTTGGAGCCTGTTGTATGCTGAATCAAATGTTTTTATTGTTGTGATCTTCCATCTGAAGATTGGTTTCATGGAGTTGCCCATGCTAGCTTATCCTCTGTGACCCTCTTCACCTCTGGGTAACTACTGCAGCGTACAATAACTTGAACTTGCTTACTGCAGTCAGTTTTTGGTCTCCTACAGTTGTTACCCCCATTATATTCACAGATGACCACATATTGTGGAAATTGCATATTGTAATGTAGGATGCAACAATAAGGTACAGAAAGTTTCTGTTGAAAATTACGAATTATTTAGGAATAAAGGAGATGGCTCACCAAAAGGCAGAAGCACTGTCTCATCGATAGGCACACGAACAAAAGGTATGTAGAATGAGATTTTCACCGTGCAGTGGAGTGTGCACTGATATGAAACTTCCTGGCAGATTAAAACTGTGTGCCGGACCAAGAGTCAAACTTGGGACCTTTGCCTTTCGTGGGCAAGTGCTGAGCTATCCTTGCACGACTCACGACCCATCCTCACAGCTTTACTTCCACCAGTACCTCGTCTTCTACCTTCCAAACTAAAAGGTACGTTACTTGGCGAGCTTCCAGAATGCACTTTCTTTTTCTAGCTGTAGGGAAAACATGTGCGCTCGCCCACACACACACACACACACACACACACACACACACACACACTCTCTCTCTCTCACATGCGCATGCATGTCTCCTTATGCTGTGGTCGCTCAACTGCCAGCTCTTTACTGGCCCATGGTGAGTGTTCTGGAGTGAGGTGGGGCTTTAGAGTGGGGTAGGATGGGGTGGGTTGAGGCAATGTGAGAGATGGAGAGAGATGGGAGGGGTTTGGAGGGAAGCATTTAGTGGCTCGTGGGAGAGTGGGGAGCCATCTGTGGGCTAGCTAGGGGTGCAGGTAGAGGGGTCAGGTGACAGACAGCTGGGCACTCATAGACTAGGGTGTGACGTGAGATAACAGCACACAACTAGCTGATTTGCGAGGGGGGAGAGAGGGGTGTGTGTGGGGGGGGGGGGGGGCTGGGAGTTAACTTGGATTTAGGCCAGGAAGCAAAGGATGTGCTGTAAGTATGGCTACGAAAGTTGAGTATTCTTAAATAAGATCAGCTGGTGCCAATGTATTGGAAAGTAACTGGCACACAAAGTGCAATTGTGGCTCCTTTTTCTTTAAAAGTTTTAAATAGTCTGCAGAGCAAATTGAATTAGGAGGATCAGGCATTTGTGTGGGTCTAGGAAAGTAAATTGTAGAGCCAGATAAAAGGCGCACAAGACAGGAGGGGTACTACTACTCATCACTGCTGTATCGTGCTACTAGTACATGTCAGTGTGAGTGCACCGAGAGTGGTGTTGCCGTACATGCGTCTTTAAATTGGTCACCGACTGATCATTGCAGGCTGGCTGCTGGAGGCCGTCTCTGGGAGCCAAGCGTGCCGTGCGGTCCCTGCCGTGCCATCTGCTGGTGACTCGCACATATATTAGTGTGGAACAGTGCTGACTGACTCTCTGTGTGATTCTAGTTTGTAATGTGCACATCAGTGTTCTGTGTCTTGTTGAGTCCTTAGAGGCACATTGTTCGGAGGTTATTATTAAAGCCATATTTGTGCGACTTGGATCACACTTCAGTATTTATTTATTTATTTATTTATTTCTTGTTCCATAGATCCAGTTAGTGAGTCAATCACAAGGATATGGAACGTGTCAAATTGTACAGGTTTCAATTTAAACTATACAAGGGCAATTCAATGGCAAATTGTACATAGTTTAAGTAAGACATACTATAAATAAAGTAACAGATACAATATCAGCTAGATAACATAACAACCATTTGACAGAAAAAGGAGTTTCAAATAAAGGTTAAAGGCAAGAGCACAAAGTTAAATCAGATATTAGGCCTACAAGAGTAAATACATGTATAGCCAATCTGTTGTTACAAAAAGTGAGCTAATTCCCAAATGCACAATAAAATCAATTGAACTACTTCTAGACGCAATAAGTTTAGTGATGGTATACATTTTCTTTCAGGTATTCATCCACAGTATAATAAGATTTCTCTGTCAGGTAATCTTTGAGAACTCGTTTAAATTTTGGCAGTTCTGTATGAACACATTTGATATGTAGTGGTAGAGCATTGAACAGCTTAATGCTGGAGTAGTAAACTCCTTTTTGTACCAGAGTGAGATGTTTCATTTCTAAATGTAGATTGTTTTTGTTTCTGGTGTTATAACCATGGAATTTACTGTTGTCTTGGTAGATGGAATAATTTTTGCACACAAAGGTCAGCAAGGAAAAAATATACTGTGAGGCAGTTGTTAGGATACCTATCTTCCGAAACAAGTGCCTGCAAGAGTGTCTTTGATTAACCCCACACGTTATTCTGATTGCTTTTTTTTTGGATGGTGAAAACTTGTTTTGCAAGTGGTTGGTTCCCCCAGAATATGATAGCATATGACATCAATGAGTGGAAGTAGCCAAAGTAGGCAACCTTAATAGTGTCAACTTCAGCCACTGAAGAAATTACCGGTAGTGAAAATGTTGCCGAGCTAAGTTTTTTACATAGATGAAGAATGTGAACTGACCAATTACATTTACTGTCTATGTAAGCACCCAGGAATTTTGTTTCTTCAACTTTCTGTATTGGTTGATCTCTACATTTTATGTCAATTTCATTGGGATTACTTTGTGATGTATGGAACCTCATATAATGAGTTTTATCTGCATTGAGTGAGAGACCATTTGAGGAGAAACAATTTAAGATGTCATTAAAAACAGTAGTTGTAGTTTTTTCAAGATCATGATCAGTCAAATCGTCAATTAGAATTGTGGTATCATCGGCAAACAGGGTAAATTAGCTGTTTGTCTCAGAACAAAGAGGAAGATCATTAATAAAGATGAGGAAAATCAGTGGGCCCAAAACGGAGCCTTGAGGCACACCACACGTTATCATGCCCCATTCAGACGAGGCAGGTTCTCCAGAAGAGCCATTTAGCATTACAGTCTGCTTCTGATCCTGTAGATATGATTGTAGCCACAAGCCAACAGTACCACCTAAACCATAGTATTCTGCCTTTTTCCAAAGAATTTGGTGGTTTACACAGTCAAAGGCTTTCGTAAGATCGCAAAAAATACCCACTGGAGACATTTTTTTGTTAATGGCTTCCAAAACTTGGTTGCTGAAAGAGAATATTGCCTGTTCAGTACAAAGACCGGCACGAAAACCAAACTGATTTTTGCTTAAGATACTATGGAATTTGAGATGGTCTACAATCCTCCTGTGCATGAGTTTTTCTAGAATTTTCGAGAAGGTAGTTAATAGGGATATTGGGCGATAGTTTGTAACAATGCTTTTATCCCCTTTTTTAAAGAGAGGAATCACTACAGCCAACTTAAGTCTGTCAGGGACAATCCCATCTTGTAGGGATGCATTGTATATGTTGCATAAGGTGGGACTAACAAATTTATAACAGTGTTTCAGTATTTTACTAGAAATATTGTCCACACCAGCAGAATTTTTGTTTTTTAATGATCTAATTACTCTTATGACTTTGCTTACAGTAAATGGAGATAAGGATAACTGTGGGATTCTGTTGCTAATAGCTTTCTGTAGGAGGGACAATGATTCTTCCATAGAACCATTACAGCTTGTCTTCTCTGCTGCTCTCAAAAAGTGGTTATTAAATATTTCTGCAACCAACTCAGGTTTCTTTATGATACTGTCCCCTGTTTTAATCTCTACCTGAGACATGTTCCCTGTTGTCCTGCCAGTTTACCTCTTTATTACATTCCTTATAGTTTTAATTTTATTTTCTGAGCTTTCAATTTCTGATTTTATGCACATACTTTTAGATTTATTTATAACCTTCTTGAGAATGCTACAGTAAAGTTTGTAGTGTTGTCATTTCTTTGGATCATTACAAGTCCTGAGAGAACTGTATAACATCCTTTTTGTTCTACAAGATGTTGTTATCTCTGTAGTGATCCAAGACTTCTTGGCATTGCCTATATGACTATTTCTAACTACTTTTTTTTGGGAAAGATGGACTCAAATACAGACATGAATTCATTTAAAAATGAATTGTACTTTTTGTTTACATCTGTTTCCCTATCAACTCGGCTCCAGTCTATCTCTTTTAGGCTATCACTGAATTTTTTAAGGCCCTGTTCATTTATTATCCTAAAAGATTTCCAAGAATGCTCGGAACTGTTGCACACACTGATGTAATTGAGCCTAAGCAATTGACCACCATGATCAGAAAGGCCAAGGATTGGATGTACAATGATCTCATTCCATGTAGACTTACCTATAAATATATTATCTATCAGACTTTTACTGTTAACAGCAACCCTAGTTGGGAAATCTACTATTGTCATCAGATTATAAGACTCCATTAAATGTACTAAATCAGCTTTACTATTGCTCTCATTTAGGAAATCAACATTAAAGTCACCAGTAATTATCAAGTTCTTGGACTTTGAGTACAGTATGGATAATAAAGAATCTAAGTGCTTAAGAAATACATTCAAATTCCCTGAGGGAGATCTATACAGTGCTAACACTACAGCCGTGAAGTCATTTACAGTAATCTCAACACCACATACTTCAATTTGTTGCTCTATACAATGGCTCTTTAAATCTAATGCATTGTAAAATATGTTGTTTTTTACATAAATTACCACTCCACCTTTTTCCATGATGGTTCTTGAGTAATGCGCTGCCTGACACACAGTATTACTTGGTTAGTACATCACCACAAACATATGGACCGGGACTGTACATGCTTTGACAGTTTGCTACGTCTCTCTCTTCTAGGACTGACATGGTAGCTGCCTTGCATTTCTTAATGACTCTGACCTTGTCAACCACAAACTGAATCTTAGTACAGTCATGATTTCCCTGAAGAGATTACATGACAGCAGAGACTTGTAAAATTGTGTTACCCATTTCTCTAGCCAGTGAAGATTCATTCTATACCTTCAGATACAGTGTCATTTAGGAGTAGAACAGCAAGAAATACGTAGCTCCTCTAACAGTAATGACAGTTTATCACCTCCCAACACTACATGTGCCAATGTTTCAGTGCATTTTTGAATATGTTTGTTAACAGATTCATCAACACAACAAAAATTTATGATCTCAGTAGCATCTTATTTCTTAACTCATACTTTACTATTCATCAGAATCTTCATCGCTGCTCTTTGATTCGTCAGAGCTCCCTGCTGTACTTTGTTTTATTTCATAGTCAGAATTAGTTGAAATACCACCTACCGTATTTACCCAAATCTAAGCCGCACTCAAACCTGAAAAATGAGACTCGAAATAAAGGAAAGAAAAAAAAAAAAATTCCCGAATCTAAGCCACACCTGAAATTTGAGACTCGAAGTTCAAGGGGAGAGAAAAGTTTTAGGCCGCACCTCCAAATCGAAACAAAGTTGGTCCGTTGTAATATGAGACACAATTTAGGTCGAATGAATGACGATACAGCTACAGTAGTTTGGTTCGAGTCGTAAGCTTAGCAGTTAAGCTTTACCAGGTAGCCTTTGCTATGCGTCAGGCGCTCCATCCGTATTTATACTGGTACCCTTCCTTTTTCATGTGCTTCATCTGGTTTGAATCAATTGCTTATTTTGCTTTGATCTGATAAGTGCCGTTTTCCTTGTTATAGGCGTTTATGTCACTCTAAGCTGAAAATGCATTACTGTACTGTGTCATGCATTGTTTGTCGCATTCTGATAGTGCGTGTTTGCGGCCTGTCGTCACTCGTGGCATGGCTTGCTTTTGTACACGCTACCGCTGCCTACAAAAAAAAAAAAAAAAAAAAAAAAAAAAAAAAAAAAAAAAAAAAAAAAAAGAAGAAGAGAGAGAAATCATCTCATTAGCGAAACAATGGCAAGAGACTACTATTTGTTGTTCCTTACACTGCTGCTTTCTTTGATAATGATCAACAAGAACCAAATAATAGACTGCGTATGATAGAACATGTTCTGAACGAGAGTTAGGTGAAAATTTTTCTCCATTTGAAAATCTTTGCGGCCGCTTCTTTAGTACATCAAATTCTGCACAGAAATTAGAGTCATCTTGGATATAAAAATCTAGTCAGTTGCCGTGCTTCATTTCTGACTGTATCACTATTAGGCATAAGAATAATATGAATATAAACATGACACGATACGTATATTCTTCCGCGTTTGCTGTTGTCTCACTCTAGTTTTGTAGTTTATTAGGCAGACAGGATTTAAATAAGATAGCAGCAAACACGAAAGAATACGTGGCAAAATGTTTATATTCGTATTACTCTTATGATGAAGAGAATACTGCATGTGATTCACATTTCATCAGGTTCCTATTAGCAACCGTCTCTTCTCACAGGTAGGAAAAAATTCGGAACATTGAGTTGGCCATATTGACAAACATCCCAAACAGTCTTGCCGGTCGGATTTTCGTAATACATTGAAGTTCTGCTACATTCGAAGATGAACAATACGGAATTTGTATTTACTTCGTTGGATAATGTATGAAAATTGTCTTCCACCTTTTTTTTTTTAATTTATTTACTGACGCAGAGGTTTTTCCGCCAGTATTTATCTTTGTGCCTATGAAGCATGCCTGTGTAGCGCTACATATATTCGATGGCAGAAATTAGTTGTTTCAGCACCTACTGACATTTTTCAGAACTTCCACTTGCTTTGCACTCGATTCCAAGCCGCATGCGGTTTTTTGGATTACAAAAACCAGAAAAAAAGTGCGGCTTAGATTTGAGTAAATACGGTACATCCTCTCCTTTGGATTCAACTTCTTAAGTATTATATTTCAAGTCAACACCTGCTAATCTGTGAGACCGAAATGATGAGCCATACTACTCTATTTCACTGTACCTGTATGTTTCATTTGTATAACATTTTATTCCATCATAGATGCTGCACTTATAGTTTCATATATGCATTGCAGCAGCAGACACAATAAAAGTAGCAATCAGCAGTGCTTAGTTTGTTGAATGGGTAAAAAATATGCCATTGTCCCAGTTCCACATATCCCCAAAATTTGATTCTGCCAAATTCTGTACTCTCTGAAATCGAATGTTTAATCCAAAGATGAAAGTGAACAAGTTTGATGCAGTATTGCTAATATTGTTTATTACTCATCTTGCTGAATGAAGTGCATACCGTATCCTTTCTGAAAGGTTTGCAGAAGTAATGCACATACCAGTTTTCTAAAAACTTACATTGAGATTGTGCTCTCCTTCCTCTTGTACAAATTAGTAGAGCCCTTTGGATTACTCCACAATATGCCTCTTGGCAAGGTGGTAATGACAGTATTATGAAAAGGATAGATTGGCACTCACTGTATAGTGTAAATGTGTTGCTGGCAGGGGGGTGGGGGGGTGGGGGGGGGGGGGGGAAAGGAACACCACCTATTATTAAACACGTAAGCTTTTGGTGCAAACCCCCCCCCCCCCCCCCTTCCCTCACACACACACACACACACACACACACACACACACACACACACACGCACACGCACACACATGCGCGCAAATGCAGATCACACATACATGACCACTGTCTCCGGCTGCTAGGGCCAGACTGGGAGCAACTGTGCATCATGGGAGAAACAACGGTTGGGTGTGTGTGTGTGTGTGTGTGTGTGTGTGTGTGTGTGTGTGTGTGTGTGTTTTGTCCACTTTGGAAGAAGTCTTTCTGATGGAAAACTTACGTGTTTAGTAGTCTTTTTGTTGTGCTTGTCTGTGACCTAACATCTCCTGTATACAGTGAATAGCAATGTATCTTTTTTATAATATGGTCATTACTCCAGCCTAGATTTCTATTGTTTGTTTCCTTTTAAGACCTTATAAAGACAGTTACTGACAATTTCTTTTTTCTTATTGGAGAAAAGTAAAACCATATGGGGGCCAGACGTAGATTGTAAATGAATATGGAATAGAGTATTTTTATTCTCCCTGTATGCAGTGTCAATAACGTCACCTCACACACTTCATTTCTGGCAGCACCTCCTTCTCAACACATGACTGTCCCCCACCACCTCACCATAGTCTTCAAGTTATATCCTATAGCACTTCTGGGTGGACAAATAGATGAAGGATGTAGTTTAAAACAGTATAACTAAACTTAAAAGTCAAACTGCCCTTTTATAGAGACTGCCATCATTATTTAAACATACTAAACAACATCAAAACAGTCGAAAGAAATTTTTTTTCAAAAGAGCGGAAAATTGTAGTGAAATTCATGAGAGGATTGTTTTAAATTGTTATATCTTAAATCAATAAGTATGTCAGCATTTCCCAGGATTTTCTGGCTTAATTAAGACTAGGTCATGCCACCACAGTGGTCAGACAGTGGACTTGACTTCCAGAGGACAACGGACCCGAATCCCATCGGGCCATCAAAATTTGGGTTTTCCTTGATTTCCCTAAATGATTTAAGACAAATGCTGGGATGGTTCCTTTGAAAAAGATGACATTCGGCTGAGGAAGTTAATTTCTGTGGCATGTCTGATGACACAGTGCTGGTGGAAGCACGAGTATTTCAGAGCACACCATTCATTGCACATTGTTAAACATAGGGCTCTGCTGCAGAAAACCCCTGTATGTTCCCATGTTGACAACACAGTTGAATTACAATTTCTGTGGCTCAGGAGCATTGAGATTGGGCAGTGAATCAATAGAAATGTGTCATCTGGTTGAATCATTCGAGTTTCGCATTACACCTACTTGACGGTTTTGTGCACATACACTGTCAACAGAGTGAATTGGTGCTTGAAAGGTGCACTTTGCTACAGACTTAGGCCAGTGGGAGCAATATTATGCTATGGAGGACATTCACCTGGTCTTCTATGGGTCCTGTGGTAGTAACTGAAGGCTCCATAACAGCTTTGTTCTGTGTGAACATTATTGTGCACTGTCCGCACCCTGTCCCTAATGAAGGTGACATGTTTCAACAATATGACTTTCAGTGTCACGAGGCCAGAATCAAATTCACCCCTTCTGAATCTGATGGAATACATCTGCGATGCTATCAGATACCAGTTCTGCACCCAGAAACCACTGATCTCCAATTTATGGGAATTACATGACCTGTGCTTAGACATGCGGTGCTGCATAATGCTGGGAACATACCTCACATAATGCTGGGAACATACCTGAAATTTGTTGAACTTGTCCCACACAAAATCACTGCTGTATTGTGTTCCAACAGTGGACAAACACATTATCAAACAGGAGGTCATAGTGTTTTGTCTCATCAGTTTATATATTCAATGCTTGAATGAAAGGTGTGCTCTTTTCCTTTTTTCTGCCATTGCGTGTATGTGTAAAGCGGGATGTTCTACCATTTGGGCTTGTTTATATGATGGCTGTCAGTATTACCACCTGCACAGATACTAAATGCTCCTTTTCTGAAGACCTTTTATCTTGAGAACACTTTCAACTTTGTTTCACAAATGGCAGCACAGTTTCATGTAATTGTTAAAATAACACTTTCAGCAAAAGATTTGTGCGTTGGAGTGGGGAAAAAGATTGGAGATGTATGTAGTTTAATTTTCATAAATTGTTAAGAAGGTTAACAGCTTGGCATGCTAAGATAAATTCAGACATTCTCTAAAAAGAGAGAAAAAGATTAATTTAACAGAATCAGTGAGGTATACAAATATAACAACAGACTTGTAGAACCATTATTTTGTAGGTTAGATTAGATTAGATTCAGCTTTTGTTCCAAGACCCAAAACATGAGATGATTCTCATGGGTGAGTAACATGCCAGAAAGTATAACATAAAAAATATAAAACATTTGAATACCCTGATCATTTGTCAGGAGATTGTCAAACTAGGTGAATACAATACAAACTGGAACAGCTAATATTTTCAGAATTGATACGCTGTCAGACTGAAACATTGTTATGCACTATTAATAAATTTATCAAACAAAAAGTACATAATCTTGACTGTTATGACAAAGTGCTCTCAGAACTGAAATCTAACAGACATTCTTATTTAAGCTGGCCTAACAGCCACTGTTAAGATATTCATCTATTGAGTAGGATGAGTTACCTATCAAAAAGTCTTTCAAACTCTGTTTAAACCATGCTTTATCTGATACCAAGTTTTTAATGGTGTCTTTCTTCCACAGATAAATTGTGTTGTAATGCGAGGTTTTAATGAAGATGAAGTGTGCAGTTTTGTGGAGTTAACAAAAGAGAAAAATGTTGATGTAAGATTTATCGAGTACATGCCTTTCAGCGGCAACAAATGGAATGATGGGAAGATGGTCTCATTTAGTGAAATGGTCCAAATAATTAGAAAGCAGTGGCCTAATTTTGATCCTCTGCCCAATGGGCCCAATGATACCTCAAAGGTACGTCCAGTATTACATATGAACATACATTGAAAATAATTTAATGTTTATGACTTACTACCAATCACAATAATACTTCACATCTGCTGGTGGTATGAGAGATGGACTGGTTTAGTTACATATTTCTCATCCCATTCAGTAAGTCTGTCCTGGCCTGGGTTTCTCTGCAGCTTTTCTACAACTCTCCCCATTTCCTAAACCTTGACAATCCTTTTCTTTCTTCCCTTTTCCGTCCCCTTATTGTTTCTGCCAGAAGAAGAAGCCACTGGCTCCGAAAGCTTGCACATTTCCATAACTTTAAGGGGAGTTAGAAGGGGAAAACATTCTTTTTCACTTTTTCGGGTTTTTACCTGATTATAAAATTTGCAATTTTCCAAATAAAATGATATGTATATTACTTATAAACTTGCGTGGGAAGTATTATATTTTATTTTCTAAAATATAATCTACACTAGTTGAAAATGTTAAAATTTTTACACGCATTACTTCAAGACCTAATAAAATCGGTAATTTTTTATATACAGGGTAGTCCATTGATCGTGACCGGGCCATATATCTCACGAAATAAGTGTCAAACGAAAAAACTACAAAGAACGAAATTTGTCTAGCTCGAAGGGGGAAACCAGCTGGCGCAATGGTTGGCCTGCTATAAGGCGCTGCCATAGCTCAAACTGATATCAACTGTGTTTTTTTAAATAGGAACCCCATTTTTTATTGCATATTCATGTAATACGTAAAGAAATGTGAATGTTTTAGTTGGACCACTTTTTTCGCTTTGTGATAGATGGCGCTGTAATAGTCACAAACATATGTCTCATAATTTTAGACGAACAGTTGGTAACAGGAAGGTTTTTTAAATTAAAATACAGAACATAGGTACATTTGAACATTTTATTTTGGTTGTTCCATATGTGATACATGTACCTTTGTGAACTTATCATTTCTGAGAATGCATGCTGTTACGGCGTGATTACCTGTGAATACGACATTAATGCAATAAATGCTCAAAATGATGTCTGTCAACCTCAATGCCTTTGGCAATACGTGTAACGACATTCCTCTCAACAGTGAGTAGTTCGCCTTCCGTAATGTTCGCACATGCATTGACAATGCACTGACGCATGTTGTCAGGCATTGTCGGTGGATCACGATAGCAAATATCCTTCAACTTTCCCCACAGAAAGAAATCCGGGGACGTCGGATCCGGTGAACGTGCGGGCCATGGTATGGTGCTTTGACAACCAATCCACCTGTCATGAAATATGCTATTCAATACTGCTTCAACCGCACGCAAACTATTTGCCGGACATCCATCATGTTGGAAGTACATCGCCATTCTGTCATGCAGTGAAACATGTAGTAGTAACATTGGTTGAACATTATGCAGGAAATCAGCATACATTGCACCATTTAGATTGCCATCGATAAAATGGGGGCCAATTATCCTTCCTCCCTTAATGCCACACCATACATTAACCTGCCTAGGTCGCTGCTGTTCCACTTGTTGCTGCCATCATAGATTTTCCGTTGCCCAATAGTGCATATTATGGCGGTTTAGGTTACCGCTGTTGGTGAATGATGCCTCATCGCTAAATAGAATGCATGCAAAAAATCTTTCATCGTCCTGTAATTTCTCTTGTGCCCAGTGGCAGAACTGTACATGACGTTTAAAGTCATCGCCATGCAATTCCTGGTGCATAGAAATATGGTACGGGTGCAATCGATGTTGATGTAGCATTCTAAACACCGACGTTTTTGAGATTCCCAATTCTCACGCTTTTTGTCTGCTACTGATGTGTGGATTAGCTGCCCCAGCAGCTAAAACACCTACTAGGGCATCATCATTTGTTGCAGGTCGTGGTTGATGTTTCACATGTGGCTGGACACTTCCTGTTTCCTTAAATAATGTAACTATCCGGCGAATGGTCTGGACACTTCAATGATATCGTCCAGGATACCAAGCAGCATACATAGCACACGCCCCTTGGGCATTTTGATCACAATAGCCATACATCAACACGATATCGACCTTTTCCGCAATTGGTAAACGGTCCATTTTAACACAGGTAATGTATCACGAAGCAAATACCGTCCGCACTGGCGGAATGTTATGTGATACCACATACTTATATGTTTGTGACTATTACAGCAGCTGGCTGGAGTGGCAGAGCAGTGCTAGGCGCTACAGTCTGGAAACGCGCGACCGCTACGGTCGCAGGTTCGATCCTGCCTCGGGCATGGATGTGTGTGATGTCCTTAGGTTAGTTAGATTTAAGTAGTTCTAAGTTCTAAGGGACTGATGACCTCAGAAGTTAAGTCCCATAGTGCTCAGAGCCATTTGAACCATTTTTGACTATTACAGCCCCATCTATCACAAAGCGAAAAAAGTGGTCCAGCTAAAACATTCATATTTCTTTACGTACTACATGAATATGTAATAAAAAATGGGGGTTCCTATTTTAAAAAAATGCAGTTGATATGAGTTTGACCCATGGCAGTGCCATCTACCAGGCCAACCATAGCGCCATCTGGTTTCTCCCTTCAAGCTAGACGAATTTCGTTCTTTGTAGTTTTTTCATTTGATGCTTATTATGTGAGATATTTGGCCCGGTCACTATCAATGGACCACCCTGTAGAAAGCTGTGGATTGCTGTGTTATAAAGGTTAAATTATGTGTTTGTATTGGTAGCACTGTCAAAAATAGTATCGTATCTTTTCATAGTATAAACATGCTTTGTATATCGAAGTGCTAACATTTTTCTGAGGAATAGTGACGAATAGACTGGTAAATCTCTCAAAAAGTATGACTCCAAAATGAAGTGTTTTTAAGAAATGTGGGTTTCATGGTAATAAATTTTTGAATAAAGAGAAACATTGCGTTCAGCATGTGGTGTGTGAAGTTACAGACAATGAAATACTCGCAAACTCATGAGTATCTAGAGAAACACCCATTAGTGCTTCGAAGATTAAAATAAAACATAGTGATAACACAGTTATCTCAAAACAAAACTCATGTAAATGGTAGGTTAGGTTATATTCTGATACATCTACACATCGTAACAGGGGTGTTATGTGAATGTGTGTGCTGTATGTATGTGGTGGGCCAGTTAGTTTACATGAAGACATTGAGGTATCAAATGGACTAGCCAGGAAACTTATCATTAGTTCTGCCAGTTGTAAATATACTCATTCATTTTGGAGTTCTGATAAGTGTAAAGATAATTATTTTGAAATAAATGTTAGGTGGTTTTATGGATTGAGAGCTATTGGCAAAGGACACACTGCAGCAGAAACAATGTGTGTCGTGATGTATATGCCACGCCCACTTTGTAAAATGGGCAAGTATGCAGGATTTATTGGAGCTGCTGTGAAATCCACTGCATGTGAGTCAATTAAGGGTGCTGCAAATGAAGCTGCTGAAATAAACGATGGTATGATTGACATATCAGTAGCTTTTGGGGCACTTGGTAGAAGCGCAGCTGAAGTTCTAAGAATTCTGTTGCTACAGTGACCAGTGGTGGATACTGGAAAGCTAATAGATTTCCAGATTTTAACCAAACATTCTTATAAGTATAAATCAGGGAATGAAGAAGGGCATATCTGTGACAGAAATTATGAAGGACAACTAGTCGTACGGAGGCCTGTGCAGCTGTTGAAATTTATAATCGATCTGTAAACTAAAGGGGAGTGTGTTACACTAAGTTCTTTGGTTGTGCAGACTCAAATGCATATAACAGTGTAGTAGCCACTCAGCCTTATGGTGAGAAGCTTATCACAGAACTGGAATGTGTTGGTCATGCCCTCCTGGATCTGGTTCATGGTGCAATTACCGCAATGCCCAGTACTCAAACAGGTCATACAGCCATAAACATTATATCCCAGCAGCAGTTGTGGATATCATAAAACCTGTTTACAGAGACCTGGCAATCCTGAATTATTGAAGAAGTGTCTGCATTGTCAGACTCAAAATCCCAATGAGTCGTTCAATAATCTTATAGCATCAGTGTCGTCGTAACTGCCGTCTGCGTCACGTCTGCTGTGCAGCGAGCTATGCTGATTTAAGTATTAACTCTATTTTTCTTACTTGTAACTTCTTCTTCCGTGTGTTTTTGCTTTTAGGAAGCTTTAATTGTCGAGTGCTACTAATAGTGTTCCATAGATTTTGTGTTTGTTTTGAATACAGTCAGAGAAAGTCCGTTTAGTCAGCCATAGTGCCAGTAGTGCTAGTGTTTGTTTTCAATACAGTCCAGAGACAGGTAGTGCTATTTTCATTGTTTTCTACAGGAAGTGTCTAGTAACCACAGTTTAGTCAACTATCAGCCGCCTTTAGTGAATTAGCAGTCTAGTTATAAGTTGATTAACTCTCTACAGTAAATTGATTTCTTAAGATGGATAGGATGTGAGACTGCTGTGTACGGACACAGGAGGAGCTGGCCACTGTTCGCAAACAGCTGAACGTGTTGATGGCCGCGGTTAGCCGTCTTCAGGCAGTGGTGAGTCTTGTGCGTTGCATGGTACACCCCAGGTGTTACATGCTTCACCCACTGACCCTGCTGTCGACACATCTTTGCGGATACCGGGCGCGGTTGTGCCACCCTCTTCCCAAGGGGAGTGGCGGGTTCAGCGGCGTTCGCGGCGCACGAGGTGGAGGGTCAGTGTGGAGGCTGGCCGTGTGGCATCGCCCGTTCTGCCTGTGAGTGGACATGTGGCCACTCCTTCAGCAAGGTCCGAGCAGGCACATGGGGGGAGGGGTTTATTAGTTATTGGGAGCTCCAACGTTAGGTGGGTGATGGAGCCGCTTAGGGAAATAGCGGAAAGGTCGGGGAAGAAGGTCAGTGTTCACTCTGTCTGCTTGCCGGGGGTCTCATCCGAGATGTGGAGGAGACCGCGCCGGCAGTGATAGAGAGCACTGGGTGCACCCGACTGCAAATTGTTGCTCATGTCGGCACCAATGACTCCTGCCGTCTGGGTTCAGAGGTCATCCTCAGTTCGTTCAGGCGGTTAGCGGAGTTGGTGAAGGCGGAAAGCCTCGCGGGGTGGAATCTGAGCTAGCTATTTGTAGTATCGTTCCCAGAACCGATAGTGATCCTCTGGTTGGGAGCCGAGTGGAAGGCTTAAACCAGGGACTCAGACGATTCTGCGGAGATCTGGGGTGCAAATTTCTCGACCTCCGCTATCGGGTGGAGAAATGTAGGGTCCCCCTGAATAGGTCACGCAGGCACTACATGCAGGAAGTGGCTACAAGGGTAGCGGAGTATATGTGGAGTGCACATGTGGGTTTTTTAGGTTAGAGAATTCCCTCCCTAGGCCCGACAAGACACCTCCTGAGATGCGGCAAGGTAGGAGTAGACAAAATGCAACAGGGAATAACAATATTAATGTGCTAATAGTAAACTGCAGGAGCGTCTATAGAAAGGTCCCAGAACTGCTCTCATTAATAAGCGGTCACAATGCCCACATAGTACTAGGGACAGAAAGTTGGCTGAAACCAGATGTAAACAGTAATGAAATTCTAAACTCAGATTGGAGTGTATACCGCAGAGACAGGCTGGACAGTGAAGGGGGAGGCATGTTTAAAGCAATAAGAAGTGCAATAGTATCGAAGGAAATTGACGGAGATCCGAAATGTGAAATAATTTGGGTGAAGGTCACGGTTAAAGCAGGCTCAGACATGGTAATGGGATGTCTCTATAGGCCCCCTGGCTCAGCAGCTGTTGTGGCTGAGCACCTGAAGGATAATTTGGAAAATATTTCGAGTAGATTTGCCCACCATGTTATAGTTCTGGGTGGAGATTTTAATTTGCCGGATATAGACTGGGAGACTCAAACTTTCATAACGGGTGGCGGGGACAAAGAATCCAGTGAAATTTTTTAAGAGCTTTATCTGAAAACTACCTTGAGCAGTTAAACAGAGAACCGACTCGTGGCGATAACATATTAGACCTTCTAGTGACAAACAGACCTGAACTATTTGAAACAGTTAACGCAGAACAGGGAATCAGTGATCATAAAGCGGTTACTGCATCGATGATTTCAGCCGTAAATAGAAATATTAAAAAAGGTACGAAGATTTTTCTGGTTAGCAAAAGTGACAAAAATCAGATTTCAGAGTACCTGACGGCTCAACACAAAAGATTTGTTTTAAGTACAGATAGTGTTGAGGATCAGTGGACAAAGTTCAAAACCATCGTACAATATGCGTCAGATGAGTATGTGCCAAGCAAGATCGTAAGAGATGGAAAAGAGCCAGCGTGGTACAACAACCGAGTTAGAAAACTGCTGCGGAAGCAAAGGGAACTTCACAGCAAACATAAACATAGCCAACACCTTGCAGACAAACAAAAATTACGCAAAGCGAAATGTAATGTGAGGAGGGCCATGCGAGAGGCGTTAAATGAATTCGAAAGTAAAGTTCTATGTACTGACTTGGCAGAAAATCCTAAGAAATTTTGCTTCTATGTCAAAGCGGTAGGTGAATCAGAACAAAATGTCCAGACACTCTGTGACCAAAAAGGTACTGAAATTGAGGATGATGGACTAAAGGCCGAAATACTAAATGTCTTTTTCCAAAGCTGTTTCACAGAGGAAGACTGCACTGTAGTTCCTTCTCTAGATTGTCGCACAGATGACAAAATGGTAGATATTGAAATAGATGACAGAGGGATAGAGAAACAATTAAAATCACTCAAAAGAGGAAAGGCCGCTGGACCTGATGGGATACCAGTTCAATATTACACAGAGTATGCGAAGGAACTTGCCCCCATTATTGCAGCAGTGTACCTTAGGTCTCTACAAGATCGTAGCGTTCCAAAGAATTGGAAAAGGGCACAGGTCATCCCCGTTTTCAAGAAGGGACGTCGAACATATGTGCAGAACTATAGACCTATATCTCTAACGTCGATCAGTTGTAGAATTTTAGAACATGTATTATGTTCGAGTATTATGACTTTTCTGTAAACTAGAAATCTACTCTGTAGGAATCAGCATGGGTTTCGAAAAAGACGATCGTGTGAAACCCAGCTCGCGCTATTCGTCCACGAGACTCAGAGGGCCTTAGACACGGGTTCCCAGGTAGATGCTGTGTTTCTTGACTTCCGCAAGGCGTTCGATACAGTTCCCCACAATCGTTTAATGAACAATTTAAGAGCATATGGACTGTCAGACCAATTATGTGATTGGATTGAAGAGTTGCTAGATAACAGAATGCAGCATGTCATTCTCAATGGAGAGAAGTCTTCCGAAGTAAGAGTAATTTCAGGTGTACTGCAGGGGAGTGTCGTAGGACTGTTGCTATTCACAATATACATAAATGACATTGTGAATGAAATTGGAAGTTCACTGAGGCTTTTTGCGGATGATACTGTGGTATATCAAGAGGTTGCAACAATGGTAAATTGTACTGAAATGCAGGATGATCTGCAGCGAATTGATGCATGGTGCAGGGAATGGCAATTGAATCTCAATGTAGACAAGAGTAATGTGCTGCGAATACATAGAAAGAAAGATCCCATATCATTTAGCTACAATATAACAGGTCAGCAATTGGAAGCAGTTAATTCCATAAATTATCTGGGAGTACGCATTAGGAGTGATTTAAAATGGAATGATCATATAAAGTTGATCGTCGGTAAATCAGATGCCAGACTGAGATTCATTGGAAGAATCCTAAGGAAATGCAATCCGAAAACAAAGGAATTAGGTTACAGTACACTTGTTCGCCCACTGTTTGAATACTGCTCAGCAGTGTGGGATCCGTACCAGATAGGGTTGATAGAAGAGATAGAGAAGATCCAACAGAGAGCAGCATGCTTCGTTATAGGATCATTTAGTAATCATGAAAGCATTACGGAGATGTTAGATAAACTCCAGTGGAAGACTCTGCGGGAGAGACGCTCAGTAGCTCTGTACGGGCTTTTGTTGAAGTTTCGAGAACATACCTTCACCGAGGAGTCAAGCAGTATATTGCTCCCTCCTACGTATATCTCGCGAAGAGACGATGAGGATAAAATGAGAGAGATTAGAGCCCACACATAGGCATACCAACAATCCTTCTTTCCACGAACAATACGAGACTGGAATAGAAGGGAGAACTAATAGAGGTACTCAAGGTAGCCTACACCGTCAGGTGGCTTGAGGAGTATGGATGTAGATGTAGATGTAGACCAAAAAATGTTTTTCTTGTAATGAAGACACTAAAGTGGGGGTGAGTCATGCTGTTATTGCTTTTAATGATGGCAACATTGGTAGCGTGAAAGTGCTACAACATATGGGAATTAATTCTGGAGCAAACTGCATCAGAGAATTTGAATGGATGGACAAGGTTTGCAATGGTAAAGCACTGTATGCAGCACAGTTGGCCACTACGGAGTCCAGAAAGAAGAAAACAAGAAAAAACTTAAAAAAGGTCAAGAGGATGATATACAGTATGGTGCAGGGTGCTTCTGAGTGACTAAAAATAAAATGTTAAGCATATATTGGGTTACAGTCTATTAAAACTTTAAAAACTCTTCTTGAAAATTTAGATTTTCTCTTGCATTTTTCCCTAAATCTCAGAAACTACTTCGAGTAGCGAATTAAAATTTTCAGGGAGTAATAACATACGTATTCTGAGTCTTCTGAACTAAAAGAAGAACATAATATTATGCATAAATAAAATTATTTAGAATAACATACAAAAAAGTACACAAAATTTTAACTGTGTAATTAAAAAATTGCATTTCCAAAAGCAGTGGCTGAAATGCAATTATTGTAAGACTCAGAACATATAGTTTAATGTCCTGTAAAAGTTTCTTGTCAATGGCTACAGTTGTTCCTGAAATACGGGGAAGTTAAGTCACCAAATTTAACATTGTCAGGATAGGCCGTTCAAACTCCCCTTAATGCACATTTTCTCCTTCCTCCACTTGGTGAGCAACACATTTATAGTATTTACACAACAGCAGTAGCTATTTTCTTACAATTTCTTTTTGCAGGCATACCATGTCCCAGGCTTCAAGGGACGTGTGGGATTTATTACCTCAATGAGTGAACACTTCTGTGGCACGTGCAACCGTTTACAGATAACAGCTGATGGCAATTTGGAGGTGTGTCTCTTTGGGTATTCAGAGATATCTCTCAGGTGAGTGATGAAACATAGAATAATCATGTCCAAGTGAAAATTCATGCGAGGAAACCATAAAATTACTAGAAGACTGACAGACTGATCAGTATTTTACCTTCAGGAGGTGAAATTCCAAAACTTCTTATAGACACATTCGTTCCTCTTGTCCTCACATTAGTTGTGGAGTCCGAGTGACCTTTCAGACCTTCAGAAACTTATCCCTCTTTCCTCTCTCATGAAGGAACTGATAGTTCCAAATGCTGAGTATAGAATAATACTTTCAAACTGTTTGCCATGCACATTAGGTATGTGGTTGGTATATGGAAGAGATAAACTGCAGTTAAATCCAGCAGGTATGAAATGAGTAATCTTTTCTTGAAGTTTTCAGCTTGCACCCTCCTCCCTCCCAGACATACAAACCAGATACCTCTAGCTAAATAATTTGTGAGTATATATAATTTGCCTCTGTCAACATCATGTTACACTAACCTATTTGTGAGATTAAATTAAAGGAAAGTAATCAGAACTGGAAATTATGTAAAGACATTTTTGGCTATGTCCCTGTGTTGTATTAAAGTTAACATAGTATTTCTGTCCATGTGATGGTAACTATGATTCGCCAGCCACCGTTGCCGAGCGGTTCTAGGTGCTTCAGTCCAGAACTGCGCGACTGCTACGGTCGCAGGTTTGAATCCTGCCTTGGCTCAGATGTTAAGTCCCATAGTGCCCAGAGCCATTTGAACTGTGATTCATGATTATCAGAGTCTATATGTTCCAAATAAAAATTGGAACTTCATGTGTATAAATGTACAAATTATTAGACAATGGGACCAACAACTGACACTTTTAAATTGATGACTAGACTAAGACTTGGCGATAAGTTTGTTTCAGGACATGGTAAGGGGGGTGAGGTGTGGGAAGAATCAGCTCTCTCTTTGTGAGCATACCAGAAATCCTTTATCAACCGAAGGTAAAATAAGATATAAAAATACAGGGTCAAACAATTAATTTAAGTATCTTAAAAACCAAATGACTAATAAAATTGGAAGCTAAGAAAAGTAAGTTCATAGTAAGTAGGGTGAAACACAGGGGGCTGCAACATATTGCCATTGTTGTTTGACTTGTCTATCAAAGAAAAAAGAAATGGATCAAAACAAAATAAAAGTGAGAATGGAAATGTATCAGAAGCAAATAGGATTAAGCAAGGAACATATTCTTTAATTAAAAAAAAAAAAAAAAGACATGTGAGGCAGATGTTCCTACAATTTTATGTTCAAAGCACAGCAGCCTGTGAAAGCAAAATATTTATGACATTGAAAAAAGAAAATCAGTGAGTGAAAAGTGTGTGTAGGTGAACTGTGGTGAAAGACTGGATATTGGAACTTCTGTTATGCTGCCCAGTATTAGTTGACTTGGTAGTAAAGGAGCAAGTTTGCAAGGGCAGATAACTGTTTGGCTACGTAAAATAGAGTGGGAGTATGGAAAAGCTAGTCCAAGATAGGATGAAAAAGATAACAGCAACTTAAAAAATGAACCCCATGAACCCCATTCCCATCTAGTGAATGCAGTGGTTGACAATATCTTGTGACATTCACCTATAAGGCTCAAACAATAATTGCTAAATAAAAATACAAAATGTTGACAAGACTGTATCTAAGCTGTCACTCTCTTTTGAAACAAGGGTGTTTAAACCAACAAACACGCAGGAAAGCATGGACAACTCACACACTAGAGAAGGATGGGCAGTATCATTGAAGGAGTGAGCATGAACCGTGTGGAATATGTGTGGTACAAGTAAAAAAAAAAAAAAAAAAAAAAAAAAAAGAAAAAAAAAAAAAAGTAATGATAGTAAAATTCCAATCCCGGGAGCGGAAAGACTTACCTTAGGGGGAAAAAGGACAGGTATACACTCGCACACACGCACATATCCATCCACACATGCAGACACAAGCAGATATATATATGTCTGCTTGTGTCTTTATGTGTGGATGGATATGTGCGTGTGTGTGAGTGTATACCTGTCCTTTTTTCCCCTTAAGGTAAGTCTTTCCACTCCCGGGATTGGAATGACTCCTTACCCTCTCCCTTAAAACCCACTTCCTTTCGTCTTCCCCTCTCCTTCCCTCTTTCCTGATGAGGCAACAGTTTGTTGCGAAAGCTTGAATTTTGTGTGTATGTTTGTGTTTGTTTGTGTGTCTATCGACCTGCCAGCGCTTTCGTTCGGTAAGTCACCTCATCTTTATTTTTATATATAGAAGTTTATTATTTTATTTACCGGTCTTGCAGTTTCCTTGATTTCTTGCAAAGTACAGTACAATGAAAACCTACCATATTGCATAACAAGTAGATGAGTATAAACTTCAGAATAGCATCTTCGCCATTAAATGACCTATGTTTTCTTTACTAACAAGAGAAGGGACAGAAGCAATAAACACAAAATCAGAACTGCTTTTGCTTGATTACAGCAGGGACAATAATTTTTAACATCTACATTTACAACAGATCATATTTACAAAATGTTTTCGAAATTTGCTCTGTTTGCTCAAATGAATGTATTGCACTGCTCAATAATTCATTTACACTCAACCCCGACTGCTGCACATGCTGTGGGGTGTGTCATCTGGTTATGTCATATGTTCAGTGTTTCTCACCAATTTTTGGGGTATTTTGAAATGTACAAAAAGGAAAATGCAGAAAGTTATCACATTTTGCTGCACATTACCTGCGTCACAGAAAAATAATGTATACAAATCTTCTCAGATTTGCCACTGAATAACTTTGTCCAAGCCTCACAATATTTCACCAACACAACTGTTCGTCATCTTCAGGTAGTGGTGGGTCCTGTCATCACTGCTGCAAGATGTGGCTGGTGATATTCGCACAGCAGAATTGAAATTTGTCAGGCTAGAAGCAGGAGTACGAATGTGTGGACAGGCACTCCCAGTTGGATGTAAATGCCATTCATAGTAGCCTTCTGCTTATGTGTTGTGGGCAATGACTGCACTTCTGGACACTCGTGTGGTTAAGAGCTGAATTAACTCTCTGCAAGGTACTGCATCAGGTCATACATCGGAGGATCTGGTTTCTACTGTTTTAATTTCATGGCAGTCAGTGCTGGATTCTGGGCAGTGCTTAGTCAAAATTCCATATTCCTGTTGGTAAGATTGCCCACCGTATGGATACATGCCTCATTCTTAAAAACACAGTCCTAGAGTGATGATGCTGAGGATAAAATTTCAGTCCTCTTGGGAAACGTGTGGTGCCCTGTATTCAGGCAGTGCTCTACTACCATTAATTTACTGGGTGGCATTTTTGTCAGCGCTGTTGAACACAGTGTTCTTGCACAATGTGAGGTGTCTGCCCTATATAAGGTTTCCCATAATGGCATCAGATCTTATATATGATCTGTGTTTTCTAAGGTCAAGATTGTCTTTAACTGAACACAAACAATTCCTTAGTTTTGCTGGTAGACGAAAAATACACTTGATTCTGTTTCTCTTAGCGATTCTTTTAATTTTGAAAACATGCCACTGAAATATGGCAAGAAAGCCATTTGCAGTGCTTGTCTAAGTATCTTCATTTACATCCCTACACTGAACTTGCTTTGCTCAGAACACATTGCAAATCTGTTTACAAGAATAAACATTCTGCTGGAACACTGTTCTTAGGTGTTACAGTTCACCAGGCAGACTGTCGGTATCTGAAATCACGTGTGCTCTATGTGCCAGGGAGTGTAAGACACTACCACATTGTGCAGGGTGACGGCAACTTTTGGACCTCAAATATAACTCTGCGTGTATCAGTTTGCAGTAGAGACTAAGCCCCAGTGCTATGTCAGCTTTTCTTCTAACCGTGACATCCAGGAATGGTAAGCTGCTATCTTTTTGTACTTCCACAGTGAACTGAATATTCAGATGGAGCGAGTGCAAATGCTGCAGGGACATAGGTAGTGTCTGTATTATGTGGGCCACACCACAAATGTCTCTTCAGCATTCTGCCAGAAGGAGGAATGTTGGATATTTACTAAGGGAAATAGAGGATCTCCCATGGGAACACTGTCCACTTGATTAAAGTAGTTGGTGTTACATAAGAAATTGGATGAGGTATGCACATGTTTAAACAGCATCACAATTTCTTTCTCAAACTTGCTGCTAATAACCTCTAATGAGGGCTGCAGGGGCACTTTTGTAAGTAATGATATAACATTTGAGCTAACTAAAAGATCTGAAAGTTCTAGTTTAAGCATCTTCAGGTATTCTATGAAATCCTCTGAATTCTAAATATGATGGTCATAGTCATCCACATGATAAATTTCAAAGCTGTCACGTGGAAATTGCCAGTTGCATCTTGCAGCAGTGATGGTGGAAATCACCACCACCTGAAGATGCCAAAATGTTGTGTCACTGAAATATTGAGGGAGGGACTTGCATAATGTTATCTGGTGGGAAACCCAAAGTGTTTTTGCAACAGATCTATTAGGCAAGCCTGAAAAGTCACATATACTCCAAGCAGTAAGTACCTGTTATAAAATGGTCACATTAGTGAGCTTGGCAATTAATTAAGAGTTTATCAATAAATTTGGCTTCATTTTGCAAGAAACTGTGCTGTGTTCCAGTACTCCCTCTTCAACAAAACTAATGTCAGTTTCTGCTCCACCTCTTCAGCCCGAGATCCTATGTATACTCTTGAGCATTTGTGTAAGATACCTGTTTATTTATAAAAATGAAAGTAACTTCTATCATGACTTTCCCACTCTTGTCCAGTGGGTTTGTTATCCTGCTGTTGCCTACTGCAGACTACAAGATTACTGTTGAAGATTTCTGCAAAGTTTTTCTTCCGTTTTAGTGTACCAACATTTCACTGTGTGGTAATTGCCTGGTACTGTTTAACGGGTGTTTTAACTGTTGTTTCAGAGATGCAATACGAAGGAAATGCAGTGAGGATGACTTGCTTGCCATGATTGGGGCAGCAGTGAGAAGAAAGAAGAAACAACATGGAGGTAAGATACATTACAGCAAATGTAACTCTGTAGATAGAAAGAAAATTTCTGCTTAACAAGTCATAGCAAACATAAGAGCAAAATAGAATGAAAAGCAACAGTGATAGAACCTGTGTTTTTTGTGTAAACTTGGATTTAATTTTTTATTTAGTATTCATTCTGATTAATGCCCATTGGTCAACAGTATATTTCAGCCCTAGAATTTGGTTCTGCAAGGTCCACCAGATAACCATATATGGCTGTTGTAACTCCTTTATTGGACTTCAGAAGTTTTCCAGCAACAAATCTTTTTTTTTTTTTTCTTTCTTTCTTTCTTTTTTTTTCTTTTTTTAAAAAAAAGCTAAAATGCAGAAAACATCATAAAGCAAACACTCACAGAAAAGCATCAGTGTCCTTGAAGCAATGGAAACTCGAGTAGGAATATCAACAATGTTGGAAAAGACAGATTACTACTTACTGATGAAGGCTGTGGCTGAAAGCTTTATGTAAGTGTCTTTTAATTCTTCCCATCTGCAGCCTAAGGTATCTTCTTTATGGTAAGTAACAGTCTGTCTTTTCCTTCATTATTCATTAGTGTTCTTTTTTTTTATTGCTGTTTAGCAAGCATCGTGTGGTATATAAGGGATGTGAATAGCGTCAGATGTTGAATCATCACTCTGGAGGATATGAAGGTGCTGCATATTGGTGTGAGACAGCATTATCTGATGAGAGTTTGAAAGAAACCTCATTGTGGATGTCCATTTGGTCCCCTGGTTAAACCTTGCAACATCTGTATTTTTGGAGTATTTGGATCTGACAGTGGCCTGATGTTGGAAAGTAAGGGCTTACTCATCATCAATGTTCCAGTTGACTACATCAGACCACTACAAGAGAGCATCACTGTGTAGTGTACTGAGTACATTGTAACCTGTTCACGTCTGTGACTGCCATCTGAGAACAAGTACAGTAAACTCTCGTGCAGCTACACTTTTGGCTAGCTAGATTGACACTTGACAAGTTTCAATTTGCGTGCACCTGGAGCCAAGCATTTGCTGGTGTTTTTTGGCAATCTACTGCTAATCAGTGCACTGGTGCGTGTCAAAAGTCCAAGTATCGTCAATTCGTGCGTGTGTTGGTTGAAGCTCTAGTGCGTTTCTTATTCGTATTGCATGGTTTCATGCCACTGCCATCTATTGGAACTCCTTGGAAGTACAGTACATACAGTATTGTTCTATGGAGCACAACGTAGGCCTGTCGAAACTGACAATTAGAGTGCGCCACCTAACACTTTCCACTTGTTGTCGGTACATCAAAGCTGAGTGTTTAACAGTGAACGTACAACACCCTGTTGTGTTGCCACGTGGGCTTGGGTAGAACAGAGGAAATGGCATAGATGTATCGAATGCTTTCATTTGATGGCTGCCACAGCCTGGTTTCAAAAATCAAAAGTTTGTCTAGTGCATCTCGAGTGTTGTCAAGTTGTGCATTTGTGTGTTTCTGATTTGAGGTTTTGTGCTCCCACTATGTGCCTTAAAGTGTCCAGAGATAAAAGGGGCCAAAAACCATAAAGGACTCAGTCGAGTGTCTGTAAAAAGAACACTGAACGTGACTATGGGCACGTAACATAAAATGAATGTGATCTTGTTGGAAAAAGATCATCACACTTTGCAGAGAATTGATGCTGGTGAGCCACCCACAAAAGTTGCTGCAGAGTAGGAGTACAATTACTGATCGGAAGACAAATCGATCAGGAATTGAAAAATTTTTGTTCCATCCAAGCATTGGGCAGCGCAGTGAAATCTTGAAAAACAATGAGAAAAGGTGCACATCCTCAGTTAGAAGAGGCATTATTTTTGTGGCACGAATAAATAAGAGCCAAAGGTGTGTCAGTTTCAGGTCCTCTAATTTGTCAAAATGAGCTAATGAGCTGATAGAAGGAAAGAAGCAAGAATTCCTCGGAAGTAATGGCTGGCAGGATCATTTCAAGAAGCAGCATGGCATCCATGAAATTGCCATCAGTGCCAAATCATTATCTGGGGATGAAGCTGCTATGCTGATTTTAAGAAGAAACTGCACACAATCATTGACAAAGGAGGTTATACTGACAATCAACTTTACAAATGCGATGAAACTGGGTTGAATTACAAAATGCTGCCAACGAAAACCCTTGCCTCTAAAGAAGAAGAAATGGCTTCCAGATACAAAAAAATCAAAGAAAGATTTACTGTCCTCGCTTGCAGTAATGCCACTGGCAATCATAAACTGTGTCTTACTTTAATTGGCAAATCCAAAACACCAAGAGCATTTAGACACCAACCAACCAGCTTTCCCACTGAGGTACACGAATCAGTCTTAAGGCATGTATGAACAGTGCCGTGCCATCTTCAGAGAGTGGTTCCAGGCAGAGTTTGTTTCAGCTGTAGTAAATTACATGGAAGGAAAAGGACTTCCTTGAAAAGCGCTACTTCTTGTGGACAATGCTCCTTCTCACCCAGGTGATCTGCAAGATGGGGATATCAAAGTTGTATTTCTTCCACAAAATGTCACATCTCTATGTCAACCGATGGACCAAGGTATTCTTGAGGTGATGGAAAAACATTACAGACACAAGATGCTGGAATACTTAATAGGTGTGATTGATGCTGCAGATGATTTTGTGGAAGCTCTTAAAAAAATTGATGTTTTAAGTGTCATTCATTGATTGCTGAAGCTTGGAATCTAATTCCTCCAGTTCCTCTTGTTAGGTCTTGGAAAAAACTCTTAGATCGTAAGGCAACCTAAGTGGTGGGAAGGAGGAGACAACACCGAAACTCAAGCTGACATAATTTTGGTGAATTTACTGGAGAAGCTGGTTGTAAAGACACACACTTCGAAGACATTGAAGAGTGGATGGAAAATGGCATTTTTTCATGTGACTGAGGATGAAATCGTCCAAATTGTAACCGATCATAAAGCGTTAGAAGACTATGTTTCTGATGATGAATCAAAGAAAAATATTCCTCACACATTCTGTTACGAAGTGATCCAAACTGCCCTGGAGTACATCAGCCAACAGGAGGAGACGATTTATCCTGAAATAGTTTGATTTCAACGTTGGAGATGTATTGTTGCAGCAATAGTTTCTCAAGCAAAAAAAAAAAAAAGAAAAAAAGACATTCGTGACTTCGTTACCAAAAAATAAACTCTAATGAAGCATCCTAGAACTTCTATGTCCATAACTTAAAAAGTTTTTTTTTTTTTTTACTTTTCTTGAAAGTTCCTCTGGACAGACTTTTCGTTCCTTTGAGTAATCTCTAGATTTGTTTCATAATTTTGTTCAGTAGTTTATTTTTTATTCAAAAGAGTAGGTAATAAAATTAAAACTCCTGTTTTTTCCTGCTGCCAAATAAGGGAGATTTTTTCTGTAAGAATGCAAAATAAACGAGCTTTGTTATACAGCATTTAAAAACTTTGAGTTTTCAATCATAGTTTGGTGCCTTTTTAACATGTCAACACAATTTTTTCAGTAAAAAAGTGTAGGGTTATTTGCAACCATATCAGTAATGTTTTACATACCCTACGCACGTTTTACGATCGTATTTCGCAATATTGACGCAATTTGGAGTGTTCACATGTGAAAACAGGGGGACTTTGATTTATCTGGAATTTTCGTTATCGGAACTGACCACCGTCCTGATCATTTCGGATAAACAGGAGTTCACTGTAATAGTCTCCTTGCAACATGCTGTGTCATACAGCTAGGAGCAGCCAGACTATGGAATTGCCGTCCTGTGCATAGGCTGCCATTAACACCCAAGCAAATGACTGCATGTGAAGTGGTGCCATGATCAAGAAGTATGGACTGCTAATGAATGGCGTCACATTATGTTCACTGATGAGTCCCAGTCCTGCACTGCTCCAAATGACTATCGTGGAGAAGTTTGACAGTGACCCGGGGAGATGGGGAGAGGTCCCATTCTTCCACATTTTGGGGGGGGTGGGTCACAAAGGAGTCCCATGGTGTGGGGAGCCATTGGGTATGACTTCAGGTCACGGCTTGTAATGGCCGTGGGAACTCTGATGGTACAGCAGTGTGTAATAGTATTGTGGTGCTATTTTTCAACAGGCCGGTGCTTGTCCACATGTAGTGTGTGTCTCTTTAAATTGTCTGTGTGATGTTGATATACTCCTGTGGCCAGCAAAATCCCCATATCTGTCCCCGATATAACATTATGGGACCAACATGGACGTCAACTCCATCCCACTGCCTGTATCCATGATTGCAATGTCCAGTTACAACAGTTGTGGATCACCTTTCTCAGGAGGGTATACAGCAGCTATACGACATCCTCCCGCACTGTCCAGGCCAGACAGGGTGCATTGCTGTATTGATAAGTGGGCTCAAACTGATAAGTTCTGTGTAAATTTGACTCTGTTTTGTTATCACTGAAATAACATCACATACCCTCTAAATTAGCTATGTTTCAATTTGTTTTCTCCCCACCTTCTGAGTGTCTCACTTTTTTTCAAGCAGTGTAATTTAAGACAGACATAAGAATATGAAAATGGGATGGCATATCACATTGCTATTCAACTATGCCCCTAAGAAAATTGTAAGACAATGGAGAAGAGCAGGTGCACTATTACACTGACTAGAATGTAAACTTAAAGATAGAATTATATTGTGTAACCTATACCGATGACATAATACTAATTGACAAAAACATCACTGATATGCTAAAGCAATTTGAAATATTAAGGGAGCAAGCTAGGAAAATTGGACTACTAATTTCACCTGGAGAAAAAATTCTTGGCTGATACCAAAATGGCACTGGGTGAACTTATATAGGCAATGACATAGTATTCGGTGTTAAATAGTTTAAATAATTTGGTGAAAAAGACCACTGAACATCATAATGAAAAGAAGGCCATAGAATCCAGACTTCAGAAAGTACAAACTGTCTCTCAGTTAACTAAAAGTATTTTTCCTGGAACTCTAAAATCTAACATTGTACAACAGTGATCAAATTAGAATTTCTTTATGCATGAGAGAGACTCTTTGTCCAACACAAGACATGAAAACAGCAAACTGAATTAGAAGAATGTAAAATTGTAGTAAAAATCTTAGGTCCAAGAATAAAGGATGGGATACATCACACAGAACCCAGTGTGAAATCTCCAGGCAAATTCCTAAAAGCTCTTGTTACAATGTGTCTCCAAGGAATCCAACTTGTGGGACATACAGAAAGAATGTATCCAAACAGGCAGCTCATTGGATTCCCACATACTTGAAAAATAAGATCCTACTGATGAAAACAAACAGGAGACCTTAAGAAATTGGAATCACCACATTTACAGTATTCTGATGTAGTGATGAGTCACACAGAGTGCAGTTTCACAGTAGCTTGATCGATGCTTGTACTTGTGTATGTAGTATATGCAAGTGTGTACAGCGTCTATTCTGGTGTACTCACAATATGCTAATTTAGTGGCCGAGCAGTAAACCGGATCCCTACTCGGTTCCAGTGTGCTGTGCTAATTATTCTTCTTCACTTGACATTTATGCTTGGAGCTGCAAGAGAGGTCATTTTCCAGATAGTGCCACAAAAACAACAAATTCTCAGATATCAGTTTAACTTACACGCTTCAACATCATAGACAACATTTCACATTAATATGTTGCAGAACAGTAGATTAGTGTTAAAATTGCCAGAGTAAACATTGTTCTCCATGTGACAGATTGTCAAAAGATGTCCAAAATCGATAAATTTTATATCTCTGCACAGAGAAGCAGCTGGTTGCTCATTGTCATCTGTGGTGCTAATCAATGGGTCGAGCTCGTTGCTGGCACAGCGCCACCTCAGAGTAAGTGGCCCCTCATCCCAGCAGGTGTCGATGTTTAAACACCCGTATAGCTCCCAAGACTTACTGCGTCTGTGGATAACTCCATCTCTGCACAGAACTTCCCACATTTCCCACACAGTGGGCCCTCGTGTCTCTTACACACAATAAATCTTCAAACTTATTTCATTGGCTAAGTTAAATTTCGAGTGTGATGTGCTATTTCGTAAAAAATAGCAAACGGTAGACATGGATGTTATTGTGACTCTTTCCTAAGGCAACATTTGTGTATTACACTTGGAGAAGTGCACTGCAACATAAAACAGTAGACCGTAAGTTCAAACAATGGAAACTCCAGGTTGGAATATCAGCAGTGTAGGAAAAGATAGAGTGCTAATTACCATAAAGATGGCACGTTAAAATGCAGACAGGCACAGTTAAGACACTTACACATAAGCTTTTGGCCACAACCTTCATCAGAAAAAGAAATAGAAATACACACCATTCATTCACACAAGCAAGCACACCTCACACACACATGACCGCCAACTCCGACAGCTCAGACCAGAATGCTAGTCTGTAAGTTTGCTACACAATAAAATAATTATTCTGAGCTACAAGAAAAATGGATTCAAAGAACTAAACAGCTTGAAGAAAAAAAAGGGAAGCTCCCTGAAGCAACGTAGTTTCACGAGTGTGCATACCAGTGGTAAATTATGAGAGTCGCAACTCTCTGAAATGGATACAAAGGCCACCAGATTGCATTAGCTTTGTTTGTGTCTCGGATTGTTACCAAGAATGGTAGGAGCTATAAGAGATGTGAAGAGTGTAAGATGTTGAGTGATCCCTGTGAAGGACACAGATGCCCTGTACTTCTGTGAGTCAGCATTATCAGCACGCAACAAAATTTGAAGGGGCCTAATTGGGTGTCTCCATTTGCCAGGCTGATTGAATTATGCAATATGCAGATTTGTGAGTCATTCAGATGTGGTAGTGGCCCCATGTTGGACTGCTTGGGAACGTAAGGGTGGTGTGCTTGTCAGCAAGCTTCCGGTTTACCGTGTCTGACGAGCCCATGGGAGAATTGCTCTAATGTACGCCGAGCACATAGTAACCCTTTCACACCTGCACCTGTCATGTGACCAGCAGTGAGACATTCTGCAAGACCCGCGATGACAGTTGTCAGTGAGTATGACAACGACATAGGGAGAGGGCGTGTGGGGCAGCATCGGATATGACTTCAGGTCACTCTGACAGCACAGCAGTATGTCATGGACATCCTACATCCTCATTTGCTACCTCCATGTCCAACGGAGTTACAAGAGACAGACCAGTGAAAACATATCCAGTTGTTGACTCACAAAACGGTTTTGAGCTGTGACGCATGTAGTCTTAAGTGAATCATTCATACAAAAAGAAAAGAAGAAGAAGCTAAAGTCAGAATGTGAAAAAATTGGAGAATGGAATAGATATTTGAAGACTTCACACTTGAAACTCCCAGTTTTCCTATTGTGAAAGTGCCTTTGTGACCATATGCATTTCACTGACAATAAACTTTTTTTTTCCCCCTGGGTCTTGGCTCCATATATTTTCATCCAGTTGAGTCAGAATACTTGCATTGTATTTGTGAGGTATTGTTTCAGTCTTGCAAGCTAATCTAAAATAGAAATCCCTTTTGCATCCTAGAAAACAATGACCACTCTTTCTCTCCGATTAAGTCACCTTGGCTATTTTTGTGCAACTGCTGTTTCATTTCATCCACGGGAACAGATTGGTGCATAGAATCAGTTGTGTGTCAGATTGTCCCAAATTGTTTTTCACATTAGGTTGTAGTCAGGCTTCAACAGACATGCCACTCACTTTCTGGTATGGCCACGGCATCAAATGTTTTGCACATCTTTTTAATTACTGATCTTGCAATATCACACTGTGTTCTTTCTCAGCATTTTCATATTTGATTGTAATTCTAGGAAGTTGTTCATGAGTCATCTTACAGAGACATATGCTACATATGAATTCAGCCACCCATTCCTTAACTGTTGACTATGAAGGAACTCCCCCCATGAACCATGGACCTTGCCATTGGTGGGGAGGCTTGCGTGCCTCAGCGAGACAGATGGCCGTACCGTAGGTGCAACCACAACGGAGGGGTATCTGTTGAGAGGCCAGACAAACATGTGGTTCCTGAAGAGGGGCAGCAGCCTTTTCAGTAGTTGCAGGGGCAACAGTCTGGATGATTGACTGATCTGGCCTTGTAACATTAACCAAAACGGCCTTGCTGTGCTGGTACTGCGAACGGCTGAAAGCAAGGGGAAACTACAGCCGTAATTTTTCCCGAGTACATGCAGCTCTACAACTTGACTAGAAGAAGAGATCGGTTGGTAGGACATGTTTTGAGGCATCAAGGGATCACAAATTTAGCATTGGAGGGCAGCGTGGAGGGTAAAAATCGTAGAGGGAGACCAAGAGATGAATACACTAAGCAGATTCAGAAGGATGTAGGTTGCAGTAGGTACTGGGAGATGAAGAAGCTTGCACAGGGTAGAGTAGCATGGAGAGCTGCATCAAACCAGTCTCAGGACTGAAGACCACAACAACAACAACATGAAGGAACTGACTCCTAATAAGTAAGACGATGCCTGTAGAAAAGTACAACAAAACAGTAATCTCAAAAAAGGACAGGATAGCCAGTACATTCTGTAGGACATATTAAAAGTGATTGGTAAAAGAGACTTGGTGTGTTAAATGCAGCTTTTGGTTACATGATAATTGAATTGGATAGATAAACAATCTACTTGCTAAGTGACGGCAGAACACACACATAAAAGAAGATTATAATTAGGCAAGCTTTCAGAGCCAGTAGCTCATTCTTCAAGCAGAAGGGTTGAAGTGGAAGGAAGAGGGGTGAAGGATAGGTCTAGGAAAAATTGTAGATTTTGAGAAAGTTACCCAGAACTGCAGATCAGGGGAGACTTTCCAGATGGGATGAGAAGGAAAGACTGATTCCACATCTACATACATACTCCACTAGCCACCATATGGTGCATGGCAGAAGGTACCCTGTCTCACTACAATAGTCTGAATAAAATTACTTGATAGTTGACATCAATCACTTGCCGCAACAATGTTGCCACATTGGCTACCAGCTACCGTTTGGTTACAGGTGACAACAAACAAGCGGCTCACTTCACAAATTATGTTAAACGTTTAACACAGAGCAATTTTTCTAGTGGCTGGTGCAAGGTATGTCAGAAATGTTGGATACTCTGTCGACTATTGATTTAAAGTGACCAGTGACTGAACTGGGGAAGACGACCCGTTTTGTATCCCTGACTGTAAACTTGTGTCCTAACCCAGCTGAGAAAATTGTGGTCAACAGTCTGCAGCAGTACTAATATCATGATCGCTTTGTTCATGGCGATTAAAGCTAACGCTTAAGGGTAAACTCAAGACAACAAAAACTCAATTTCAGGGCTGAAAGCAAATTAAAATTTCTCCGTTTCATTTGTTACCTGTAACTATCCTTACTCTAGCTGCACATGCTGCCATGTTAGAAACCAGTGAACAGTCCATGTGGGCACTTGTTCGTGGATTATAGATGACTGAGGCAGATTCCAAATGAAGAAATAGTGACAGGAAGAAAAATAAGACCAAATAGAACAGTCAAAACAATGATGAAAAATGATGCAGCAAAGTATTAAAAATAAAAAAATACATTTAAACCAATTAATTGAATGAAAATAATAATCACACTCTTTTGGTTAGATTTAGAAATAAAAATTTTGCTACATTGATGAGATTCAAACCTACGACATGCTACACATTAGATTAATCTGCCAACCATTGTGCTATGCCACAGCACTGCATGAAGTATTTATATATGTGAATGTAGTGACCCAGTTGCAACTATGAACTGCAACCTTAAAAATTTCAGTTTCACACAATGTAGTGAAAAGCTTATCTAATGTAAGATGATCTCTGTGAATATGATAACTATATGTATGATACTGAATTACACCTTGTGCTGAGTTATTCGGTAGTGTTTGGTTAGTGCTATGAATGAAACGTGTGTCTTTCATTAGCATTGTTAATGTGTGTTGTTTTTGGTGTAGCTATCGCGTGTCATGAAATACATAATAAAAGTGTCGGGCTCGTAATTCGGGATACAAATACATCAAGAAAGAATGCTGAACCAGGAATTGGAAGTGACTGGCCAATTTTGGTGGAGTTTGGCAACAGCAGACAGTTCAAGTGTGACGCTGACTACTCTTATTGGCGTTTGAAGTGCCAACTATCAAGTAATTTTATTTCAACTGTAGTCAGTTCCTTTTCCGTTCCATCTGCCAATCGATTGAGGAAAAAGTGAATGTCTATATGCCTCTCTATGAGTCCTAATTTGTCGTCTCTTATCTTCGTGGTCCTTACGCATAATGTATGTTGGTGCAATCAGAATTGTTCTGCAGTCAGCACAGTGTTCCTCAAAATCCCTCCAGGGATTCCCATTTGAGTTCCAGAAACATCTCCATAATACTTGTATGTTGTTGTTTCGACCTACTGTTAACAAATCTAGTATCCTGCCTCTGAATTACCCCAATGTCTGCTTTAATTCGACCCCTTGTGGATCCCAGACACTAGCATCCTATATCTGATGTCCATCACAGCTGAGCCACACTGTAGTAAAATCCACCCAACAAACGAAAGATGATTATTCGCCCTCCCTACCATGACCCTCACAAGTTTGTTCCATTTCATATCACATTGCAACGTTATGTCCAGATATTGAAACAATGTGACTTCATTCATGACACTACTAATGCTGGATTCTGGCATTATGGATTAGTTTTTCCAACTCATCTGCAGTAACTTATATTTTTCTACATTTAGGGTTAGCTGTCATTTATCACACCAACTGGGAACTTTGCCCAAGTCATCTTTTATCCTCCTAAATCACTCAACGATGACACCTTCCATACACCACAACATCATCAGCAAACAACCACAGATTACTGTCCACTTTGTCCATCAGATCAGTTATGCACATAGAAAATATGAGTAATAGCGCTCCTATCACACATCCCTGGAATGATCCTAATGATACCCTAGTCACTGATGGACACTCACCGTCGGGATAATGTAGTGGGTTCTATTACTTCAGAAGTCTTTGAGCCACTCACATGTCTGGGAACCTATTCCATGTGCTTGTACCTTTGTTAAAAGTCTGCAGTGAGGCACTATGTCAAATGCTTCTCGGAAATCAAGAAATATGGAATCTGGGTTTGTGAATTTTGTGATGGCAAAGTTAGAGGAGCAATGCATCTGCATTAAATTTTGCGTGAAACTCAAGAAAACCTTTACACAGACACACCAAATGATGCAGGGAGCCTATAGCGATGAGTGCTTAAGCCATACTTGGTGTTATGTATTATTCACACGTTTTAAAATGGCTTTACAAAAGTCAAAAATAATCCTTGTTCAGGACGCTCTTAGATGTCCCCTGATGACGCTTGTGTCAGGAACGTCAAAGAAATTGTGTGTGGCAGTCGAAGATACACTGTCTGAGAGATTGTAGAAGAATGTAACATTTCAATTGGATCATGTTATGAAATGACACAGCATCTTGGAATGCATTGTGTTGCCGCCAAGTTCATTCCACGGCTCATGAGTCAAGACCAAAAAAACTTTTGGATCTCACAAATGAGAATGAGATGTTCCTTGCGAGAATAGTATGACCCCTGCAGACTTCTTTTTATTTCCAAAGTTGAAAAGGATGAAGTTTTGCTATGGTAGATGAGATAAAAGAAAATTCGCAGACGGCACTTTATGCGACCCAGCAAGATGTGTGTCAAGACTGCTCCTGGAAGTGGAAATGATATTGGGAGCAGTGTATCAATTGTGGAGGAGAGTATTTCGAAGGAGACAATCCATAGTAATTAAAAGATAAGCATAGAAAATTTTATGGACAAAGTTTTGGAATTTTTTGAACAGACGTCGTATGACAAAAGGGCATGCTGAGTTGCCCATGAGCGATGCTTTGTACTGATTTGTGGACATAAACTTATTGGTTTCTATGAAACTGATTAGATTCAAACCCAGAATATGTTCAAGAATTCTGCAGCAAACTGATGTTACGGGTATTGGTCTGTAATTTCGCGGGTCTGTTCTTTCGCCCTTCGTATATACAGGAGACGCCTCTGTATTTTTTTCCCCAGTTGCTAGGTCTTTCTGCTGGGTGAGAGATTCACAATAAATACAAGCTAAGTAAGGGTCCAGTGCCATATAGCACTCTTTGTAAAACCAAATTGAGATTCCATCTGCAACTGGCGACTTATTTGTTTTTAATTATTTCAGGCGTCGGGGATGCTTACGAGGGTGGTTTGAAAAGTTCTTGAAACAGAATAGAAAAAATGTACTTATGTCACTGAAACTTTTTTGTTTTTCAATGTACCCTGCTTGTAGATTAATTCACTTGGTCCAACAGTGTTCCAATACCTCGATCCCATCTCGACAATGATTTTCCTCCAGGCCTATAAAATAGTTGTCAACTCAGGCTATCAATTCTTCATTTAAGTGAATCTTCATCCACAAAGAAAAATTTTAAGTTTAGGGAAGAGGCACGTGTGGCAACAATTCATACCTTAGTTTGTGTAATTTTACCATGGCGATGGTACATGCATGCGAGCGTGCATTTGCTTGATGCTAGACGACTTTCTTCCTTATTAAACCTGGCCTTTTTCGCATATCATTTGTTGCAATTTGTCCAGAAGGTTAGCATAGTATTCTCCAGTAATTGTTTGCCCAGTGGGGAGATAATGTACAAACAGAATCCCCTTCTCATCCCAGAACACTGATGCCATGCTCTTCCCCGCTGAAGGAATTTGGTGGCGCATCCCAGAACACTGACGCCATGTCCTTCCCCGCTGAAGGAGTTTGGCGGCGGAGATTCAGCATGTTTCCACTGCCTTGATTGTTGCTTTGTCTCTGGGGTATAGTAGTAAACCAAAGTTTCCTCGTGGTCACAAACCAGCACAAAAGATCTTGTTTGTTTCTCCTAAAACAGGCCAAACATTGTTGTGATATGTCCATTCTCATGCGTTTTTGACACAGCGTCAAGAGTCGCGGCACCCATCTTGTGAATACCTTTCAGATGACATCTGGCAAGCGTGAGCAATTTCATGCACTCTAAATTGGTGATCCTCCTTGATCATTATGCGGACTTTTGCAATGATTTCTAGAGTAGTGACACGTTTTGGCTGACCTATTCATGGATGATCATCATCTAAGCTCTCCTGACCAAATTGAAATTCATTTATCCACTTGGCAACAGTTGAAGACAAAGGAGCAGAGTCCCCTGGTGTTTTCTGGAAATCGGCATGAATGTCCTTCACTTTCGTACCTTTCTTTATGAAGTATTTAATCACTGCTTGAATCTCGACCCAACCCCCCGTCCCGTACCGTCGCGTCTTTGCAGATCACTGCACAGGAACAACAACAGAGCCGTGTCACTGCCACAGCTCTCTTCCAAGAGCACTGACATGGGACGGGTTTACAGGCAACAGTCCAACGAATATCATGTGAACAACTTGTGCTAGTGCTGGCCTCTTGTGGTGATTGTTGTTAGGTGTCTTTGTGCTATTGTCAAATGACGGTATGTTTATATGATTCTCTTGCATGAATGATTTCTTAAATGCAAAATTTAAAACATTTATCTCCTACTGCCACACCAGACTGGTCAAGTGACTTGATGGAATTCTTTGACTCACTTAGTGATTTTACATAGGACAATAAATTCCCCTGCTTCTCAGCCAGATCTTTTGCTGAGGTATGACAGTGGTAGTAACCTTTCCTTGTTGCCATTTGGCATTCTCTTTTGAACCAAGAGTGCAGTAGCTTTTCCTTCCTCAGTATTTTCCAAATTTCATTGTTAAACCGCAGTGGCTCTTTTGCATCCTTAATTCGTTTACTAGGTACAGACTTGTTGAGAGTGCAATTCACGATCTGTTTAAGCTTTGACCATAATCTCTCTACGTCCATCTTAATGGAACTAAGTGATGTCAGTTCTGTCTAAGTAAGATGCTAACATCTGCTTATCTGCTCTTTCTGGCATGAACATTTTCCTAGCCTTCTTGACTGATTTATTAATTTTTGTAACCTTAGTTGTTATTATGTTATCATGATTATTAATCCCCATCTCTATGCTGAAGTCATTGATGATATCTGGCCTGTTTGTAACTACAAGGTCTAAGATATTTCCATTGCATGTGGCATGGCAAACTAGGTGCTCAAGACAATTTTCGAAAACCACATTCAAAAGTGCTTCACAAGATTGACTGCACCCCCTGCAATGAAGCCATAGGCTACCATCTATACTCAGTAGGCTAAATTCACCTCCAACTAGTATTGCATGATCTAGGTATTTATGTGCTACTGTCTGTAGACTTTCTGTGAATGGCTCCAAAACTGTCATAGCAGAACTGGGTGGCTGATTATCCATTAATTAACGTGATTTCACCTAGACTTGTTATACGCAACCAGATAACTTCACTGTCACAATCAGCTTTGACCTCAATAGAGACAATGGACACTCCCTCTCCTACAGTGTCTAACCTGCCTTTCTGATATATATTCCATTAGTCACTAAATATGTCAGAGCTTTCTGCTCTCGGTTTCAGCCATCTCTCAGTCTCTGAGAATAATTTGAGTGCGATACTTTCCTGGATGGCAGTAAATTCGGAAACTGTGTTACAAGTACATTGACAACTGATAAAATTTTGACAATCTACACTGGAGTGAATTCAAAAGATAAACCTCAACCAACATTGAATGTATCTTGGTGATAAAGAGCCCAAATAAATAAATTGATGATTTTATTCCATTTCATCTGATTGAATGAAACACACACAGCATAACTACTCAGAAAACAACTATAGTGCTGATTACATTTACTATCATACATGTAGCACTCTGAGAACATTTCACCTTGTCATAGTAGTCCTGTGTTTTGGAACTAGGCAGTGCTTCATTTCACAAAGCGAAAGGAATAGCTTGTGTAAAAAACAAAAGAAGGGGAAATAGTGGTTGCTGGTGTTTTTAACACTATCATTCAATTTAGTTCCTATTGTGAACTTTGCAGCTAGGATATGTAAATGCTCTGAGACTGCTATTGATAATATCTTTATGAACAAATCTAGGGGAAAAACATCATATCACAAAACCAATAGTAAATGGACTATCTGATCACGACGTGCAGCATCTTGTGTTAAATGTTGAAACTTGTCAGGATAAAAAAATATTAAATCTGAGTACAGGAGGATAATAAATAAGCCAGAAATTGAGGAATTCAGGAAATTGCTCAAAGACATGAACTGGAGAGATGTTTACCTGACTCAAATGGAAAATGCAAAGCATTTATTAATAAAGTTACCTCCTCTTTTGAAAATTGTTTTCCCCTAAAGGTAACTCAGATCACACAGAAGTCAAAAGATAAACCATGGATTATACAAGGAATAAAGATATCATGTGGGGCAAAAAGGAGACTGTATCTACTATCTAGGAACGTTTCTGATATTAGAATTGTAATGCATTACAAAGAATACTGCAAAATATTGAATCAAGTAATCCAGAAATCGAAGTAGCTTTATTAAGAGAAAATGATAATTGTATCGGGCAACAAAATAAGAACTGTTTCAGATATAGTGAAGACAGAGAGAAGTGGGGCCAAAAAGGAAGTGGAACAGATAGCTCTAAAAGTAAATGAGACTTTGGTAACAAGTGCATGTAGTGTTGTAAATCTCTTAAGCAAGACTTAATTTTTGTTACTGACGGCTCGGGGTTATCAGGTTTGGTGAATGGTGCAATGGAGTATCTGGGACCAGTCTTTGAAGAACATCGTGTAGAACCTATTCGAGGAACTTTGAATTCCAACCATTGCTTCTCAGTATACTTACTCCTTAATGAAATTTGTTGCAAGTTATATATCTATATTTCCAACAAGTAGCTCAATACATATTATCAATACTAGGAATAAGAAAAATCTACATAAAGACCTAAAATCACTTATGTTGGTCCAAAAGGGGGTCCAATATTCAGGAACACACATTTTCAATAAATTACCAGCAACCATTAAAAACTTGGTTTCAGATAAAGCACAGTTTAAACAGAGTTTGAATGACTTTTTGATAGGCAATGCCTTCTACTCTATAGATGAATATCCTAACAGAGACTGAAAGGCCAGCTTAAGTAAAAATATGTTAGATTTAAGTTTTGACAGCACTTGGTTGCAACAGTCAAAATTAGGTATTTTGTGTATGATAAATTTATTAATAGTGCATAACAATGTTTCATTCTGACAGCGTATTAATTCTGTAAATATTAGCTTTTCCAGTTTATTGTATTGTATTCACCTATTTTGACAATCTCATGACAAATGATCAGGGTAGTATTCATTATATTAAAATGTTTTGTGTTATACATTCTGACATGTTCCACACCCTCGAGAATCATCTCATTTTTTCGGTGTATGTAATGAAAACTGAATCAAATCAAATCCAATCACCATCTCTCATCATGTAATAACTTCACTTCTTCTTCTTCCCTTGTCGTCTCCTGTTTTTCCAGTACTCGTCCATCTCCTCCTCATGTTTTTCCCCCTTTATTCTATTCGTGTTGTTCTCAATCCCCTATTTCTTCTGCATTGAAAGCCTTTTATTTTTATTTACTTATTTTTTTTATTGAGGTGAGTCTCTACGGACTGCGTGGTAACAACCGACTTCACTCTAGTGTCCAGGTCTTGTTCTTGCTCCAGCTTTGACTTCCTGCCAGTATCTTCTGAGCCCCTGCAAGAAGTGCCTTTTTATGCTCTTCAGATAATGGTCCTCACTGTCTTTCGGATGTTGATGCCATGTTAAAACCTTGGTAGTTGGTCACCAATCTTCTAAATTTGTTCCTTTCAGGAATTTCTCTCTGAGATACCAATCTGCTTAAGATCTTTTTCACATTTTTTGAACCATCTCGGCCTCGTTTTCTTAGATGGAATGAAACTCCATATTCTTTTTGTTAGTCGATCACCGTCCATTTTCATGAGATACCATAAAATAACAATCATTTCTTCGTAATGGATGCTGTGATAGGTTCTGTCTTGCTGCACGAGTCCTCATTTGCTCTCATTCGCCATTGTCCATCGACCCATCTATTACCTTAGGATTTTCCTTAATATCCTACACTCACGCTTTTCCAGCCGCTCAGCTTACCTTGTCTATTCGTGGTCAAAGATTTGGATGCTTATAAGCCCTCAGGTTTTACAACTGTATTATAATGTTGGAACTTGGCCCATATACTCATAGACTTTTTGTTATAAGTATTCTTTGTCAGTTGGTATGCTTGGTCTAACTTCCTCATCCCGACAATTGCTTCTTCTTTTAATCCATTCTCCAGGTGGATGACTTCACCAAGATACCTGAAATTCTTAACTCATCCAATTTTTTCCCAGGTTGGTTATCATCCATTCAGGTCCATCACAGATGTTCGTCATATGTTTTGTCTTTTGAATAGAGATCTGGAGTCTAACTTTTTTCAGCAATTTCTGACAGCCTATTTATCTTGTTGACTGCTGACTCTATGTTGTTAGCAAAAATGGCTAGGTCAGCCGCAAAATCTAAGCAGCCAATGCACACCCCTTTGTTCTTAGGACCAAGTCTGAACCACTCTTCATTTGTTTCTCCTTGGGCTAATAACTTTCTCCACTCTTGAATGACCTTTTCCAAGACACAATTGAAAAGGTTCAGATACCTCACCCATAAATTTAATTTTTGACACTGTGTTAGTAAGAGTTTGTTTGATCAGCTTTCTTTTCCAAAATATTCATTACTGCCTGTCAGTCGATGGAGTCATATACTTTCTGAAAATCAACAAATATGACCACATAGTTATTTTTCCAATTTTTTTTGTACCTGATCATGCTCTTCAGGTTAAAGATCTGTTCTGCGCAAGAATCGCCCTTTCGGAAACCAGCTTGATAGTCCCCAACCAGTTGGTTACAATGATCTTCTATTCTATTCTGTATCACTTTGGAGAGAATCTTATATGGAACAGATACTAATGAGGTACCCTTATAGTTATTGACATTCTATTTATCACCTTTTTTGTGTATACGATGGATTAAAGCTGACTGCCATTCAGTTGGTATCATCCCAGCTCTCCAGATCTCCTCAAAAAGTTGGACTAGTATATCTAGAGTTTCATTATTTGCCAGCTTCAGTAGTTCCACCACTATTGAATCCTCTCCAGCTGCCTTATTATTCTTAAAGTTGTTGATGATCTCTTTGGTCTCCTCTTTACCAGATGGAGATGAGGGGTAGTTTGTGGATTGGGGCACATACAGGGAATCTTTCTTTCGGTTCATCACAATTAAGTAGGTTTTCAAAGTAACGAGACATTATCTTGCAGTTCTCTTTGTTGGTCAGGCCGAGTGTGGTGTGCGTACTGTAAGACCTTCAGTACACACACCATCAGATTATTTGACTTGTTGCTCTAACGAAGTAAGCGAGTGTCAGCAATATGTCTCGTGGTCTTATCATGGCATGTTTATCTTCTGCCATTAGGTCAGACGATAGAAATGCCACTTGCACACTTAGAGTAGCAGATTGATGGTGACCAACTTTAAATAGAACTTGATTAATTTTCACACACATTTATTAAAATAATAACAAATATAAAAATTATTTAACTTGGTTCTGGATGCTATTTACAATTGACAATCTGAAGTTCCTTTGGTATTGGTACGTTAATCTTATTCTTACATATATCTCGGATACTTGACAAAAGTGTCTATACATTTATCTTCATGGCTATGTACAGGAATATGGTAATCTTATTAGGCGCAGACTGGATCTTGACTATGGACTGGCACAGACAATTGTAGAACTCGTACAGACTGGTACAGACTAATGCAGACTGGTACAGACTAATGCAGACTGGTGCAGACAAATGCAGACTGACTGATCGAAGGTCTTTACACCCGTTATAATACCTCGCACGTTCATGTATCACTGCGTGAGTGTGATGCGCGAGGAGAAAGTGTTCTATGTTAGCAGCAATCTCATTGGCTGCGTTACATATTAATACGCGGATCGGCGGAAGCAGAATTTGGTCCGTCTCTATGGCAGCACCATCTCGTAGTGGGGAGATGGACGAGTGCTGCGCCTGCGCTGTTGTGCTTAGCGGGGCGCACTCTAGTGGGAAATTTGTGTACGCGCTGAATATGCGGAACTATGTACACAACACTGAGCTTTCCATTTTCGTCTCTAAAACAAAAACTAGGGGCTTGGTATCCTTTCAAATTCGATTTGAACGTCTGATAGAAATCTCTGACATTGTTTATCTGGAAACGCTGATCGATCTGTTCTAACTGCTGTTTCTCATGCAGTAGAGTTCTGGCTGCATATTTTTGAACTTCATGGAATACATCAAAATCATCAGGTCTCCTGGTAGAGTTCCACTATTTCCATGCACTTGCTGTTTGGGCCACCACCTCACCACAAACCTCATTCCACCATGTATGATTCCTCTTTTTAGCTGTCAGGATTGTAGTATTAGCTGCTTGTTGGATCATGGAGGCAATGTCTGCCCATTTATGGGATTCAACTGTCAGTTACTGGTGGCATTGTTCCATTACGTTTTGATTGATTTTGAGCTTCGCAGTATCATATTTATGAAATTTATTTCCGGTTTTCACAGTCTTATTGAGAGGGATGAAATTAATTTTGATCTTGGAGAGGTGATGATCCTTTTACATTCAGTATGTTATCTGTAAAAAGGTTTCTTTCTATTATTTCTGATTGTTTGATGTTGTTTCTTTCTTATTTCTGTAATCCATGCTATCATTGATTCCTTCTTCCAGAACTACTCATTCAGTAGAGGTCTCTAAAATAAGATTAATCTTCTTTTAGCCATTACTTCTGATATTTTCTCAAAATTTTTGTATATCTCCTCATTACTTCTCATTTTCCAGCCATCTGTAGCTTGTATTGCAACCATTATTTTCTAATAATGCTCCTTTGTGGAACCTCTGTTCTGTCCAGCTTATAGTTCATCATTAGGCATCCTCATCCATGTAAACATCCTGGTCATACCACTGTGGGATAGTGTTTAAATTTGTTTTTTTTAGTTGTACATTTCTTGTTGTAAATATCCTTTGTCAAACGATTTGCTCTCTCCAGTTTGCTGACTCTTGCATCTACTGTTAATTCTTCTAGTCCATTTTGTTGTACAGTTTGTCCAATATATTTAAATTTACTTACTAATGCTATTTTACATTTTTGTTTTTCTAAGAATGTTGATGCATTGTTTGAAATTGTCATCAATGTTGTTTTTTCGTCTGAAATTTTGGGACCAGCTCTCTTTGCTATTTCTTCCAAAAGATTTCTTTTAATAACTGTCTGTCAGATTTTTTGAAAGTATATCAGAATCATCTGCAGAAGCCAGGCAGTTTACCTTAATTCCATTTGTTTTTCGTCCTAAAACTATTGGTTCAATTTTGTGATTTTTTTTCTCCAAATTCCAATAACTTTCTATTTTTTCTAGAATGTAGTGTTACAGTAAAGGTGATAAACTGTCCCCTTGTCTAACACCAGTTTTTATTTCAAATGGTTGAGATACTTCTCCCATAAATTTAGCTTCAGTCACCCTATTTGCTAGTGTTTTGAGGATTATGTTTGCTTTAACACAAAATTCTTTGATGATTTTACCCATAATTTCTCTGCCTACCAAATCAAATGTTTTCTTGAAACCAATACGTGATACTATTATTGGTTTGGTGATTAACAGTCTGTGGAGAATTATCAATTTTCTAATAAACATCTGTTCTGTGCAGGGTCTTCCCTTTCTAGAGCTCCTTGAGATTCTCCCAGTTATTTGTCTAAAGTTTCTACAACTCTGTCCAGAGAATTTTTGATAATATTTTGTATACCACTGGCAGAAGTCAGGCATCTCTGCAATTGTTGACATTTTGTGTGTCCCCTTTTTTTCATAGCTGTGGATTAATGCTTTCAATAATCTCTTCAGCTTTCCAAATGTTCTCAAACAGCAGTTGTAGATCATTTGTGTGTTCTGACTATTTCAATAATTTTGCTGTAGTGGAGTCTTCATTTGTTGCTTTGAAGTTTTGGAATGATTTGATGGCTTCATGAATTTATTGTTCTGTTAGTGGAAAATCTTCCTCCAGATGTTGTGGGACTGCTATTATATATTGCTACAATGTGCTGTTATTGTTATTGTTGTTGTTGTTGTTGTTGTTTGGTTGCCTGTTCTTCAGCACTATCTTTCTGTTTCGTTTATCTATTTGCCACCATTTTAGCCCATTTACCGGTATTTTCAGCTTGTTCTTCACTTATTTGACCTTTTGGTGGCTCCTCTTGAAGAGATCTTATTTCTCAGCATTTAAAATTACATCATCTGCTGCTCTTTCGCATCTGAATTTCATCATGTCCAGTCTAGTTTTTTCATTCATTTAACCATCCATCTTCCATGACTCAAGATCCTAAATTTTCATCCTTATTTCTTGAACAGTCTCATTTCTCTTTTTACATTTTCCAGATGAAGAAACTTTTGGTCCTCAAAGCTAAGATTAGTATCACTTTTTTTTATTTGTTTCTGCCTATGGCTGCTATATCTCTTTAGTTAGAATATTTTCTCTCTCTGTATTTGATTATAGTCTAAGTCTGAATATTTTTATAAGTACATTTATTGCTGTAGCAATGAGTAAAATAAATTGTATTGCACTGCCTGTAGCATGTAGCACCATTTTGACTGTTAGTCCTCTTGCTGTACAAAAAGTAGCTTTGATGATTACTTAATGCAAGTATTTTGTAAGAGCTGTGGAATGGTTAGTATCTGTTTATATTTTTCTGATTAATTCAAGCTCGTCAATGCACATCCTGTGTTAAGGAAATATTTGCACTGAATTTACTGTGTGTTAAATATAAGCAGTGGATCCATTGGGGTAGTCTTTTTGGTAGAAATATGTCAAGGTGAACAAAACAGGAGATGGTGAAGGAAGAGAGGGAAAAGATCAACATTTGCTTCTCATCAGCAATATAACTGGGTTGAAACATTCAGTGAAAATTATCTGTGACAGGAAGTTGTCAGAAATACATTTTTTGAAGAAACTTTATGTTTGTATAAGCATTTATTAAATTTAAAAATTGGATTTCATGTGTTAATACAAAAGGTAATGTTTTGCATTGCAGGCATGCTGAACCTGTCAAAGATGAAGAATCGGCCAATGATTCTTATTGGAGGATAACAGTATGTATAACTTGGACTTGAGATTCTTGAAAATAAAGCTAGTCAGTATTTCTTAACAGTACTGATTTAAATACATCTAAAAGATCGCTGTTACCTAAATGAAAGTTGACAAGCAAAGTCTTAGTGGACATTTGTATAAATTTGTCATAGGTGTTATTTACAAGAAGAGTAAATAGTTTCAATAGGAATGTGGTGAGACATTTAACAAATGTGATGACCACACATTAATAGGACCTTGTAACACTACCATTATGATATTAGTATGCTTTTATGTAAATAACAGAAACCCTGTCCCTATGTTGCCACGTATAACCCTCTTACTAAAATTTAGTTTAGTTTCCAAATAAAATACACTGTGGACGGATAGTCCTGTTTATAGGAAAAGATAATCAATAGAGTTATCCTTCTTACAGGATTTACCGTGTGTTGCATCTAATGGATAAGTAAATTGGACTATTCACTTCTTTTCCTAAGATCTTACCCAGTGGCTAGATAGAAACACAGTATGAATAATAATATACTGAAGCTAGGACAACTCATTTCCAAGTTCATTTAGTGGTTTAAAACATGTACTTAATGGTCACCAACCTATCCTGGCAATGAAATAGTGAAGTATTGGAGAAGCAGAAATGTGAATTTTGCCTACTTTCTTGCTACTGTTTAGTTTGGCTCTTCGAATAAATTACCCCACTTAAACAATTTTGGGCTACATCTTTATACATTATGATTTAAAAAAAGAAAAAGCCCAGTAGATAACTTCAAGGAAGGTAAAAAAAATTAGCCGGGGATGGGGGGAACAACCTTTAGAAAAGCACTTTCCATAATCAAGAAACTTAAATACTTAGACACTAAAGCACACACTTTTTAACTGAACATTTCACTTAAAGAAAACCTCTTTCTTGGTGGAATTTACTTTCAAAAGCTATTATTCTTTGAACTAATTCTGTATAGCCATCTAACAGGTTCTAGTAACTTGGCTTCACTCTGATTGAATTTTATGTAAGCAAACTATAACACTTTGCAATAGTTAAGAAAACATTTTTATTATTTACACTAAAGCAATTTAAATGGTGCCTCTTTATATTAACTTGGCACTTCAAAATGGCTCTGAGCACTATGGGACTTAACATCTATGGTCATCAGTCCCCTCTTGGCACTTCACTCTGATTGAATTTTATGTAAGCAAACTATAACACTTTGCAATAGTTAAGAAAACATTTTTATTATTTACACTAAAGCAATTTAAATGGTGCCTCTTTATATTAACTTGGCACTTCATAAGTCTGTAAAACAGGACACTCGGATCAATCAAACACCAGGAAGGAACCCTATACAGATGTATGATTAGGATGAAATGACAGGGTGAGCCAGTTTCCGTAAATTTCAAGAATGATTATTAAATCACAGTTTAAATTAATGGTTCATGCTGTACAAAGGTAAAAATAGAAAAAAATCTTATCTGGTGGCTATAGGCTTGGGTTTGGCGAACAGTTATGACGGCTACACTACCCACACTATGGCCTGCAAGTTTCTTGCTGTATGGGCTCAATTTCTCTTCTTGGCTTCATTCAGTTTTACATACAGTAGCTCAACAACTCGCAGCTATGCTGTAAGCTGTTTGCAGTCTTCAACCAAGGCATTTTTATGAAAATTTGCAGGCAAAGCTTCTGCTCCACAAAGGAGTTACCTCAATCACTGCTGCCTACAGACTGTGTGACTTACTTCCCACACTTGCTCAAGGTAGCACGCCAATTCGCCTTTCGCACCTTTTCCACTCCCCACAGCTATTTTCGTTTCAAACAAAAGCACACTGGCTTTTACATAACACCTATTTCTTACATTGTTCCTAAGCATGACCATTTCTTAAATTGTCAAATTTACATCAACATGAACAATTTATACACACAAATATTTTTAAATACAAAATGTTATCAAAACATTATTTAGACCCTTGGTATCCTTTGTAGAGGACTTGGGCAGGTTTGTCCCATCCTAGTACACATTATTTTGTTACCTCCCTTCAGATATTCCATTTAGCTACATCTACAATAATTCCCAATGTTCTGCCTTTTGAGGTGTCCAGTGCGGGTTGTTTTTATTTTTTATTTGATATGCGTATTCCATAGATCCGTACATGCGAGTGATTCGCCTGGATGTGGAACGTGTCAATACAATTGTACAAATACAATTAATGCTACAGAATAGTAATATAATTCAATGATATAGATATTACAAGCTGTCATTAAACTAGTATAGCAATTCTCAACATAACATTATAACTATAACATTAACACTATAACATTAACATAATATTGTATCATCCATCTAATAACTAAGAGACTAAATACATCTATTATTAAGGGAGGGCATTACTTCTGGAAAAGAATTCATCTAACGAGTACAGTGGATGGTCGAGCAGGTATTTTTTTAACATACCTTTGAACAGCGTTTCATTTTCTATTGTACATTTAATATAATTAGGCAATGCATTAAAAGTCTTTATAGCCGCATACTTTACTCCCTTCTGTACAAGTGTTAAATTTTTTAGTTCAACATGTAGATCATCTTTACCTCTAGTATTGTAGTTATAGTATGAACAATTTGTTTCATACTGAGCATAGTCTTTATTAACTACATTCATCAGAGAGTATATGTACTGACATGTTGTGGTCAGAATACCTAACTGTATAAAAAGTTTTCTACATGAGGTTCGTGGAGGAACCCCACACATGATTCTGACTGCTCTCTTCTGAGCATTTAAGATTTTTTTTGAGGCTGGTGAATTACCCCAGAATATTATTCCGTAACTCATTAATGAGTGAAAGTACCCAAAGTAAGACGATTTTAAAATGTTGATGTCCCCAAAATGAGTAATTATTCTTAGAGCAAAAGTTGCTGATGAAAGCCTTTTTAGAGTAAGGGACACATGCTGTTCCCAGTTGAGCCTACTGTCAATGTGAACCCCCAGGAATTTAGTGGATTGCACCTGTTCTAGTTCCTGGTTGTCATGAGCAATTACTATACTTTCTAGAGTTTTATTTTTGTGTGGAACTGTATAAAATTAGTTTTTTTAATATTAACTGAAAGAGAATTAATTGAAAACCAAGCTGTAACTTCTCTGAGTATATCATTAACATCAGTCTCCATATCAGCAGTAGACTGACCATCAACGACAATGCTTGTATCATCAGCAAACATTGTGAATTCACAATTTTTACTAATGGACAGGGGTAAATCATTAACATATATTAAAAACAGCAAGGGTCCAAGGACAGATCCCTGGGGAACTCCATGCTGAATTTTGCCCCATTCAGAATCCACTAGATTAGGAGATCCTTTGTTGCAGCCATGTAGAACCACCTTTTGTTTCCTGTCTTGAAGATATGATTTTAGCCAGTTACCTATAGGCCCTTTGATTCCGTAATGATAGACCTTCTCCAAGAGTATCTTGTGGTTTACACAATCAAAGGCCTTGGAAATATCACAGAAGACACTAACTGGTGACTTCTTACTATTAATAGGCTCCAAGACATCATTTGTGAGTGAATATATGGCACACTCTGTGGAAACCCCTTTTTGAAAACCAAACTGTCTGTGGTTAATAATATTAAGTTTATCAAGATGTGCCACAATCCTGTTATACACTGCCTTTTCAAGAACCTTTGAGAATGTTGTTAAGAGAGAGACAGGACGATAATTTTTTACATCTGTAGCATCGCCAGACTTGAAAAGAGGTCTCACAGTGGCATATTTCATTCTCTCTGGAACAACTCCCTCATAAAGAGACATGTTGCAAATGTGAGCAAGTACTACACTTACATCATTACTGCAGGCTTTCAACAGTTTATTAGAGATGTTATCTATACCTGAAGATCCTTTACTTTTCAATGAGTGAATTATTTTTTTTATTTCATTAACAGTTATGGGTGTTACATTTATATCATTAAAACATTGTGGGAGGTTAAGTTTCAGAATATCTAAAGCTTCTCTTAGGTCACCACTGAACCTATTTGAGAGGTGACACTTAGAAAGTGGTTGTTAAATGTGTCTGCTATCTGTTTACTATCAGTTATTTCCAAATCGTTAATTTTTAGGACAGCAGATTTTTCATTGTCAGATGGTGAAGTACCTGTTTCCCTCTTTATTACATTCCAAATCGTTCTGATTTTATTGTTTGAACAGTTAATTTTAGATTGCATGCACATACTTTTAGATTTTTTAATGACTTTAGTTAAGATTTTGCAGTATGTCCTATAATATTTCATCTGCAGGGGATTATTGGATTGTCTAGATATTATATACAGTTCCCTTTTTCTCTGGCATGATATTTTTATGCCCTTGGTCAGCCATGGTTTTTTGCTTGATTGCCTGTTCTGTAGTCTACAGACCTTTTTTGGAAAGACATTTTCAAATATATCTGATAATTCATCAGTAAATAAATTATATTTTGTATTAACATCATTTGCAAGATAAACATACCTCCAGTCAGTCTCCCGAATGCATAATTTGAATTTTTGGATATTTTCCTCATTCATGTTTCTAATGGTTTTCCACTGTGCACTAGCTTTGTTCTGATTTGTATTAAAGTTGTCAATTGTGAGTATTTGCCCATCATGATCAGAGAGTCCATTTATGACTTTTTCAACTTTGATGTGATTAGTTTTACTCATATCTACAAAGATATTGTCTATTAGAGTGCTGGAAGTGGCAGTAGTTCTTGTGGGAAAACTGACAGTGGAGACAAGGTTGTAGGTATGCATTAAGTTTGCAAACTCTGTCTTAGAAGATGAGCTTCCTAGGAAATCTATATTAAAATCTCCAGTCACTATAATGTCCCTATTTTTTCTTGTGAGATACAATAGCACAGAATCTAATTGTTTCATGAATACTTTAAAATTACCAGATGGAGCCCTGTATACTGCTACGATTACCAGTTTCTTGTTACCTTCTACTATTTCTGTGACACATGCCTCAAAGTCTTTCTCTACACAATATTTCTCTACATTTATTGTATCAAAGGACAGGCTGTTTTTCACATAAATAACTGCCCCACCTTTGCACATATGCTTTCTACAAAATGAGGTAGCTAAACCATAATTTGGTATATTGAGCATTTCAATGCCAAAAGTGATATGGTGTTCTGTCAGACAGAAAATATGAGCACAATTTGCGCCTGTTGGTTCATCAATATTTACAATAAATTGGTCTAACTTACAGAGCAGGCTTTGAATATTTTGGTGAAAAATTTTGAGCTCATTTTTAATTACATGATTAGTTGTGGTGTTACCATTGCTAGGACTGAGTTTTATTACTTTTGACATACCAGTATTACAGGAACAGTTTTCTGCAGGGAAGAGGGAGCTGTTGTGCTGGTAACACCCACATTTGTTGTTATTAACTACATTACTTACATTCTGATTGGAACCTTCCCCCTTCTGCCCCAGTACCATAAAAAATCCCCATTTGCAGCTGAGGACTTTCTTGATCTCAGGCACATCCTATGTGGAGCAGCTGCAGTCACTACTGTGATCCTTTTTGCCATAGAGGGTGGATCTCCTGTTGGTGAGGTTTCTACACTGTCGGCTTATACACTTGATCCTGTGGGGGTTGGTGTTGCTGTTTCTGCTATTGATGACTGTTCTTCCTCCTTAAATGCTGCTGCTTCACAAGTTGGCGGTGGACTAACGTTTCCCACTTGAGTTGTAACTGCTGGTGCTGTCTTGCTTTTGTATAAAGGACCTGTTTGTGTTGATTCACATACAGGTGCTGCTGCATATGAAGTCTTCCCTTCAGCTGTTCCATTAGGTTTGAAGGAGTATTTTGACGACACTGTATGTGTTTCTTCCAATGGTACAGTTTCAATGGACACAGGTGCTTTTAGAATGATTGGAGGAGTGGTGTTTTCAAATAGTTTGAATGTTTCTGCTAATAATGCTTTAGCGAGTACACGTTTTCCTAGCCAGTTCCTGTGCATTCCATGCCGAGTAAAATGGTTTCTCTCTTCGGAATTACTGTCCAAAAACTTCACGTCCTTGAATGCTTTGCATACCTTTTGAAACATTCTGTTTGTGAATTTGATTTCATTATTTACACATGAACTGTTTATTAGGTCATGTCTATATGGGATGCTAACGATGATTGTTTTTCTTGGCGAGATTCTTTCCAGTGCATTTCGCAATGCTGTGATTGCATTTTTCGACTCATTTTTATAAACATCGTTAGCTCCAGCAATAATTACACAAACATCGTTTGGTTGAGGGCTTAAATCTTTAATTATTTGCTGGAAAGGAGCCCCGGGTTTTACTGTGGCAGTAACGGAAAATTTAGATTGCATATTCGTAAGAATAGTGGCTAAATCTCATCCATGGCTGTCTGCAAAGATATAAACTTTTGGTTTTGTCTCGTCTTCTCTCAATAATTTCATTTGTCGGTGTTTCTCTTGTGCAATGGGCGCAAACGAGTTTTTCGTAACTATAGCAGATATTGGAGCACTTTGAATTTCAGTAACGGTTTCTTTGAGAGTGTTGTAGTTTTCACTTTGTACATTTTTCACAAAAGGATTAAAATCGACATTCAAAGAATTAATTAACGATTCGATGTCATTCATATATTTTTTAGCTATTGCAAGTTCTTCTTTCAGCACATCAGAGATGAGTTCTTCAGTACCAGCATTATACATCTTGACTGCACTTTTTCGACCACTGCACTTAACAAAGCCACATACACAATTCGGATTTATCACTTTTCTGTTGTTCATACACGATAGATGGATCCATATATGTGAAAAAGAGCACAAACAAATACCGCTATGAATACTGTTTTGGCAGACTATGCACTTTAAACTAAATGTAATACGATTTTCTACGGCACGATTTACTACTGCTTGCATACTCGACGCCACTTCCTGGGTGTATTGTATCGAGTTAGCTTTTTCAAATTTCCATGTGGGTTTATCAATGTATTTTGTAACTGATATTTCAGCACCAATGATAACTTTTGTGAGCCAATGTACACTCCTTGAAAAATGTTTCAGTACCCACTATTGAGTGATTCAGTGGTAATTTGTTCTCATCAGTGGAAAAGATGGATGGGTAAGGTTTTGTATCAGTTTCCATCTGCCTGCCCAAAACGTTTTAAATTCCTTGGCATCAAACTTAGATAATTTCTTGTGTGTTGATCCATTCGAACAATGGTTCTCTATGTTTGTCTCTATTTATGTATCTCCGGGTTGTGTTTTGGAATTAAAATCTTAAACATATACGTGCTGTCTAGTTGCTGTGTGTAAGACTAGTGTCAGACACTTTCCGTTAGGTGATTTGTGGACTGATGTAATAACCAGGCCTTTGAGTTTTATTCTAATTACTTCTACATCACTAATTTTCTGACAGCTTAAGCCAGCATAATCCAAGAGCTGTTTCTTTTTTCATTTATTGTGGTAGCACCTAACAATTGAGAGGAGTATTGATATTGCTTTATATTGCGTAATCTTGCATGTAGCTTCTGAATTATCACCTAAATGCATTTCCTATAGAGCTATAATACTGATGGCATGCTCATCATCTAATTTGCTTTGGTAACTGCATTTGTCACTTGTTAATCCTACGTTAATTTGCATAATATGGACACCTTGCCTGATAATTTTTGACTGTAAGCTCTGAGAAGTGCTGGACCATCTTTTGTGTAGAGTTTTTGCTGTATGCTCCTGCAGTCACACTGCCTTGGTGGACCATCTCGGGGGTTGTCTACATGCCACACAACAGTCTTTTTGGTGTCCCGTGTGAATGATTCACTGGTAAATATCCTGTCCCATACACTTTTGTTTGTAGACAATACTTCTGTGTTAGCTGAAAATAGAGCCAGGAAGCAGTAGTCTCAGTACCTCAGAGAATTAGTTTCAGGTAAAGTATATGGATCTAACATATCTAAAATGCACATGGTTTAGTTTGGAAACCACACAAACACCCAAATGTACACACCCGCAGTAGCTGCACGGGGTGGGGTGGGGGGGTTGGGGGGGGGGGGGGAGGGGGGGGCAGAGTGATTGGAGAAGACAGTACATTGTCTGAATGGGAAAAGATTGGTGGGTACAGAAGAGAGAAGGGAAAAGGTGAAGTGATACAGTGGGAAACAAATTAGCAGAGGTTTAGGTCAGGTGGATGGCACTAGATGTGCTGGAGAGACAATTTCCACCTGCGTAGGTCAGAGAAACTTGCACTGGAAGGGAATATCCAAATGGTATGTCTAGTGAAGCAGTTGTTGAAGTGGTGTACAGCCTCTTGGCAACTGCAATGTCAAGTCTGTGGTTTGCCACAGTTTGGTGCTGGACATTACTGCGAGTGAACAGTTGGTTACTTGTCATCCCTACATGGAAAATTGTATGGTAATTGCAGCATAGCTGATTTTTAACAGGTTGCTTTTGCACATGATCGTGCCTTTTATATGGTGGGAGATTCCTGCGACTGGACTGCTGTAGGAGGTGGTGGGTGGATCTGTGGGACAGGTCTTGCACCTGGGTCACTCACAGGATTAGGGGTGGACAAGGATGTTCTCTAGATTGTGTGGGCAGTGGAACATTACTTTGCAGGAATAGGGTAGTATCTTGAGTACAGTATACCCCATCTGAGATAGCCAAAGCTCCAGTGAAGGATGTGGTTGAGCTTTTCAAGGCCTGGGTGATTAGATGAGTGCTGACCATTGTCTGGTTAGCAGGGTTACAGGTGTGAAATGAGGAGATGGCACGGGAGATCTATTTATGAATGAGACGGATAGGATACTGTGGCTCTGGTAGTGCTATTGCCATATTTAGACAACTCCTGCTTTCCACTGGGGATAGTGAGTCCACGTGTGACAAGGCTGCATGGAAGAGCCTTTTTGACATGGAATGGGTGACGGCTGTCAAAGTGGAGGGAGGTACTGTTGGTGGTTGGTCCACTTGACATGTATTTATGGATATCGATGTCTAGTGATATGGCGCATTGAGTTGAGAATAATCAGGTTAAGATGATTTGGGAGTAGGTTTTTAGGTTATGGAAGAAGCAGTCTATACCATGAGTCCAGATCATGAAAATGTCTCAATTACTCTGAATCAGACAATGGGTTTTAGGTGTTGACAGGATAGGAAGGACTTCTCCTGATGGCCAATATAAAAGCTGGTATAGGATGGCACCATGCGAGTACCCATGGCAGTACTACAGATTTGTTTATACAGGGATAATCACTTAAAACCTGCACCACAAACATTGCAGAAATGGAAAGTGCTATTGATGTGTGGTTTTCACAGAATGGATTGGTAGTTGGGGGCTTATGCTAGTAACCAACCAACAGGTTGTAGTGATATTAGAAAGTGCATTTTTTGTGCAAACATAAACTTTTTTAAATGAAACTATGCCTATCGGTATTAACTAAAAGTAGGGTAAATTAGTCTATCAGCGGTGTTTGTTGCAGGAGTCTAGTGTGAGCCATTCATGAGATATCATATTTTGAAAAGGTCCCACGCCAACACTTGTACATTAGCTGTAAAGTTCCCACACCAACACTTGTACATTAGCTGCGGTAGCACACACCAAAGAACAGTCCAAGTCCATACACTAGTTATGTGGATTGTGACCAGTAATGAGACAATTGATCATCACAGGCTGTGTTCAAAATGACCACTGGCAGCACCAGTATATGCTCCCATTCTGGTATGGAAAGACTGCTGCACACATACCAGTATTTCAGCAGGGACAATCTGACAGGCTGCAGTAATACATCATTGCATATCATCAGATGTAGTTGGTATGCCCTTGTAGACAGTCTTTCAGCTTTCCCCATAGAAAAAAAGTCTCCAGGCATGAAATTTGGCGAATGGATCAACCGAGATACAGGTCCTCTGCATCCAATCTAATGATTTGTAAACAGTTTGTGAAGCCATGTTGTACTTCGTGCACTGTGAGTTGTACAGCCATCGTATTGGTACCACAAGTTGCTCCTAGTCTGCAGAGGAATCTCTTCTAGCATCCGTGGAAGATGATTTGTTAGGAGGCTGTGATACTTGTGCGCATTCAGTGTTCTTTCTAAGAAAAACGGGCCTATGAGCTGATGGTTCACTGCCTCACACCACACGTTTACACTCCAAGGATGCTGAGATTCCACCTGCCACAGCCAAAGACAATTGTTAACAGACCAATTGTGCTTATTTCAGCACTTTACCAGGCCACGATTGTTAAAATTTCCTTCACCGCTAAACAAGATACATGATACAGCTGGAGTATCCTGTCTTAATTCCCATGTATGGAAGTTAACACAATTCTCTTGATCAATTCCATGCAGCTCTTTATAGAAAGGGATACACCTATATCAATGGAGAATGCATAGGACACTTGCCCGATTAATGCCATTTCCACATGCGATTGTGCAAGAGGTAACATGTGGATCAACTACTTGTTTCATCTGTTATGTTGCTAAGAGTTAGGCTATGACTTCCACATAACTGGTTGAAGAGGTTGCCTAGCAACTACCCACACACACAAACACACTGTAAGCAAACAACATCATACCTAGCAACTACCCACACACACACACAAACACACTGTAAGCAAACAACATCATACCTAGCAACTACCCAGATTGAGTGGCACAAACTAGTATTGGTGTGGAAACTTTTAAAAATACTGTATCTCATTGACAACCTGTACTAGAATCCTGCAACAAACCCCACTGA